>NC_086447.1:441433351-441760851 GCF_028390025.1 Pseudophryne corroboree
TGATTTTTTACCATTTAAAAAACTGAATTAGCTAATATTTTTCTTTTCTCTCTGTATCCCAATATGGTGCTGCAGGAGATTAAGGGTGATAAGGTGACACATTTCAAACATGACAATGATAATTTCCTGTACTCCAAAAGTGGTTCTGCAGTATTCTAGACAAATACCAACAACCGTCAAAGAGATAGAATTATAGATACAGAATGTAGAATATGCACTTCCTATTGGGAAAAAAACAACCAATCAACAATACTTCATGTACAACAGATGAATTTTCCTGGTAGTCTAAATAGAACAGTTCTATAAGGCAGTGCCGTAACTAGACATTTTAGCGCTGTGTGCAAGAATAGTCATCAGCGCCCCCCCACCAAATTTAAAGCAGGGCCAGTGTGCGCTGTAGGCGCGCGCAGAAAATATAAGGGCATGGCTTCATGGGTAAGGGTCGTGGCCACAAAATAATACCAATTCATATTATGCTGTACAGTAGTCTCCATTATTCAAATTACGCCGCACAGTAGCGCCACTTACACACATTACACCCGGTAAAGCCCCATTTCACACATTATGGCAGGCAGAGCTCCCTTTTACACATTACGGCAGGTAGAGTACCCTTTTACACATTACGGCAGATAGGGGGGAGAGACACACAGTGGTACCTATGAGATGTTGGCTGGAGTGTAGGCAGCCATGGTGGTGGCGGGGATATGTCCCTGTGCTGGTGACGACTGTAGCTGCGGTACACTATGGAATCAGAGCTGCTGCCACCACTCCATCCTCCCGGCGTTCCCTTCTGGGAGGAGGCATGTCTCTGGCTTGGCCTGTATAGTGCAGGGACACTGCGCTGGTTCACCAGTCAAGGAGGAGGTGCGTTACGGAGCTGCAGCACACGGGACGGGGATACAGAGATAGTCTGCACACTGCTGCTGGCTATAATATATATCAATCGGCAGCAGCTGTGCATCTGGCAGAGGAGCCGGGCGCAACACTACTTTTATATGTTATAGCAGGCAGTGCTGCAGCTCGCCAATTGGGGTGGATGTGGATGGTGTGCCCACAGCGCAAATGTGCAGTTATTACTGCAAATCATGTCAATAAGATATATTCAAAGTTCCATTTAGGCAGCCCATATGGTGACATAAAAACGTCTCTCTCACTACAGAATATGGACAAAAGTTTCTCATTAACTAAATACCAGGGAAGTTCAATTTAAGCTCGCACTGATTATATATCAGTGCGAGCAGGAATTTACAGCTCTGTGTGAATGGAGCTGCCGGTAATAGATAAGAGCCTGACAGGTAATAGCTAACAGTGTGTGCTGGGTGCCAGCATAGAAACTCACACTGTGGCTATGTCTCCCAGCAAGAAATCGGACACTATAAGGGAGAAGGCAGAGTAGAGTGAGTGCTGTCTACTCATTACTTGAAGCAGCTAGAGACTCCTGAAGCATCTAGTGCTGGAGTGAAACTTCCACGATCACGAGAGAACAGACACTGCAGGACGGGAGGGAGGCAGACCATACACGGACAGGAAGCCTCAGCGCTGGCTGCGGCACTGACTCAGGGAAGGACTGCCGGAAGGAGCGCACTTTACATCAGACAGCGTTGCAGCAGGGGACAGTGGCGGTGCATGCAACCAAGGGTGGACCCGAGCGGTGTGCCCACATGACAAGTGCACTGTGGGCAAGGCACCGCTCGCCCACACTTAGTTACAGCCCTGCTATAAGGTACGTTGTTTCCTATTTCAGTGGTTCTTTTCTGTTGTATTGTTCACCTCAAAGTCACAAAAAGTGGTGCATATCAGTATGTAAAAACAAGCAACAACAGGTAATCAATCCAATTTACTGCATACCCTTATTAGGTATCGCATAGGCCAATATCATCACATATAAGAAAAAGCTTATTTCCTGTTAATTTTGGGTATATAGACTGAACGGTGTTGCACATTCACATACAATTCCATTTATTTGGTATTACTACATCACTCAGAAAAAAGCGCTATTATACATACAGATGGAGCCACACTAATCATTACTCCATCTGTGCCTGGGCGTGCCTACCGTCTCGTCCATGACGCGCATGCGCCCCATTTACTAGAATGGGAGCATCTCTGTGCACTCCCGGCATGACTAGGCATAATTTGGAGCCTTATTATGAGGCAATATGCTATCACTATGTCAATAATCACTATGTGAATGACAGCAAATAAGGACCACTTGACCCAAAATTTGACGGAAAATAAGGACCACTTAACCCATCTAATTTTAGTCATTCTGGGTAAGTTTTGTGATGTAGGCCATGCACCATTTTAGTTGCCTTTCTTTGTACAGTCTCTAATGTATTTATATCCTTCTGGAGAAATGGCCTCCAGAACTGAACACAGTATTGTAGATGAGGCCATTCCAATGAACTATACAGTGGCATTATTACTTCTTTATTTCTGCTGGTAATTCCTCTCCCTATGCACCCCAAGTTACAGAATTTTGAATTTTTTGGTGTTAAATTGTAGTTGCCACCTCTCTCAATCATTCCTCTGGTCTGCCTAGATCATCATTCATTTGTTTTACCGCTACTAATGAGTCAACATTGTTGCATAACTTTGTGTCATCTGCAAAGTAAGCATTACATTCAATAACATTTGCAATGTCACCAATAAATATATTAAAAAGCACTGGTCCAAGTACAGATCCCCGGGGTACTCCACTGGTAACATTTCCCTTCTGTGAATGCACTCCATTTACTATAACTCTGTTTTCTGTCCTGCAACCAAGATCTAATCCATTCAACCATTTTAGAATTCAATCCCAAGATTTCAAGTTTATTTAACAGTCTATGATTTGAGGCAGTGTAAAAAGCCTTACTAAAGTCTAGATAAGCTACACCTTCAGCTCTCCTTGATCTGTAACTTTTGTCACCAACTAAAAAAAAGTAAATTAGATTTGTTTTGCATGCTAAGCCCCCCCCCCCCCGAAAATCCATGTTGATTGAGATCCTGTAAATTGCTGGATTTTAGATTTCCTACATCTTTTTCTTTTAAGAGTGTGTCCATCAATTTTCCTAACAGTGATGTAAAGCTCAGTAGTCGGTAGTTGCTAGAATCTTCCTTGCTTCCACTTTTGTGCAGTGGGACTGCATTCACTCTTTTCCTGTTCTCTGGAATTACTCCTGTATGTGTCTGGTTGAATAATTATGATAATGGTGGTGCCAGAACCCCTTTAAGCTCTTTTAGTATGCTTGGATGTATTCCGTACTGGCCCCATTGATTTAGCCACATTCAGATTTGAGGATGGATGTGGATTGACATTCATAATGTCAAAACAGAAATACATCCACATTTTAAGAAACATAATTTTGATTAGAAAAATAAACTTTTTAAAGTATGATGTTAAAGAAATGATGAGAACAAAAATAGAAAATGGAGATATAACAACTGGAGAAGAGTAACATTTTTTTAATGATAACAGTTTTAATCCCATTACACACACTGTCAGTAATAGAATTCCGCTACAAAACAGGTTGTCTTGTATTCTTTCTCTTTTTAAAAATGATATTCAAGACCACCCAGAAGAGAACAAAGAAAAGTCAGCCATGTAGTATCTAAAAAGTTAAATAAAAAAACTTAAATAAAAGATATTAAATTAACTGACAGTAAACAGGAAAATAATGACAAAAAGGAAAAACGTTTAATCTTAGCTATAGAATCTTAACAGATACAGAGACAAGAGTCTATATCATATTAAAAAATGAAAGTAACAAAAAACTATTTCCAATCCAGGGATAGTGAATTAAATGCTAAGGGTCAGGACGTTATGGAAAAACTAAATTAAAAAACATTATATTTTTCCCACCTATATGAAAGTTGACTGTATTGAGTGTTTCAATAAATTAGTTGTGGATGAAATTGAGAAGATTCATAATAAATGTAAAACAAATAACATCACAAAAAAAGGTTTTGCTATCAAAACCTTAAAGAAGGACATTTCAATCATTAAGCCATCTAAAAATAAACAAAGAAGACTTTATAAATGAAATCCAGAAACAGCTCAATGTGGGTAATACTTAAACAAAATTATGAAATGACCTCACCACATGAATTGCAAATTCTGTATGCAATTTCCACAAAAGTTCTGGAATAAAATATTATTACCAAGTATATACCTACGGTTTATAAGGACCCTCTCCATTCACCTGGTAGGCCAACTGCCTCTATCTCCAATAGTCTTACTTCCAGTATATCAGTACTACCTATTAATTGTTACATAGTGAGTGCATATGTCAGTACTATGTATATACAATGTTTGATGAAAAAGACTGGAAGCAGTTTCATATTTCTTAGATAAACCTGAGATGAAGGCATAATTGAAAGAATTTATATTAGAAAGAACTGTTCATTTTAAGAAACAATTATTTTTAGTTTGATAGCTCTTTAGTCCTCCAGCAATAAGCATGGCCATGTCCCCAGTTATGTACATTTATTGATGGTTTTGTGGGAAGATCAAAAAAATTGGAACAATCCTACATGGGTAAACCTGGTGTGTTGGTTTAGGTACATTGATGACCTTCTTTTGTGCATTTTCATGGAATTGATCAATGTTTTAAATATATATAACATTAATGTTAAACTAATCTACTCTATATGTGGAGTAATTGTGAAATAGCCTTTCCAGACTAAAAAATCTATAGTAAAATTGAAACTGAGAATCACAAAAAGCTATACAGAAACATAGAATTTGACAGCAGATAAGAACCACTTGGCCCATCTAAACTAACATATAAGTAAACGTACACGCACACAAAGACGAGGGGTAACATAAAAGTAATGTATATTTTTGGATTGTGGGTGGAAACCGGAATACCTGGAGGAATCCCACGGAAACACAGACATAATATACAAACTCCACACAGGGCTGTGGTGGGAATCGAGCCCATTGCCTCAGTGCTGTGTGGCAGTAAAGCTAACCATTACACCATCTGTACTGGTAAGGTGTCGGCTATAGCCAATTAGATTGTAGCTACAGTGCCATTTTATAGACTGTACTAGAAAAAGGATAGCTAGAATCTGATTGGTTGCTATAGGCAACTTAATCAAAACAAGACCTGATCCATAAAAAAGGCATGCATCATTCCATATTCTATGATTGCAAAGAACAGTCCATCAAATTTGCATAAAATACACCCAAATCCCCCCAAAAGTATCCCTTTCCAAAAAGATAGTTCTCTCTGATGTCAAGGAGAGATTATACATGGCACTGTATTGATCTGCAAACCACATAGAACAGGTACCAAATTGTGCTTGGCAATTTCAGCAGGAAAAATAAAGTTTAAATACTCAACCGGTGAACTGCTGGAGAAAGCAGCCTGTGACCTCACTAAGAACGTACGGTCACGCTGTGCAGGAAAATATCATTTTCTCAGAAGCCCTTTCAATAACAATATGCCCATCTGTTTAAAAGAGAAAGACCTTAGAAATGATGAGGGGAGTCACAAGCATACCTCCCCCATCGAAAATAAAAATAAGTTGCCCTGAAATTTCTCTGTTTAGGAGTTCTTTCAAAAAGGTGATCTCAGACCACCAGAAGGCAATGTGAGATACAGACAGTTCGATAATTGGCTAATAAGAAAAGGGGAGGGGTGACCACACAACAAACATAATATTATATACAATGATAATACAGAAAGCTGCATTTCACTAATAGGTATTCACAATGATATAAAGATTGAGAGGTGACTGAGAGATGAGAATATTTAAATAGGAGCAAACATGGTTGCTATCCCTTGGGTGAAGATGTATCAAAGTCTGGAGAGAGACAAAGCAGAGAGAGACAAATTACCAATTAGCCTCCAACCATCATATTACAGGCTTTGTTTAAAAAATTACAGCTACAGTAGGAGCTGATTGGTTGGTACTCCATCTCTCTCCACTTCACCTCCAAGTTCCAATTCTTACATCAAAAGATTAAGTAAGGAGGTAATTGGTTGGAGAAGGAGTGGGTGGTGAAGGAAGGCTGCCAATGGAATATGGACTGAGGAGGGGAAGAAGACTGTCCATGAAGGAATTACCGGGTAGGTAAATTGAAATTGGGGAAGGACTGGGTGGGTGGAATGGGCATGGCAGGGGCCTGCATTGTGCAGAGAAAATCTGATGTTTCACCCTTCTCATGCTCTTCTTCTTGTTCTCCATTTTCTGCCTCTTAGGTGTCAGCATGTCTGTTACCTGTGACACAGCCAAATAAATTAAACAGATAATTATTAAAAACATATACATGAAGGAGGCTGGGAATATGTCTGCCATGTTCAACTATACTTTGGCCATTATAATGCCTGCACACATTTACAGTGTGCTGAGTTTATAATCAAATGCTCATGTTGTAGTTTGTGCTGTGGTATCTGGTGCACTGTATGCCAAAATTATAATACATTTATATCAATACAATTCCTCTTTTTTCTATTTTTCACAAAGAATGCTTAGTTTTTCACTATATTACTGTATTGTAGCAAACTTACGACAGCCAATCTGTTGCTGATGTGGTGGAAGAGCGCCAGCTACCTGCATTGAAGGCCACTACTTCTTCTGTCCAGTTGGATGATTTCACACTGGGATGTCAGCTTCCAGCAGATGAGCCTCTGCATTGCTCTGTATGCTTGGATTTTGGTGCAATTATTAACCACTAGAACCAACCTTCTGTTAGTGACTTCAGTTAGGATAGTAAGCTCCAGACAGCTGAAACTGGCAGTTCTCATTACGGCAGTGATAGTGGGGTATTAGTTTACATGATATATGCTGAATACTGTAGGATGGCTGTTTGAGATGCATGCATCCTCACACTGCAGCAGATCACATAATGGTCTCCAACAAAATGGCAGATATATGCAACAAATGGTATTATGAAATATGTATACTCTATTGTCTCCTTTGGTGTAGTGTCCTGTTTAACTCCTGCTGATATAGTCAACCTCATAAATGTAATTGCAATGTGTAGTGATACTTAATTTATTTATTTATTTATTAACAGTTTCTTATATAGCGCAGCATATTCCGTTGCGCTTTACAATTAGAACAACAGTAATAGAACAAAACTGGGTAAAAACAGACAGACATAGAGGTAGGAAGGCCCTGCTCGCAAGCTTACAATCTATAGGACTTAATAAAACAACTCTTAATGTTGCCCTATTTTGCTTTAGTTTATGTACTTTTACATAGCTTAGACAAAATTATTATACTCACTTAAATTGTATTTTCTACAAAATACTCTATGGCAGCCTTACAATTGTTTAGTAACCCATTACCAGGATAAAGACGGGAACTTCTAAAACAGAATACTCACAGCATATAGCATAGCATCTCCTGTTCCCTTCTGTCTTTCTGAGAGTTTCTCCTATTTGAATTTCTGGAAAAACACTGGGGGGGGGGTGGGGGTGGGGGCAACCTGTAAGCTGCAATAAAGTACTTTGAAGGTACAAATGAATTGAGAGTCTAACCTGTTTTTTTTTCTTCATCACTCCATGCCTTGGATGTACCCAAGCAGAATGCATAGAGGACTATAATAACCAATCATTAACTTTAAACAATATGCCTACACAAATGAAAAATGTGTTTTATTTCATTGCCCCTTAAAGAACCTGATTTCCAAGGTGGGTGTCCAAATATGTAAAGCATAGTAGCTTGTTAAAATATATATAGAGGACCATGCCATCGCTCAACAGATATCCCTCACTGACACCTGAGTCTACTTAGTACACAATACTGACACTGCCCTTGTCAAATGTGCCTTAAGAACATCATGTACTTTATGTCTCTCCTCATAGATGAAGACAGAAGGTTCTCTGATCCATTTTGAGATTGTGTGTTTAATTAATTCTGATGTTCTGTCTAAAGTTCTTGACTCTTGAAAGTATTGCTCTCACAAGATCTAGTGTATGCAATGTATCTTCTTTCTCATTTTTCGGTTGAGAGTAAATAGATGGCAATGTGAATTCTTGATTTATAAACTTAAGACACCACTCTTGGCATAAAAATTGGATTTGTTCTTAATATCACTTTGGTAAAATATTCAAACATCTTTCTCTAGCTCATTTAGCTTGCCATTCATTCACCCTTCTAGCCAAAGCGAATGCAACTAAGAAAATAACTTCTCAAGTAAAAAACCTTAAAAAAAACTCCTACAACGGTTTTGAAGGAGATGACATTAAGGCGTTCAACCTCCATGGAGCTGCACATAATTTACGCTGACAGAAATGTATGATTAAGAGCAGAGATTTGCACTTTCAAGATTGATAATGCTAACCCTTTAAGAAATCCATTGTAACACATCCAGGTACCTGTCATCAAGTTTGCTGGTCTCACCTCACTGCCATCTGTGGCCACATGCGGCATCCATTAGATCTGTGGTCATTTTTCTGTATACATGACTGGCATTCCACTCCCAGTGGGTTTAGCCATTCTGAACTATGGATGCTACCATCTTGGATGTGATCACATGACCCACTCTGTTACCCAAATTTCAGCAACTGGAAGACAAACATGTTTGCTTAAATCTATCAGCAGTTATTGCACACTATTTAAGCCATGAACCACTGATTGCACATTGACAATACAACTTCTCTAACTAGAAATCAGTACCTTGACTCCTGGTACTGATATACAATCCTGCATTTGACAAAGTCAAAGATGTAACCATCTTCACAAAATTAGGCCTCAGAGGTGCATACAACCTTATCAGAATTCACCTGTGCGACGAGTTGAAGACAGCCTTCATTATCTGGGATGCGCATTACAAGTACTTACCCTGTGGTCATTACAACACTCCTGCTGTATTCTAAAACTTTGTGAAAGAAATGTCTTGACTTGCTATATATCAGCGTGGTTGCGTACCTACTGTGGATGACATCCTCATTTTTCCAAGTATAGTGAGTATCATTGCAAAATATTTTAAGGAAGGTCATTTTTAAGACAAAACAACCTGTTCTTAAAAGCTGGAAAAAATGTGTGTTCAAGGTGGACTCTATTCCCTTCTTTGGGTATATCATCTGTGGCTCTGGATTGCAATTGGATCCAGAGAATTCAGGCTATTCTCAATCGGTCACAGGCTACCACTCTAAAAGCAGTACAGTGGTTCATAGGCTTTATTACTAATGCAAAGTCACACAGGGACATTCCACAGTAATATATGCAATTATTATTATTATAACAATTTCTTATATAGCACAGCATATTCCATTGTGCTTTACAATTAGAAACAGTGATAGAACAAACCTGGTAAAAACAGACAGACATAGAGGTAGGAAGGCTCTGCTCCCAAATTTATAATCTAAGGGGAGAATAGGCATTGATACACAAGGACAGGTGCTATCTATTACAAAGTAGTCCATCCAGACTGAAAAGGTATGATATAGTAACAAAGCAATGCTGGCCAGAGGTCAGGTGGATGTGAATTGAATAAAGACACAAAATGTTAGGTTATTTGTGTACTGTATAGAGGGGATGTACTTGAGTTGAATAGCTTATGCAGGCTATGTGGACAATTCCGGAATTTGATAAGCTTGCCTGAAGAAGTGAGTTTTCAGTGAATGCTTCAAGGTTTGGAGACCAGACAAGAGTCTTATTGTGTGTGGGAGGGCATTCCACAGAGTGGGTGCAGCTCGAAGACAGTCCTGCAATCGTTAATGGGAGAGAGTAATAAGTGTGGATGAGAGACGCAGATCTTGTGCAGAGTGGAGAGATCGGGTTCAGTGATATTTTGAGATAAGAGAAGAGATGTATGATGGTGTAGTTTGGTTAATAGTCTTGTGTGTAAGCAAAAGTATTTTATATTGACTATGTAGAAAACAGGTAACCAATAGAGGGACTTACAGAGCAGATGATCAGCTGATGAACATTTAGCAAAGATTAGCCTTGCAGCTGCATTCAGAATTGATTGTAGTGGTAAGAGTCTGTCATTGGTAAGACCAGTAAGGGGGTAATTGCAATAATAAATGCTGGCGATAATGAGTGCATGGATTAGAGTTTTTGCAGTGTCTTGTGAAAGGTATGGTCATATTTTTTTATATATCTTTTAGATATATGTAGCATGATTTTGAGAAAGATTGAATGTTTGGAACAAAGGACAGTTCGGAGTCAAGGATGACACCTAGGCAGTGAGCTTGTAGGGTAGGGTTGATTGTCAAGTTATCAACAGTGATAGAGACATCAGGTTGGTTACTACTTTTGGCCACTGGAAATATAATTAATTCTGTTTTAGAAATATTAAGTTTGAAGTGGCGAGATGACATCCAAGATGAAATGGCAAAATGCATTCAGTGACGCGGACCAAAATAGATGGTGACAAATCGGGAGGATAGGTAGATTTGAGTATTATCTGTGTATAGATGATACTGAAATCCAAAAGAACTGATTAGTTTACCAAGAGATGAGGTATAGATTGAGAAAAAGAAGAGGGCCTAAGACTTAGCCTTGTGATACTCCAACTAATAGAGGTAGTGAAGAGGAGGTGTATTCTGAGAAGCGAACACTGAAAGAGCAATTATCATAGGTAAGATGAGAACCAAGAAAGGGTTATGTCCTAAAGACCTAGGTATTGTAGTGCTTGTGTGAGAAGAGCGTGGTCAATAGTGTCAAATGCGGAAAAGAGATCTAGAAGAATAAGAATTGAGTAATGGCATTTAGACTTGATCTGGTCACTAGCAGTGACCAGATCATTCACTACTTTAGTCAGTCCTTTCTCATTGGAATGTTGGAAAAGAAAGCACGAATGAAGTGGGTCAAATAAATTGTGCAAGTTAAGAAAGTGTGTGAGGTGAATGTAGCAAATCTCTCAAGTAACTTGGAGGGGCATGGGAGCTGAGAGATGGGACAGTCGTTTGAGAGACAGTGTCAGAATTTAGGTTTTTTTCAGAATGGGAGTAATCACTGAATGCTTGAACAGTGATGAAAAGATACCAGTAGAGAGAGAAAGATTACAGATTTTAGTTAAGGTTAGGAGGAGTGCAGGAGACAGAGCTTTATTGATTTGTGATGGTGTATGATCTAGAGGAGAGGAAATAGAGTAAGAGGATGAGAAGATACTGATACTTCATTTTCATTTGTGGGATCAAAAGAAGAGAAGGTGGCAAAGGGTTCATGTAGGAAACTGAGCAGGTCACTGGCCTAGGAAGAGTATACCATTTCATTTTGGATCAAATCAATCTTGTCCTTGAAGTAGGCAGCAAGATTTTGCGCTTTGATAATAGCAGGGGGATTGAGTAAGGGTTAAGAAATGATTAAAGGTTATTAAAAAGTCGCTTGGGGTTAGAGGCTTGAGCAGAGTTGAGAAACTGCAAATATGTTTATTTGGCAGTGTGCACGGCATTACGATATGAGTGATAGTCTTATAAGTGAGAAAGTCGTTTTGAGTATGAGATTTATGCCACTGATGTTCTACTTTACGTGAGAGTTTTTGTAGGTGTCTTGTTAATTTAGAGTGCCACGGTTGACATCTAAGTCTACGTGGAGTGTGATGGGTAGCTGGAGCCACTTCATCAAGGGCTATTTCTAGAGTCTAATTCGGGTGTGATACAGCAATTTCAGGAGAAATTTATATAGAAATTGGTGACAGCAGTTATTGCAGAGAGGTAGAAAGTTCTAGAAAACTAATTGTGTTAATATTTCTGTGGGTTTCAGGAGGATTGGAGGACTTCAGTGACATTGAATTCAAAGTAATGGAGGAGAGCTGCAGGTGATTAAGTTATGATCAGGGAGAGGGAAAGGAGAGTAAATGAATTTAGAAACTGACCATAGTATGAGATCAAGGCAGTGGCCCTCCTGATGAGTAGTGTAGTCAGTCCACTGGGAAAGGCAGAGAGAGTGTTAGGCGCGGCGGCTTGCGCCAACGCCCGACCGTTGCTAAGCAACGGTCCCGGCACGTCACGTCCGCCGCTCCTCCTCCTGCTCCCCGCTCGGCACCTGGCAACGCCAGGACGCTGAGCTCTCTGAGCCGCCGGGTCCTTGGCAACGGGGACGCCACAGGCGGACCGCGTTCCCTGTTGCCATATAAGTAAATTATCACCTGGCAGCATGTGGTCGTGCAGCAGGGCAGCTGCACAACATTATCAATTTAGGTGCTCTTTAGTTATTGGTGCAGATACCTCTTATATTCTCCCTCAGTGCCTTACACTGACGCCGGTGATAGCTTCCTGTGAGCTGTTCCTGCTCTGGAGAATTCCTTGTTCAGTGTTCTGTTATCTGGTCTACCCTGTTCCAGTGGTCCTGAGTCCTGGAGTTCGGAAGCCGGTCATAGGAGTCCTTCCAGCCCTCCAGTCGATTGAAACTTGTGCCTGTTATCTCGGGGTTCCTGTTCACTTGTGGTTACCTTCCCGGTGTTGTGAGTAGAGGCTTCTGCCGCGTCTTGCGGCCAAGGCCGTAGTATTCTTTTGTTATATTTTTTTGCTGGTGTTTTTGCAGAGGTTTCCGCCCTAGCTGTCCTCCCCGGTACACGACGGTGCCGTGTAGGGTATGGACAGTTTTACCTTTGTTGTCCTTTTCCCTTGGCGGCAGTGCCACACATACGTTTTGTTTGAGTTTAGTAGTAGCCCCTAGCTCTGTTCTTTATTTAGTTAGAGGTCCCTTTGTTCTCGCCCCATCTCAGTTTACGCCTTGTCTCCAATTAAGACCGGGGGGCATCGGAGTTGGGCAGACTTAATCCGCCCTTCAAACGTGGCTGCCGTGGGCCCAAGAACACATAGTCTCGCAGGCGTAGACTGACCACGCGGGTGGAACAATGGAGTTAGGTTCCTAGGGGTTACTCTTGAACTCCGCTATTATTACAGCGTCATGTTTCTGTGCTCTTAACTAACTCACTCTGTATCTTACGTTCTGAGCACAGAGAACGTAACATTATCACCGGCCCAAAAAACAAACAACTAATTCCGATATTCTAATCAGGGGGGCCTTGAAATTCTGTCCTCATGAATCCGGCAGCATTAGGACAGAATCCCAGCCAGCTTTTGGCCAATCAGACTCAGGAACTCACTCAGATGGTGCAGGATCTTACCCTTCAGGTAAGGTCGCAGGAAGATCTTCTGCGAGCCTCCCCGGGTATGATTCCTGAACCAAAGATGCACCTTCCTGACCGCTTTTCGGGTAACCGAAAATATTTCTTTAATTTTAAGGAAGCCTGTAAACTTTATTTTCGTTTAAGGCTCTGGTCCTCAGGTACAGAGTCTCAGCGGGTGGGCATTGTGATGTCTTTGCTTCAAGGCAATCCACAAACCTGGGCTTTTGGGATGAAATCCGATGATGATGCAGCCTTGCTAACAGTAGATGCTTTCTTTAAGTCATTAGGCCTTTTGTATGATGACCCAGATAGGGAAGCGTCGGCTGAGAGCCACCTGCGTGCACTTAAACAGGGTAAAAATCCCGCAAAGGCATATTGTACAGAATTTCGCCGTTGGTCGAACGACTGTGGCTGGAATGATCCTGCCCTGCGCAGTCAGTTTTGCCTGTCTGAAGTAATCAAGGATAGTCTCCTTCAGTATCCAGCTCCGGAGACTTTAGATAAGCTCATGGAGCTTGCTATTAAGATTGATCGTCATCTCCGAGAGTGGAGGGCTGAAAGAGGAGCAAATTTCAGGTCTAGTCCATGTGTGTATGCTCTCCCTGAGGACGTAGAGGAGCCCATGCAAGTGGGTCTCTCCCGGCTGTCACCAGAAGGCTAAATTCAGGGCTCTGCTTATATTGTGGTGGCAAGGGACATGTTGCGCGTAACTGCCCAAATAAACAGGGAAACGCTCTGTCCAAGTGAATTGTGAGGGGGTTCACTTGGGTCTGCAGTTAATCTCCTCAAATTATTCCTTGTTAGTTCCTGTAAAAATTTCTTTTGGAAGTCTCAGTTCATTTGTTTCAGCCTTCATTGACAGCGGAGCTGCCGGGAACTTTATGGATCTTGCTTGGGAGTTCCGCAGCTTCAATTAGATAGACCTATCACAATGCACAGACTAGACGGTGGTCCACTCTCTAATGGGGTAATTACTCATCGGACCCCTCCAGTACAACTGACAGTGGGGGCCCTACATTCCGAAAAAATTGAGTTTTAGCTCACCCATTGTCCGGCTGTGCCTGTCATCTTAGGCCACCCCTGGCTTGCCCTTCATAGTCCCACCATAGATTGGCGGTCTGGGGAAATTTCCCGGTGGGGTTCCTTCTGTGTTAAAGAATGTATTTCTCGTCCAGTCCGAGTCGCGACTGTTTCTCCGGAACTCATACCTTCGGTATATCAGGATTTTGCTGATGGGTAACGCTGATATCCTGCCACTCCACCGGTCATATGACTGCGCCATAGACCTTGTCCCTGGTGCCACTCTGCCAAAAGGGAGACTTTATGCTTTATCTGGCCCCGAGACTAAGGCAATGGATGACTATGTATAGGAAATCCTGAAGAAGAGCTTTATTAGGCCCTCAAAATCTCCGTTAAGTGCAGGATTCTTTTTTGTTGAGAAAAAAGACGGATCTCTAAGACCGTGCATAGACTATCGGGCCTTGAATAAGATTTCTATTAAAAACACCTACCCCTTACCGCTGATTTCGGTGTTATTTGATAAGCTCCGCACTGCAGTTATTTTCTCCAAAATCGATCTCAGAGGAGCCTACAACCTCATCCGAATAAGATCTGGGGATGAGTGGAAGACGGCTTTCAGTACTCAGTCCGGACATTACGAATATCTTGTGATGCCGTTCGGGCTGTCTAATGCCCCTGCGGTATTTCAGGATCTTATTAACGATGTCCTCCGTGACTTTTTAGGGAAGTTCGTGGTCGTTTATTTGGATGACATTTTAATTTACTCTGAGTCTCCTGAACAGTATGTTGTCCATGTGCGGCAAGCGCTTCAAAGGTTGCGGGGAAACCATTTGTACGCTAAATTGGAGAAGTGTGATTTCCACATCACTGAGGTGTCCTTTTTAGGGTATATCATTTCTCCAAAGGGATTTTTTATGGAACCTAAGAAACTCCAGGCTATCCTAAGTTGGACGCAACCCACTAACTTGAAGGCTATCCAGCGGTTTTTGGGTTTTGCAAATTATTATAGGCGTTTTCTTCATGCCTTTTCAGATTTAGTTGCTCCTATTGTGGTGTTAACAACAAAAGGAGCAGATCCTTCCAACTGGACGCCTCAAGCCGAGTCTCCCTTCCGGGCCCTAAAACCGGCCTTTGTCTCAGCTCCAGTTCTCAGACACCCCAACCCTGATCTTCCCTTTATTGTCAAGGTGGACGCCTCAGAGGTTGGAGTGGGAGCCATTCTTTCTCAGGAAGACCCCAAGTCTCTGGTGTTACACCCTTGTGCCTTCATGTCCAGGAAATTCTCCTCTGCTGAATCCAACTATGATGTTGGTAATCGAGAGTTGCTGGCAGTCAAATGGGCTTTTGAGGAATGGAGGCACAGGCTTGAAGGAGCGAAGCACACCATTACGGTGTTCACTGACCACAAGAATCTACAGTATATTGAATCAGCAAAACGGCTATATGCTCGGCAGGCGCGTTGGGCGCTGTTTTTTACACGATTCAAGTTCATCATCCCCTACAGGCCTGGTTCTAAGAATACTAAGGCCGATGCCCTGTCACATTGTTTTCTTCCTGCTCACAATAACCACTCTTCCGCAACTCCTATTGTCTCAACGTCCTTCATCCGGGCCGGCCTCACACAGGATTTGTTCGCGCAACTTGTCCAGGTTCAGCAGCAGGCTCCCAGTGATACTCCTGTTGGTCGTCTCTTCGTTCCTGAGTGCTTGAGAGGCAGTGTCCTCGCAGAGTTTCATGATAGTAAGGTTGCTGGTCATCCTGGTATTGCTAAAACCTTGGAGTTAATCTCTCGCTCGGTGTGGTGGCCTAATCTTTCCAATGATGTTAGGGAATTTGTCCTTTCCTGTCAGGATTGTGCTAAGCACAAAGTGTCCCGATCCTTGCCGGTCGGGCAACTTATGCCTCTTGCAATTCCACTCAGGCCATGGTCACACATTTCCATGGATTTCGTGGTGGATCTTCCTCTTTCATCTGGGTTCCGGGTAATTTGGGTAGTTGTGGACCGTTTTAGCAAAATGGCCCACTTCATTGCTTTACCCCGATTACCCTCCACTCAAGTACTGGCAGTTCTGTTTCTCCGCCATGTCTTCAGGCTTCATGGTTTACCCGTGGATATAGTCTCTGACCGGGGACCACAGTTTATTGCCCGTTTTTGGAAGCGTTTTTGTGCCTCGTTAAACATGAAACTTTGTTTAACGTCTGGATACCATCCACAGTCTAACGGGCAGAATGAACGTGTGAATCAGTCACTAAAACAATATTTACGTCTTTATACTGCCAAACTTCAGAACAATTGGTCAGATTTTCTTCCTCTGGCTGAGTTCGCCTACAATAACGCTTGCCATTCCTCTACCAAGGAGTCTCCGTTCTTTTTGGTCCTGGGCTTTCACCCTAGAACCAATTCCTTTACTCCCCATTATCCAGCTTCTTCTTTGACCTTAACCTCCCGTCTCAGAGTTATTTGGAGAAAGGTACACCTTGCCCTTAAGAAGGCTGCTTTTCGGGAGAAATTTTTTTCTGATAGGTTCCGACGCTCATGCACATTTAAGGTAGGGGATAAGGTGTGGTTGTCAACCCGCAACATCAAGCTCCGACAACTCTCAGCTAGATTTGGACCCAGATTTATTGGATCATTCCTTATTGTCAAAAAAGTCAATCCAGTGGCTTATCGGCTATGGTTGCCAAAGTCACTTAAAATTTGCAACACTTTCCATTGTTCTCTACTGAAGCCATAAGTTCTTTCCAGGAGATTTCCTCAGAAAATTTTCCAGTGTAGACCTCCAGTGGATGTTCAGGGTCAACAAGAATTCCTAGTGGAGAAGGTCTTAGATTCTAAATTTTCTCGTGGTCAGCTCTATTTTTTGGTTCATTGGAAAGGGTACGGCCCAGAGGAAAGGTCTTGGGTCCTGGACAAGGATTTGCATGCCCCTAGGCTTAGGAGGTTGTTCTTTCAGGAATTTCCTCATAAACCTGGATATAGGGGTTCTTTAACCCCTCCTCGAAGGGGGGTACTGTTAGGCGTGGCGGCTCGCGCCAGCGCCTGACTGTTGCTAAGCAACGGTCCCAGCGCGTCACGTCCGCCGTGCCTCCTCCTGCTCCCTGCTCGGCGCCTGGCAACGCCAGGACGCTGAGCGTTCTGAGCTGCCGGGTCCTTGGCAGCGGGGACGCCACAGGCGGACCGCGTTCCCTGTTGCCATATAAGTAAATTATCACCTGGCAGCATGTGGTCGTGCAGCAGGGCAGCTGCACGACATTATCAATTTAGGTGCTCTTTAGTTATTGGTGCAGATACCTCTTATATTCTCCCTCAGTGCCTTACACTGATGCCGGTGATAGCTTCCCGTGAGCTGTTCCTGCTCTGGAGAATTCCTTGTTCAGTGTTCTGTTATCTGGTCTACCCTGTTCCAGTGGTCCTGAGTCCTGGAGTTCGGAAGCCGGTCATAGGAGTCCTTCCAGCCCTCCAGTCGATTGAAACCTGTGCCTGTTATCTCGGGGTTCTTGTTCACATGTGGTTACCTTCCCGGTGTTGTGAGTAGAGGCTTCTGCTGCGTCTTGCGGCCTAGGCCGTAGTATTCTTTTGTTATATTTTTTTGCTGGTGTTTTTGCGGAGGTTTCCGCCCTAGCTGTCCTCCCCGGTACACAACGGTGCCGTGTAGGGTGTGGACAGTTTTACCTTTGTTGTCCTTTTCCCTTGGCGGCAGTGCCACACATACGTTTTGTTTGAGTTTAGTAGTAGCCGCTAGCTCTGTTCTTTATTTAGTTAGAGGTCCCCTTGTTCTCGCCCCGTCTCAGTTTATGCCTTGTCTCCAATTAAGACCGGGGGGCATCGGAGCTGGGCAGACTTAATCCGCCCTTTAAACACGGCTGCCGTGGGCCCAAGAACACATAGTCTCGCAGGCCTAGACTGACCACGCGGGTGGAACAACGGAGTTAAGTTCCTTGGGGTTACTCTTGAACTCTGCTATTATTACAGCGTCACGTTTCTGTGCTCTTAACTAACTCACTCTATCTTACGTTCTGAGCACAGAGAACGTAAGGAGGTTAGAGAGAAAAGTTTGGAGGCATGAAGAGATAGTGGAATGTTAATTGAGATATTGAAATCACCCATGATGATGGTGGAGATGTCAGAGGATAGGAAGTAAGGGTGCCATGCAGAAAAATCTTCCAGAAATTGTTTGGGTTGCACAGTTGGGTGATAAATAGCTGCAACACACAGATAGAAATTATGTAAATGAGTGATGGAATCTGTGGTAGACCAGTGTATGTGAAAGATTGACATAGTAATATTCCAACCCCATCTCCATTACTGTTGCCAGGCGTTGGAAGTGTGTGACAGTGGAGACCACCATGTGACAGTGCTGCAGGGGAGGCAGTGTCTGATTGTGTGAGCCAAGTTTCTGTTATAGCCAGCAACTGCCGCAATTAACCATTGTTCCTAGAGGTGGATAATTCATCTGTCGGAGTAGGAGAAGTTCTCACCCAGAAAGCACCTGATGGCAAACCTCACCCATGCTGGTTCTTCTCTCAAAAATTCCAACCTGCTAAGAGAAACTATTCTGTTGGCTGATAAAGAGCTGCTTTCCATGAAATTAGCCCTATCTGTTGGAAGGAGCATGCTACCCTTTTACTATCTACAATGTACTCCAGATGTCTATAGTGCATAAACTCCTGTAAGGCTTGGTGATCCCTGTACTTCTCAAGCTTTGATAATCTAATATCAATAAACCACAAAACCAATGTTCTCTCTCTCTCTGTCCATGATTGAGGATGAAAATTGCTCAGTATTGAAGAGATATCCCATTCTAAATCCCCAGTGTGTGGCAGCAGTCACTCAGGTTTCCACCCCTCCTTAGGGGAAAACATTTATCTTTTCAAAGTTGTACAAAAAAACATCTTTATTGGGCACACTGCTACTGATTCACCAGACATACTGGGGTCCAAAAGACTCAGGAACTTATCCTCCAGCAGGATGTGAAGCAATCTGTCATAGCATGCACCAAATGCGCACAACATAAGATCCCCAGACAGTATCCAGTAGGACAACTACTACCTCTGTCCATTCTGAACATTCCCTGGATTCACATATCAATTGATTTAATTTCCAATCTGCTTCCTTCCAATAAATACACTACCATCTAGGTTGTAGAAGATTATTTCTCCAAAATGACTCATTGTGTACCACTCTGAGGACTCCCATCTGCCCCAGATCTGGTACAACTACTCATTTGGGAAATCTTCAGTCTCCATGGGTTGAGATCTGCATCCTTACTCCATGAGTTGAGATATGCATCCTTACTGCATCTGACGACGCAGAACCTATGCTGCACATGTGCAGTACGTATTTGGAGCATGCTCAATATATGAAACATCGGTACATTGCATACCTAAATTAGGTCCCCAGTCTGTTATGACAGATGATTGTTCACTGGTCACCATTAGTTAATATTTTAAATGTTGACATTGTGTCCACATTTCAACTGTCATCATTTTGACCCTGTTGACATTTCAAATTGTCTATATATTGAATGACTAAAGTATGACCATCTGTAAACTAAACTGTATACCTCACTATGGTGAGAAAACCCTGTTTTGACTTTAAACTATGTACAGTATCTGTCAACATTTTGTTTGTCTACATGTTGCTTGTCGACATATAGTCCGGTCGACATTTTGGTCTATTATCTAAAAATTGCAGTTTTATACAATGGATGCTTCACAAGTGGCTATATGAGAAGTCAGGCCCATGGCATATGCATAGCTCAGGGCCCTAGAAGATCTTAATCTACTGTAAAGCATAACTGCCTACCCTCCCTCATTCTGCAGGAGACTCCCTGAAGTAGCAGCAATCTCCCTGGCTCCCTGAATAGTCCATCAATATCCCTAATTGCACCTTATACCTATCATGTAGCTGTTACATTCTTGGGGAAAAAGAGAAATCAGAGATACATATATTCAAATGGGCTCATCAGTGCCATTCCATGCATTGGTTATATAGCACAATGATCCCTATGGTAAAATGCATTTTAAATAAGGTTTATCGTGGCCACTTACAGTATATGGAACCTCTAGTAAAACTCAATACGCAAATCCTGAAAAATATCAGTGTCTATTTTTCAACAAGTAGATCTTACTGACTTTGGGGCTCATTTACATTTGGATGTAAGCAGTGGTTGAAGTGGAAATTCTGAAGTGGAGGTATGGAAAAAGTAAAGGCTCAGTGCGCGCCGAAGGCGTGCGCCAAAAATAGGGGTGTGGCTTCATAGGGAAGGGGCGTGGCCACAAAATAGTACCAATTCACATTACATCACACAGTAATGTCCGATAGTCATATTACATCACACAGTAGTACCCCTTATACAAATTACACCAAGTAGAGCCCCCTATTCAACACAGGAAAAACAAACACAGGGGAAAAAAACTGATTCATGCCCTTTACATTATTTGTCATTTCTGCTCCTTATTGTAAGGCCTCTTACACATTATACCACACACCGTAATGCCCATTCCGCATTATTTCACACACTGTAATGCCCATTGCACACATTGCACCATACACTGTAATGCCCATTACACATTATGCCACATACAGTTATGCCCCTGATGCCATTTTACGCTCCACACACAATAATGTCCCTTACAAATTATGCCAACAGTAAGGCCTCTAATTATTTTTAAATTACCTGCTCGTTGCCAGAGGTCTCATGCTTGTTGCCAATGGTTTCATGCCCTGTGTTCTATGCTCGTTGCCAATGGTTTCATGCCCTGTGTTCTATGCTCGTTGCCAGCGGTTTCATGCTCGTTTCCAATGGCTTCATGCCCTGTGTTCCATGCTCGTTGCCAGCGGTTTCATGCTCGTTTCCAATGGTTTCATGCCCTGTGTTCCATGCTCGTTGCCAGCGGTTTCATGCTCGTTGCCAGGGGTCTCATGCTCGTTTCCAATGGTTTCATGCCCTGTGTTCCATGCTCATTGCCAGCTGTTTTATTCTCCCTGGTTGCCAGGGGTCTCATGCTCATTTCCAATGGTTTCATGCCCTGTGTTCCATGCTCGTTGCCAGCGGTTTCATGCTCGTTGCCAGGGGTCTCATGCTCGTTTCCAATGGTTTCATGCCCTGTGTTCCATGCTCATTGCCAGCTGTTTTATTCTCCTTGGATGTTCACAAAACTAATGTTTCCATGTTGGTCAAGGATACAAACTACAAAGTAAGGGTTCCAGCAGAATCAGACCATCCGTACCAACAGGGAAACGTTAATTTTGTGAACATCTTAGTTGTTAGATGAAAATGTGCTTTACTGCAGCAAGGCAGTCTGTCTTGCTGGAGGAGTCACCAGGTCTATGCTCTAACATATTAGCCGCTGAACACTAGCTTTATTTAATTGCTTTTCTGTGTACTTGCATCAATAGGGAACACTGCTTTTAAATGAACAAAGCTTATGTTACAGTGTTCATTGAAGCTGAACCCTCAAATTACCTATAGTTAACACTGTGAAAAAATAAACTGAACTGCTCCGGGGTATGAGAAGCCACTGCTCCCTCCACCCCGGGCGCACGTAACAGCTCTCCTTGTGTGACTGGGGTGACGGGAGCGGAGTACCCGGTCCCCAGCGCTTGGCACTTTTAATTTTTAGAAGCTTTAGTAAATGTAACCCTATGTGTACACTTATTACCGCACACCGTTTGCAAATCAATATCAGCTTTGCACTTTATTGCTTAAGAACTGAGGCAGACACTTATGCTGAAGCCAGTGGCGCACCCAGGGGGGGTTTCCGAGTACCCAGAAACCCCCCTCCACTAAAAAAAAAAAAAAAAAAAAAAAAAAATTTTTTTTTTTTTTTTTTTTTTTTTAAGCTGCATGAGTATTATTAATGACTGTCTAGCGTCCTCTGCAGCCTGCTGTCTTCCTGGTGGCACTTGCAATAAAAGTTTACTTTATTTTAATTATAGTACATATATATCCATGTGCCTACATATATACACATGTATATACATAAATGCAAATCCAAGGAAGAAGGCACTCTGGAGTCATCAATAATGGCAAAGTAGCAAATGTGTATTAAAGGTTCAGGTCGAGTACTTTCGGGGACAGCACCCCATCCTCAGGACCACACCACAACAGTACAATCATATACATACATACATACATATAAACACACACACACACACACATGATATATATATATACATGTGTATATATATGTGTACTGTATGTGTGTGTATATATATATATATATATATATATATGTATGCATGTTTAATATGCTATGTATATGGGTTCACTACGATCTCCCGGCGACCAGCATACCGGCGCCGGGAGGCCGGCCGCCGGCTTACCAACAGTGTGGCGAGCGCAAATGAGCCCCTTGCGGGCTCGCTGCGCTCGCCACGCTACGCGCGCCACACTATTCTATTCTCCCTCCAGGGGGGTCGTGGACCCCCACGAGGGAGAATAAGTGTCAGTATGCCGGCGGTCAGGCTCCCGGCGCCGGTATGCTGGTCGCCGGGAGCCCGACCGCTGGCATACTGAAGACCACCCGTGTATATGTATGTGTGTGTGTATGTATATATATATGTGTGTGTGTAGATATATATATATATATATATATATATATACACACACACACAGACACATTAGTTTTACGGACCCAGCATATACTGGGTCACCTCAGTCCCCACCCCCGTGATTGGCTCCGCCCAGTTCTGGAAACCCCCCCATGCAAATCCTGCGTTTGCCACTGGAAGCTACTTATATACAGCCCACCCACTCATTGCACTGGGACTGACTGCAAACACATATACTGTATACAAGCACTGCACACAGAGCAGCACTTTATATTTACATGCATGTCACAGCAGCACATAAACCCATAGTACAGTACCATTCAACAGCTCCAGGGTCAGGGACCGTGTGCAAAGCGCTGACACGCCTGACAGGCAGACTCATCCGGGACTCCCCGCAGACAGACTGCGCTGCATCACCCGCCAGTGACCTCTCTGTTACCCGGTTTAGTTACCGGGTAACGGTAACCACTACTTATTTTGGAATAGCAAACGCCTTCACAACGTGAGACACTTTGCAGACGGTCCCTTGAGCAGATGGATTCTGGGAGTTATAGTTTTGCCGTTCACAGGCACTGGCAATATTAACGAAGCAGTGATAACCCCTAATTCTGTCTGTTTCGCCGGTGAAAGGGGTTATGCTGCTTCCTGACAAGGAGAGAAGAACAGCTCTCCTGGCTGCAGCGCTCAGTGCCAAGCGCTGGGGACCGGGAACTCCGCTCCCGTTACCCCAGTCACACAAGGAGAGCTGTTACGTGCGCCCGGGGTGGAGGGAGCTACAGAGAGGAAGCAAGGAGTCCGAGGAGGAAGAGAGGAGCTGTAGAGAGGAAGTGAGCAGGACAATGGCTTCCAATGCAGCGGCGGGGGGAGGACGAACCACACGGGGGACTGGGAGCTCAATCCTTTGTGTCGGCCCTGCTCCGTGCTCGAAGTGGCGGTATACCATACCATTGTATACCGCCCCACTTCGAGCACTGGATGTAAGTCATTTTTATGACTTGCCTCTCCAATGTAGCAGTACTCGTCAGTGCTGATAGGTGTTACTTTCACAATCTCCCTGAAATGCTTTTTCAAAAGTAGGAAGTATGCTGTAGAGCAGTGCTATGATGTTGTTTAATCCAGAAATCCTCCAGCTCAATTGACATTTATCGTTCAGGGTGCTGGGGGAAACAAATGCTTTTTTTCTTGCTTAGAAATACCCCTCCCTTTCGAGCACCTGAATGATATCACTAAGCTAATTGAGCATCTACCAATATATATGTCAATTGACATTTTACCTACACCTCCTCCACATCCTGGTCATGTCCCCTCCTATTGCGCACTTTGGTTCTTGAAGCATACTTTGTAGCATATGATCAGTGAAGATGACATTTCTCTTTACTGTCTCGCTGTAGCATTGTACATTTTAAAAATTCCAGTCACCTCTCAAAATTAGTCTCTTTACAAGAGACTATGACCCAGAAAAAAAGAAAATGAAGAGTTGGGGGACATGTCCAAGCTTCAGAGTGTATTAGTATAGTAGCAACCAGCCATTCTCCACTCTTTTTATGAAGTCATACAGGAAGTAAACAGCCAGCTATTGGGAAATTTTACAGCAATGGATAGACAGCACCATCTACTGGGCATTAAAAAGATAGCACCAACAAGGTGACAAGAAATATATACAGCATTTTGTTTTCATTGTAATAGTAGATAATAATGCAGCATGTGAAGCCATCCACATAAATGAAGGGACACTGTGCTTGCTTTGAGGAAAAAGTACAAAAACAAATGAAATAATACAATATGAATATTTATTACTAAAAATGATTAATAACATATTTTCTTATAAAATTATCTCAAAGTGCAATTCATAAAACACACATATGTAATATCTGACAACTGCAGTTAGAGCATGAATTAGAATGGAATAGTCACCCCTTTGGAATTCTGGATTCCACAACCATGATGAAATGGTAATATAAAAGCTATGTGTCCTGTTCCTTGAATGTGACCTATTTGGAAAAGTTCAATCATGAGTTGGATCTGGTGGGTCCTGGCTGTATGTTGCTGTCCAGGCTAGGCAAATGTGGGGTCCTGGTATTGGCAGACGGCACTGCTGTGGCAAAGGGAGTCCCCAGTAGCCGGATTCACAGCTCCATTGGAATGGCCCAGAAATGCATATCCATACGTGGTAAAATGATGAGGTCTGGTCCAGGTCACATAAGTCAAAGATGGAATCCAAATGCAGGCTGTGGAAGATGTATGGTCCAATTGTGTCCAAGGGGCTGAATACAGTATTGTTTCCTTTCTTTTTGCACATGTGAAGCCATCCGCAGACATAAGTAGCACTCTCAAAGTGGAACTTAAATAAATAAGAAGCTGATTTTAATTCCTGTAAAATGGGAGTCCTATAGACTGATTAACTGTACATCAATTTTGTAAATGCAGCCATTGCTGACAGCTTATATTATAATTTGCTTAGAAGTGGATGATACTGTAATGTATGCACTGAGATTAAATAATAATGAGAATGCTCTGCTGTGACCAGTGTCGGACTGGGGCATGCAGGGCCCACCGGGGGAATGCAGTGGTAGGGGCCTATGGCCCTCATTCCAAGTTGTTCGCTCGCTAGCTGCTTTTAGCAGCATTGCACACGCTAAGCCTCCGCCCTCTGGCAGTGTATCTTAGTATAGCAGAATTGCGAACGAAATATTAGCAGAATTGCGAATAGAAAATTCTTAGCAGTTTCTGAGTAGCTCGAGACTTACTCCTACATTGCGATCAGTTCAGTCAGTTTCGTTCCTGGTTTGACGTCACAAACACACCCAGCGTTCAGCCAGACACTCCCCCGTTTCTCCAGCCACTCCCGCGTTTTTCCCTGAAACGCCTGCGTTTTTCCGCACACTCCCAGAAAACGGTCAGTTTCCGCCCAGAAACACCCACTTGCTGTCAATCACTCACCGATCAGCAGAACGATGAAAAAGCTTTGTTATGCCGTGAGTAAAATACCTAACTTTTGTGTAAAATAACTAAGCGCATGCGCTCTGCGAACCTTGCGCATGCGCAGTAATCAACTAATCGCAGTATAGCGAAAATCGGCAACGAGCGAACAACTCGGAATGACCCCCTATGTTAGGGGTGTGGTCAGTCTGCAGAGGGGGTGTGGCCTGCCACCTCATTGGTTTGACGAAACATTAGAGAGTGCAACGTCTGGGCCCCTTCATAAATATATACAATAAATTCAGCTGCTGCATGCATGATAATGTACAGATTAATAGCAGATTAATAACACTGTAGAAGATACACCATAGTACAGTATGAGGTAACATATGTATAATTTAAGTGCACAGTCTGGAACCTGATCCTTAGAGCAGGAGGTGGGCCCCCAGGCAGTGGGGCCCACCGGTGGTTTCTCCTGTACCCCTGTGGGCCAGTCCAACCCTGGCTGAGACTGAGTGGAGAATTTGTATATTTATACTTCTGTGTGTCCTGGGTTGTATATGACATGTATACTGGGGGTTATTCAGCTGGGATCGCTATTCTGGGGGGGTTTCAGCGCAGTTTCCTGATAATCGTGAAACTGCTCATGTGCAGGACCCAGCGATCGCATCACAGCATTGCGAATGCCTCTGCCTGATTGACAGGCAGAGGTGTTCGGGGGAGGGGCAGGGCGGCCAGCGTCCCCCCCAGAAATGGGGGCATGTTGTCCCTGTTTTCTGGGAGTGGCGAGGCCAAGGACTGCGTCCCGAGACACAGTTTCCTTGGCCTTGCAAGCCGCCTTGCGACTGCAAGCCTGAGTAAGCTTAGGCTTATTCAGCTTTTCGTCGCAGATGAACCGATGGTCGAGATGTTTGATACCAGGCTGCGACGCGGTCGCAGCTCTGCAATTGCAAATGCAGCAAGGAGGTGTGTATACACCTCCTACTGTATTTGCATTGCTATGGATCGCATTTGCAAAATTGCTGAAAGCAGTTTTGCAACTGCATTCTATACTGAATGACGACCACAGTCTATATTAGTGTAAAGAAATTGCATATTATGTGTGTACTGTATGTGTCAAAAGGTTTAGAGCACCCTAATTTTTCCAGTTTTTACTGAAATTTAAGAAATTCAGTTCCAGTGAAAACCCGAAATGGAACAACATTGAATGGTAAACTGCTAGAGGATAAAAAAAAGTTTAGGCTAGCCAAAACCAAAGAACAAAATACATTTTTCTAAGAAAAGGTAATGGGTTAAGACAGTTGTTCCCAAAAACAGTCCAGGTTTTAGGTAGAGATGTGCGCTGGACCAATGATTTGGATTTGGACTCATCAGCGGGATTTGGATTTGCCAAACAGCCGTGACGGGCTTTGGATTTGTATTTTTTTCAAAAATTGTCAAAAAAACTTCGAAATCACATAATGGGGGAGATTCAAATGTTTGAAAAGTCAGCTGGGTGTCTGTTTTTTCCGGTCTATTAGATAGGAAAAAACAGACTCCCAACTGACTTTTCAAACATTTGAATCTCCCCCAATGTTTGCCTTTTTTTTGTCGCTAGAGTATAATTAACCTCAATAACATTAATTTCCAGTCTGGCTGGTTACTTACTATGAGGCGACAGAGTAGTGGCACAAACAGACGGCAGTTTGTAGCATATCTATGAGACACTGCCACACAGCAGTGGAATAAATGAACGGTGGTGCAAGATGGAATTGTCCTTGAGCCCTCCCATCCACATTTATGTTGGATATTAAACAGGACATGCACAGTTTAACAAACCAATCATTTCAGCGACAAGGACTGCCACAGTTGTGGCTGAAATTATTGGTTTGTTTGGGCCCCTCAAAAAGCAAGCTACCCACTGCCTTAAAGCAACAGCTCTACAGTGTCTAGAAGATGTCATTGCCATTTCCATCCTCATCCTCACCCTCATCAGTATGTACATCCTCATCATCATCACATGATATTAATTCATCCCCGCTGGAATCCACCATTACAGATGTCTCTGTATTTCAATGTAATCGCTGGGAAAGGTCTTCCTCGTGAAATTTCCAGTTCATTTTGATGAACATCATCTTTTCCACATTTTGAGGAAGTAGCCTCCTACGCCGTTCACTCACAAGGTTCCCAGCTGTGCTGGAAACTCTGAGTACACACTGGAGGGTGAGCAGCTTAAGTAATACAAAGCCAGTTTGTACAAGGGCCTCCATATTGACATTTTTTCTTTCCAGTATACGAAGGGACTCTGTGACATGCCTACTTTTACGGTGTCGTGAAAATAATCCTCCACCATTCTTTGGATAGTGACCATGGTGGTCATTCCGAGTTGATCGCTCGTTGCCGATTTTCGCAGCGTAGAGTTCAAGTGAAAAAACGTCAATTCTGCGCATGCGCATGGTACGCAGCGTGCATGCGCTAAGTACTTTCACACAAAAGTTTGTAGTTTTACCCAAGCTCGAGCGACGTTTTTTCATCGCGCGAGTGATCGTAGTGTGATTGACAGGAAGTGGGTGTTTCTGGGCGGCAACTCGGCGTTTTCATGGAATGTGCTAAAAAACGCAGGCGTGCCAGGTAAAAACGCAGGAGTGGCTGGGGAAACGGGGGAGTGGCTGGCCGAACGCAGGGCGTGTTTGTGACGTCAAACCAGGAATTAAACGGACTGAGGTGATCGCAGTATAGGAGTAGGTCTGGAACTACTCAGAGACTGCAGGGAATTATTTAGTAGCAGTTCTGCTAATCTTTCGTTTGCTATTCTGCTAAGCTAAGATACACTCCCAGAGGGCGGCGGCCTAGCGTTTGCAATGCTGCTAAAAGCAGCTAGCGAGCGAACAACTCGGAATGAGGGCCCATATCAGATGGCGTTGTAGTAGAGGTGTCACTAATACTGACCAATTCATTTACAGCCGACCAGATGTCAAAATGTTGTTTTGACTGATCTGCATCCCCACTAGGTTCTTCTGGAAAATTTAGTTTTATCCTGGCTGTTTCGGAAGAAACTGGAGGAGACGTCACTTGAGCTGCTAACTTGCTCACCAGGAGCTCTTTGCATCTCTTTAGATCTGTGGGCCTAATTCAGACTTGATTATAGCCGTGCAAAATTTTGCACGGCTACGATCAGTTACTCAGACATGCGGGGGGACGCCCAGCACAGGGCTAGTCCGCCCCGCATGTCTGGCTCTGCCCCATCGCACAAGTACAAAAACATTGCACGGCGGCGATGCTTTTGTACTTGACGAGTAGTTCCCTGCCTGCGCAGCTCCTGCACGCTGGGAGGGAGCTAATCATCGCTGTCCAGGTCACAGCAGCTGCATGTGATGTCACGCAGCGGTCCTGGACCAACCCCGCGCGGTCCGGGCACGCGTGCGTTGCCCGGACCGCACCCCTAAACCAGCAGCCAAACACTGCTGCCCCCACCCCCTCCCGCCTCTGCCTGTCAATCAGGCTGAGGCAATCGCAGGGCTGAGACGGCCGTTGGCTGTCTGGCATGCGCAGGCACACTGCGGCGCCGGCACATGCGCAGTTCAGACCTGATCGGCTGCTGTGCGAAAACACACAGCAGCGATCAGGTCTGAATTAGGCCCTGTGTCAGTTGGAAAGAAAGACACAGCATACGACTTGAACCTAGCACCAAAATGTAGTGATCCGATTTCAAGATACTCGCAACCCTTGGATCCTGGCAAAGCGAAAAAAAGGACTTGATCTACAAGTCCGGCATATTTTGCAGATTCACCTTGTTTTATCTCCTTCAATTTCTCCCGTTGTTTTTCCAAAAGCCTAATTTGGGGTACCACCTGGCTCAACCTAGCAGTGTCGGAACTCACTTCACAGGTGGCTACTTCGAAAGGGTTTGAGTACCAGCTTGTCCCACACTGCCCCCCACACAGAAGTACAAAAGCATCGCACAGCGGTGATGCTTTTGCACTTCGGGAGTAGCTCCCGGCCAGTGCAGCTTTTGCGTGCAGGCCAGGAGCTACTAGTCACTGCCTGGGACGCAGCAGCTGCGTGTGATGTCACAAAACCACTGCGGCCCGCCCCCCACATGGTCCGGCCACTCCTGCGTTGGCCTGACCGCGCCCACAAAACGGCGGCCAAACACCACCGTGCCGCCCCCTCCCGCCTCTGCCTGTCAATCAGGCAGAGGCGATCGCTAGGCAATGACAGCCGTTGGCTGTCAGTCATGCGCCGGCGCACTGAGGCACGGCGCATGCGCACTTCTGTCATGATCACTGCGCTGCGATGAACGGCAGCGTGCAATCAGGTCAGAATGACCGCCAATGTAAACAGCAAAAATTTATTTTTATTTTTTTGGGGACGCAGCTTGTCCCACACTGCGTGGAGTCAGACCGCTTTCATACACGCATTGTGAATCCAGAGGGTGGGGCCTGCATAGTCACTGCAGTACCACTGTGTTGGACTTAGGGGACTGGTCACTGGACACAGTGACAGCACCAAAAAACCCACTAGCTGTGCTGGACACAATGACTGACAGCCCCTTTGATGTACACTACTGAGTGACAGATTCTTATGTACACTACTACACTGACCGACACAGCCCTGGGCCGTTATACCACTGACTGACACAGTCCCACAGACAGCCCCTGATGGACACTCTGACTGACAGCCCCACAACACAGCCCCTGATGGACGCTCTGACTGACAGCCCCACAGCACAGCCCCTGATGGATCCTCTGACAGCCTGCCCTTAAAAGACAAAGGCTGACAGCGCACAACACCAAAGCTCCTTGCAGCGTGGAAGCATGAAGGGAAATGGCACCGAGCCTTTATAGACTCGAAGTCTTGCGTGAATCCAACGCAGGATGATGACGTTCGGCTTCTTTTGCGATCCCGAGCCTGGCGGGAACTTTGCAAGCCGGGCTCGCAAACGGCTCGACAGGCTATGTTCGGAGCTATTTGGATTCCTGGGAATTCGAAACGCTCATCTTCAGTTTTAGGCTATCCCTGCTTGTGCACAGATGGTATAATCAAACTGACTGAGATACTAATTCAGTCACCAGTGCCTAAGCATCCTTAAAACCTGGACATTGGGTTGCCTTGGGGACCACATTTGGTAACCACTGGGTTAAGAACTTGCAGCTATTCTGCCAGAGAGAAAAAAAGGCTTGTATGGTGTAAGAATGCCAAATTGCTTTCTCACAAATATTTAAAATGCCCGCTCTAATATATATTGTAAACGCCTGCACCTCTTATTACCATATCCCATGAATGTGCGCTATACATCGCAAAACACTGCATCCCATAAGAGAAAACAATACACCCACACATTATCTGAGTTCCAAAGCTCATTGATGTATATATTTGTTATTTAAAGGATATGGATTCAATATATATTACAAAGTACAGTATACCTATAGTTACATGATTACAACTCACACAATAAGCAGTTAATACATAAAGTTACATACAGTTACATACAGTTACATGCCAGCGATACAATTACCATTCCCTCCAATGCATCTTATGTCTTCTTCTCTCTGTAAATAAATACAGGAACTGAACTGGCAGCAAGTCCATCATCCTCTGAGACAAAAAAAACCACAGAGCTACTGTGTGATCAATGTGTTATCTAGTTTCTGGGGGAGGGGTTCACGATGAGTCACCAGTCCCTTTGTATATGCTGAACAGGTTCAGCCTTGGGGATGTCCAAAGGGGCTGGCCTGAGTTTCCTGTTCATTACCTATTTGGAATATCTATTGTTCTAATATAAGTGATTTTAGCTTTTATACATTTAATCATAATTCCGTGTTGCAATGTCCTACAACTTAATAACAAGTATCAAATGAATCCACACATTAATCTGGTCGTTTCAATAGTAAACATGACCGGTCTATCTTGTTTCGTTCAAATAATACACATACATGACACCACTCCATCATATACAATTCTAAACCATCATGATGTCTGGCGCTTGATATTATTATAATTATGTACTGTATGAGATAAGTGTCGAATCCATCTCTGTGGCATGTCCGTGTAAATGCCTGTGTTGCCATATATTGCTGTGCTCGCTGCGCGTATTTGCAAGTATAGCGACTTATATGTGTGTAGTTTGTATGTTCTCTTTATGTAATTTTTTTTTTTTACTTCGACAGTCCACCCTTTGGCAGCAAACAATAACTGCCATCAATTATTAACATAAGAAAAAAATATTTCATACCATAATCGGTGACCTAGACACAAGTATGTATGCATTTTGCAAATCAGACACTTGACTATATTTGGAGAAGACAGGGAGGAGGACGAGACATCCTCTATATGCACTCGGCGGTCAAGGGACCACTGGTTGGGTGTGGGACAACATTCAACCTATAGAGTATGCTGGGACAGTGCTTTGGTCTATAATGTCTGATTTGCGACAAACATTTCACACATACATGTACCTACGTCTTTGTACACTGATGTTTGGATTCAATTGAGGTTCTGCTGGGTAGATGAAAAAGACACAAACAAATCGTGACAGTGACATATAAAATTTTCATGATCTACATATTCCTATCATTTTCTGAACATTGTTTCCATTTCTGGAACGTATGCTAAGTCTGTTTAATCTTTGAACAAGGGTTATAAGTAGTGTCCTTCCGAAATAACATAAACCTTCGGAGTTCGGGGAGAGCCACTCATAAACCTTTCTTCCACATATGTTAGTGAGCTCTTTATCTGCAGTGTGTGAATAGCCATTGTCTGACTGTTCCTGATTACCTCTGAACTCCATAACTACTAGACCGTTGATTTTTCTCTGACTTTAACAAACTGATCGGCTAATCCTGGGATCCTATAAGGAGATCACTCCTTCCTACAGAACCAGTTCCAGTCCCACACTCGACTCCTCATAAAAAAAAACCTTGCAAAAATAGAATATCCTGAAAGAAAATGTTTGTCAGCGGGAAAGAGAGAAAAGAGAAATAGAACAAAACAACTCTTGTTCATAACAAATCAATTACAATGACTGGTCTTTCTGCAGTCCTTTAGTACGCTCAGGTAGTGTCCAACAGTGCCGCCTCTCAGTCTTCACAGACACACAGTCTCTGGTGATACGAGGTTCTCTTTGCCTTGCTCTTTGGACACACAGTTCACTTGGAACACACAGGTCACTTTGCTCTCCACCTTGCTCTTTGAACACACAGTTCACTTTGCTCTCCACCTTGCTCTTTGAACACACAGTTCACTTGGAACACACAGTTCACTTTGAACACACAAACTCGATAAATGTGAGCAATAAACTACTTTGTCACGAGTTCTCTCCGGGTCAGCGACCTTCTTGCAGTGGGACGAGTGGACCCAAATCTCTCTTTCGGCGACCTTTAGTGCTGTCAACAAATCTTGGTATGGTCCTTCCCACCTGTCTATTAGGCAACCTGAGCGTAAGAACAATCACACAGTCTCTTGGTTCACAATCAAGACAGTTAGCATTTGGCATACCAGCAATCAACAGTTTCAAGTTCTTTTGTCAAGTTCTCAAATGCTGGCTCATCTCAATAAAGTACTGTACTGTCACCTCATTGGTGTATTTCTGATCATTGTGCGGATCAATCATGACATGAGGTTGTCTTCCAAAAACAACCCAAAAAGACACAAATACCAAAACAAAAACAAATTTCGAAGAGGGTGATTCGTCGAGTGAAGATCTGGGAGTGGTTCCGAAGCTACATAATACTAGTGGCAGTATCTATGATCACAATAGTACAATTTCAAGCTTTGCTCCTACTTCTAGGGGTACCATTATCTACACACAAATTTCTGCGCAATTTTTCTTTGCGGTAAACACAGCAGCATCCGTGGCGGCAGGAAATGCCTCTACCCAGTTTGAGAAAACATCAGTGCACACCAATACATAACAATAATTCCTAAAGGGTGTTAACTGTACAAAGTCGATTTGTATTTCCTGAAAAGATCCGTCTGCAGGAGGGATATGGGATGGCTCTGTTGGTAAGTAAGACAGGTCATTGCTCTCTTACCTGCATGAGAATAGAATCCTGGCGCACACCAGTAGACTCTCATCAGCCTGCACCTACCCTCTTTGCCTAGATGAGTCAGACCGTGTGCCACCTCAGCTAGACTTGGAAGGTATGCTCTGGGGGCTACTGGCTTACCGTGTCCACAGTCCTGAGGACTCCTGGCCATACCCCTTTGTCCTCCAGACTGCCTCTTCCTGCAGGGAACACACATTTTTTGTATCTTAATTTAACTATCATGTGTTTTCAGTGTAGAGTACCATGAGCATAACTCATAAAAAAAGAAAAAAGAAACATCTCTAGAGAAGAGAAAGAAGAAGAAAATGAAAAAGAAAATGTCAGGTTTGCCATTCACCAACAGACATATCAGTGTCTATACAAAATTTCCCTTCACCAGGTTTCCCATTCTCCACCCTTTGTGCATGACAAGTCATACTGCAGTAATACTGGTGTCATCGTGCTGTTGAGATATACTGGGTTCGGGGAGAACTCTGAACGACCTAGGCATGTGGAGTTTGAACTGTACTTGGGTCCATGTATTGTACCACCCTGTGTGAACGCAAAAGATGAAGAGGAAAACTGTAGAGAAACAGAATAGAGGTTGGTGACAGATGAGTTTCTAGAGGTGAAGAAGATTTTATGAAAATTTTGACAACTGGATTGGGCACTACGGGGAAGTGATTCTCTACTTGGTCTACTCCTTAAAAAATTTCTGTGTGTCTTATCTCTACTGGGACTATCCCAGCCATCAATCCAGTGTCCTGTCCATCCTAAGTTCATAGGGAACCCGGTATCTGTGAGTTAATTTCCTCTACCTGTGATGGACATGCATCTAGAACAGTGAAATGTAACAGTAGTAAATTGCATTTATTCTGTTCTTCCCATTATCCGAATCTGTGTTTTCTATATGGCTTATGATTCCTTACTATATGTCCCTTGGTCCCGTCTATGTGTTTAATAATGTGGCTTGTGTTTTCTGTCTAGGGGATCTATATTGACTATGTGTCCTACTACTCCTACAATCTCTGGCAAAATGCCCTTCCTTTCTACAAGTGTAACATATTATTGACCATTAGGGATCTGGGGTTTGGACTGATGGGTCTTTCCTGTATGTGCCAGTATACTTACCGTACTCAACCTCTCCACCTGTTGTTCTCTGTGCCTAACACTATTCTTGTGATGTTCAATAGCACACTATCTAAGATTAGCTACTGTGACCTTTCCAATTTTGCAAAGAAGTCTGCACCCTGACACACAATGCCTTATCGAGACCGTCCATTTGCACAGAGACAGCCACCTCCCATTTGCCGAATTAGTGTTTACCAGTGATCTTATCCAGATGGAGAGTTTTCTATTTCTGCAAAAGACAAAATCAAAAAAAAGTTTAACAAGCTTCTAGGTCATGCGAAGTATTTCATTCAATCCTTCTCATCCCGTATTAAGGGTCTGTACATGGTCCAACAAACATTTCCAAGCTCATCTTTACTAGGGGCATTACTAGGAATGAATACTTCTTATATGGTAACTGAAAGAAATACCCTGGGGTTACCTTGTCTCTGTCCGCTTTCCTACTGGCAAATACTAATGTGCGGACAGGTTTTTTCTCCATTTCTGACGTTACTTTCTTGATTTTTTTATTTATTTACTATATATGTACACGAATGATACCATACTTACCTGTTCCACTGGTCTCAGCCACTTCCCCCACAGGCTACTGCTCTTCTTTTACCGGTTGGATACTCCTCTGGGTGCATGAGAAATGTCTGAAAACAATCAGGTCACCTTCTCCTCCTAAATAAATCTTCAACATTCATTAGTACATATATAGGTTACAGTCATATTTTTCATATTTTTATTATTTTCTATAGTTTGTATGCTGGCCGTAACTGCTTCCACATCTACATAAGGCGGTGTACTTGCATTCTCTCTCTCTTTTTTTTGTTCCTACTTATTTATTGTTGCTACAAGTTCAAACAGTTCTTATATTTCCATTCTTGTCTTATATGACTTTGGTTAAACATACCACCTGCAATACCTTAGGATCAAACTCACCAACCCCTCCTGCTATCACAGGTATAAACAATTTGTATGTCTGACCCTTTGTTTTCAGGATTTTATCAGACATATTCTTATCCTTAAATTCTGCAATACCTCTGGTTCAAAGCTGCCCACTTTAGGGAATTGTACCCTATCTTGTCAGTCATACGTACCCATTCAGACAAAAAGTCTTCCGTGTGTGAACCATATTTTCCACACATAACAAACCTCGCTGACCCCTTGGGCTGCGGCTCTTCAACCTGAACCCTGGTTACAAAACGTCCACTGCTTGTGCAATTGGATCCCATCACGGACTTTTTCCTTTTACGCAATCCCCAATGCACAATACGAATAGACGGTGAAAGTTCTCAGAGCGCTTTCACCCACTCACGCCCACGTTGGCCAGTACTACCATACACTGTCGATAGCGAAGGCAATGTACCCAACCTAGGGCCCTATCTGATCTATATTTACTGGAAGTTTTTAGAAATAACTTACCCTTTCCAGTAAAGTATCGGTCGTTGGAGATTTTCCTGAGAGAGACCAGCGAAAACTCCCTATGCACTTTATTATACACAAATCACGCTTGCGTATGCTCTATATAGCGCTAATGATACCGCGATTTTACGCAAAAGCTAGTAAAAGGATATCACGTTGCGCCATGTATCGCACCCACAAATGTGCGGTCCAATCGCACAGCGTATAGGTTTTTGTTACTTATCTGCCGTACGACCACGGGTCGTTGTACAAACTGGGACCCTCAGTCCGGAGCGTAATACCAAAAAAACCTTTTTACTTCAATACTTCGCAATACAATGCACTATCACGCTCCTCTACAAATCACCTCACGATTTGCGTATTAAACCTTATACTAACGTGAGTCAGCATTCTCACGCCACCAAGCCTCCACTCACTTGATGTACCAAACGACGGGATCCCGAATTCCGGGGTTCGAATTTCACTCACTCCTACGTTCGCTCACTCAAGTACACTTTGTCTTTTCTGTACAGAAAATTTGGTTTCATTCAGATAGGCAGCTTTACCCCAGAGGCAATACAGTTTTTTAAACTAAATTTAGAGTAACCTGCTTTTGAAATAGTTGATAGTTATGTGCTATTGTATTAAATGTCTACTATCCCACCTTTGAACTAAACGACACTATTGTATAATTTGTACTCAGCTGCCGCATTCTTACGCTGCATGCGCAGTCCTTTACTTTGTCCGAGACACGTGTACAAAACCCTGCGTCCGCAATAAAACAAATCACACAGCTCTAAGTATAAATGTGAACAATACTAATTACTATTGCCCACTAGACACAACTTGTTCTGTATAAACTTTTATGCAGACCTGCGTTTGTGTCTTTACGCTTACTTCCTTAAAATACTGTTATTTCAGTTTTAACTATATAGCAACAAATGTATCTGGTTTCACACAGATCTATAATGAATCTAGCAATAATCAATAATTGAAATGATATGATTCAGATTGGATAGCTATCTTGCAGAACATACACTGATATAAATATACACATAATTACAATAATATTATATATATATAATATAAATTTATATAATATATATCACTTGACTCTCATAGAACCCCCACACAGTACACACCTACTGAATTAATGCATTTCCTTTAAAGTCTTTCATTTGCATATCAACAGAGATTCATATGCCTGTTCAAGAGGGTAGTGGGACAGGTTAATTAACATTTCAATGGCTATCCTAAACTAGCAAGCAGATTTTAACTAAATCCTAGAGGTAAAAGAAAAAAAAACAACTTTTTTTTAATGTATCTGTGTGTAATTCTTACATCAAGTATTCTCTTAACTCTCACTAGGCCCAGCTGAAACTATTTGTAATTGACTATGGCATGGGTTAAATAAATGTATTGGTAACTCATAAATGGTGTTTGATGTGACCAAGGAAAGCTGATTATTCTGAGCAATGAAAATCAGCCATTTAGAAAAATGACCTTCCCAAAATGGCCGCTGCTCCTCCCCCTTCCACATCCATGAGGATTACACAAAATGGTGGACAGGCCATGTGGTTAGTCCAAAATGGAGGACAGACCATGCGGCTTCCTTTGTCACAAAGAAATCACACATCATACAAGCACCAGAAGTTATTTTAGGCCTGAGTTAAAAAAAACTATATCAAGGCTATGCAGCAACTTTATACCTACTTAACAGATAAACAATCCAATCTGAATCAAACACAATATGACTTATTTGAACCCTGTTTTGCAACAATAAAAATACATTTTAGCATCTTAAATATTATGAGAAACGCATTGTCCCTTGAAATTTCATATCATTGGCTTACTGATAACACAACAATACATTAACGTGGATGTTATTTTCATCAGCTTCGCAATGCGTCCATTGGAGCCGGTCAATTACAGCTGCGTTTGTAATGTACAGTGCATCATTAAGACCCTGATATCCTGTAAGAGCCCTCATGTAAGAATGCCAAATTGCTTTCTCTCAAATATTTAAAATGCCGGCTCTAATATATATAGTAAACGCCTGTACCTCTTATTACCATATCCCATGAATGTGCGCTATACATCGCAAAACACTGCATCCCATAAGAGAAAACAATACACCCACACATTATCTGAGTTCCAAAGCTCATTGATGTATATATTTGTTATTAAAAAGGATATGGATTCAATATATATTACAAAGTACAGTATACCTATAGTTACATGATTACAACTCACACAATAAGTAGTTAATACATAAAGTTACATACAGTTACATACAGTTACATGCCAGCGATACATTCCCTCCAATGCATCTTATGTCTCCCTCTCTCTGTAAATAAATACAGGAACTGAACTGGCAGCAAGTCTATCATCCTCTGAGACCAAAAAAACACAAAGCTTCTGTGTGATCAATGTGTTATCTAGTTTCTGGGGGAGGGGTTCACGATGAGTCACCAGTCCCTTTGTATATGCTGAACAGGTTCAGCCTTGGGGATGTCCAAAGGGGCTGGCTGGAGTTTCCTGTTCATTACCTGTTTGGAGTATCTATTGTTCTAATAAAAGTGATTTTAGCTTTTATACATTTAATCATAATTCCGTGTTGCAATGTCCTACAACTTAATAACAAGTATCAAATGAATCCACACATTAATCTGGTCGTTTCAATAGTAAACATGACCGGTCTATCTTGTTTCGTTCAAATAATACACATACATGACACCACTCCATCATATACAATTCTAAACCATCATGATGTCTGGCGCTTGATATTATTATAATTATGTACTGTATGAGATAAGTGTTGAATCCATCTCTGTGGCATGTCCGTGTAAATGCGTGTATTACCATATATTGCTGTGCTCGCTGCGCGTATTTGCAAGTATAGCGACTTATATGTGTGTAGTTTGTATGTTCTCTTTATGTAATATTTTTTTTTACTTCGACAGGTGCCATCAATTAATTACTAAAGACTGGAAGAAGGCCTTATGGACCGATGAATCAATACTTCAAATCTTTGATTCATCACGCATGGTTTTTGTATGCCGTCGAGTTGGCAAAATAATGGTTCCTCAGTGTGTGGGGGGCGTATTTACTAAGAGGTGGATTATAAATGTGGACGCTTCCCAGTGTGTTTAAGCACAAAATATACCATATTTTACTATTAAAAGCATCAACTTTTTGTATAGATTTCAACAGATTATAAACGTCATCAGGCTCATTTTGTGGTCATACAGGTTGCCGTATTACTCAAATTGCCAGGTATCACATGTGACCAACTTTACAATTATCATGTTCAAGTAACTCAGTTCAAGGGATGGACTTTGAAGTTACCTCTTCACTGTCTCCACCACCTTTTTGGTAGAGATGTGCGGTGGACACTTTTCGAGTTTTGTGTTTTGGTTTTGGATCTGGATCCCCACTCGTGTTTTGGATCTGGATTGCTTTTGCCAAAACCACTCTTGCGGGTTTTGGAGCTGGATGATTTTTGAAAAAAACATAAAAACAGCTAAAATCACAGAATTTGGGGGTAATTTTGATCCTACGGTATTATTAACCTCAATAACATTCATTTCCACTCATTTCCAGTCTATTCTGAATACCACACACTTCACAATATTGTTTTTAGGCCAAAAGGTTGCACCGAGATCGCTGGATGACTAAACTAAGCAACACAAGTGGGCGGCACAAACACCTGGCCCATCTAGAAGTGGCACTGCAGTGGCAGACAGGATGGCAGTTTTAAAAACTAGGCCCCAAACAGCACATAAAGAGGTGCAAGATGGAATTGTCCTTGGGGTGTAGAGTTGGATCTTGATCCGAGGCACCAACAGGCTAAAAGCTTTGACTGTTCCCAGGATGCATAGCGCCGCCTCCTCTATAACCCCGCCTCCGTGCACAGGAGCTCAGTTTTGTTAACCAGTCCAATGCAGTAGCAGGCAAAAGAGACGACAACCGTTAGTAGCCACATACAACACATTCTCACAACAGGAGAAGGTATCAGCGGCTAATGCCATACAAACCCAAAGAAGCTAAGTGCGTCAGGGTGGGCGCCCTGTGGAACTCAGTGTACCTCGCAGAAAGAGATTTAACAAAGGTAAGGTCTTACCATAAATCTCCTTTTCTGTAGCGGGGTACACTGGGGTTCCACAGGGATAACATCAGAGATGTCCTAAAGCAGTTCCTCATGGGAGGGGACGCACTGTAGCGGGCACAAGAACCCAGCATCCAAAGTAGGCATCCTGGGAGGTGGAAGTATTGAAGGCATAGAACCTTATGAACGTGTTCACTGAGGACCACGTAGCTGCCTTGCACAATTGTTCAAGGGTCGCACCACGGTGGGCCACCCAAGAAGGTCGAATGGGCTTTGATGGTAGCAGGAGCTGAAAGGCCAGCCTGTACATAAGCATGTGCAATCACCATTGTAATCCATCTGGCCAAGGTCTGCTTATTAGCAGGCCAGCCACGTTTGTGAAAACCAAAGAGAATCAGATCTCCTGAGCGAAGCTGTTCTCTTCACATAAATACGGAGAGCCCGTACCACATCCAAAGACTGCTCTTTGGAGGATAAACCTGGAGAGGTAAAGGCCGGAACCACAATCTCTTGGTTAAAGTGGAAAGATTACACCACCTAAGGCAGATAACCAGGGCGAGTTCTAAGAACGGCCCGGTCACGGTGAAAAATCAGAAAGGGTGACTTACAGGACAAGGCACCCTGAGTGAATGTATGAAAATCAGGCAGGGTCGCAATTTTTCTCTGAAACCAAATCGACAAGGCAGAAATATGAACCTTGAGGGAGGCCAGACGAAGGCCTAAGTCCAGGCCCTGTTGCAGGAAAGCGAAAAGTTTTGCCGTACTGAACTTGTATGCATCATAATTATTAGTTGCACACCAAGCAAAATAAGAATTCCAGACCCTATGATAAATCCGAGCAGAAGCCGGCTTACAGGCCTTCAACATAGTTTAAATGACCGCCTCAGAAAAACTTTTGGCCCTCAGTACCGAAGCTTCAAGAGCCACGCCGTCAAAGCCAACTGGGCCAAATCCTGGTATACACAAGGGCCCTGAACGAGGAGGTCTGGGTGCTGCGGAAGCAGAAGAGGATGCTCTATTGAGAGATCCTGCAGGTCTGAGAACCAATGCCGTCTGGGCCACGCTGGAGCGATTAGAAGTAAAATTCCTCCTTCTTGCTTTAACTTCCTTATCACCCTGGGCAGAAGTGACACTCGAGGGAACACGTATGGCAGCCAAAAGTTCCATGGAATTGCCAGTGCGTCCACGAACGCTGCTTGAGGATCCCTTGTCCTTGCTCCGAAGACCGGGACCTTGTGATTGTGCCGAGACGCCATCAGGTCTACATCTGGTAGGCCCCACTTGTCCACTAGGAGTTGAAAGACTTCCGGATGAAGACTCCACTCTCTGGCGTGTACGTCCCGATGACTGAGGAAGTCCGCTTCCCAGTTGAGGACTCCCGGAATGAACACTGCCGATATGGCTGGCAGATGGCGTTCCGCCTAATGAAGAATTTTGGACACTTCCAACATTGCCATGCGGCTTCCAGTACCTCCTTGATGATTTATGTATGCCACCATGGTGGCGTTGTCTGACTGTACTTGAGCAGGCCTGTTCTGTAGCAGTGGTAGGGCTAGTGTCAACGCATTGAACACTGCCCGCAATTCCAGAATGTTTAGCGGAAGGAGAGATTCCTCCCTGGTCCACCGACCCTGAAGAGAGTGTTGCACCAACACCACGCCCCAACCCCAGAGACTGGCATCCGTCATCAGAAGGACCCAGTTGGAGATCCAAAAGGGACGACCCCTGCTCAATTGTTGGTCCTGTAGCCACCAGCTGAGTGACAGGCGGACCTCCGGAGTCAAAGAGATCATGTGAGTCCTGATCCGGTGAGGCAGGCGATCCCACTTGGAGAGTATTAACCTCTGCAGAGGGTGTGAATGAAATTGAGCGTACTCCACCATGTCGAAAGCCGACACCATGAGGCCTAGTACTTGCATCGCCGGGTGTATCGACACACGTGTACGAGAGAGGAAGCATCTTATCTTGTCCTGAAGTTTCAGGACCTTCTCCGAAGACAAAAACAACTGCTGATTGTGGGTGTCCAATAGTGCTTCCAGGTGCACCATGCTCTGAGCAGGGACCAGGGAAGATTTCTTCCAGTTGATGAGCCACCCGTGGGCTTGCAGGAATTGGACCGTCAGTTCCAGATGACAGAGGAGAACCTCTGGAAAGTTCGCCAGGATCAACAAGTTGTCCAGATACGGGAGGATCCTGATACCCTGACGGTGGAGTAGAGCCGTCATGACCGCCATGACCTTCGTGAAAATTCTTGGAGCTGTGGTCAGACCAAAAAGTAAGGCCTGGAATTGAAAATGTAGGTTGCCAATAGCAAACCGCAGGTATTGCTGATGTGACATTGCAATAGGTATATGCAGGTAAGCATCCTGTATGTCCAGGGATACCAAATAGTCCTTGGGCGCCAAAGCCAGAACAGTAGAGCGAACAGTTTCCATACGGAATTTGGAAACTTTCACAAATTTGTTCAAAGACTTGAGGTTGAGAATGGGCCGGGAAGAACCATTTGGCTTCGCAACTAGGAACAGCATTTAATAGTACCCTCTGCCTCTCTGAGACAGAGGCACCGGCACTACCACTCCCGTGTCCAGGAGGGATTGCACCACCAGATGGAGAGTCTTTGCTTTTACCGGATCCGTAGGGACGTTTGTCAAGCAAAACTGGTGAGGGGGACGTTTCTTGAAAGAAATGGCGTATCCGTGAGCGACGACTTCCCTTACCAAGGCGTCCGAAGTGGTCTGTAACTATACCTGAGCAAACCGTAGAAGTCGGCCTCCCACCCTGGGATCCCCCAGGGGGCGGCCCGTCCCATCATGCAGCAGGCTTGTCTGTTTTGGAAGCAGGCTGACGGACAGCCCACGCACGTTTAGGGTTGGGCTTAGTGGATTTGGAAGTGCGAGCCTGTTTCGGGTACGCCTGACCCTTTGCTTTACCTGGAGGTCGAAAGGAACGAAAGGAAGAACTCTTAGCCTTCGGAGCTGAAGGAGTAGTACTAGGTAGACATGCAGTCTTAGCAGATGCTAAATCAGCAACAATCTTATTGAGCTCTTCCCCAAAAAGTATATTTCCCTTAAAAGGAATCACCTCCAAGGTCTTTTTAGAGTCCAGATCTACAGACCAGGACCGCAACCAGAGGATCTGGCGAGCCAGAATAGACGTAGTAGACGCTTTGGCTGCCAGGATACCTGCATCAGATGCCGCCTCCTGTATATAATGAGAGGCTGTAATAATGTATGAAAGACACTGTCTAGCATTATCAGGAAAATTAGAAGGTAGCTCCGCTTCAACTTCCTGAACCCAGGCCTCTATAGCTTTAGCAACCCAAGAGGCCGCAATAGTAGGCCTATGCACAGCTCCAGCAAGAGTGTAAATAGACTTCAAGCAACCCTCCACTCGTTTATCTGTCGGTTCCTTCAGAGAGATAACGTTAGTGACAGGCAGAGCAGATGACACTACCAGATGCGCGACTTGAGAGTTCACCGGCGGCAGTGTTTCACAATTTTTACTTAACTCTGCAGCGAGGGGATAACGAACCAGCATCCTTTTAGACAGGGAGAATTTCTTTCCTGGATACTCCCAGGATTCCTGACGTATGTCAACTAAGTGGTCAGAATGGGGCAAAACTAATTTAGTAACCTTCTGATGCTTGAACTTATCTGGTTTCTTAGAGGTAGCTGGGGGTTCTTCATCATTATCAATTTGAAGAATCAGCCTGATAGCCTCCAAGAGGTCAAGAACATCCACCTGTGTCGTATACTCCCCATCAGAAGCATCTGCATCAGTGTCTGAGGGGTCAGTATATGCGCTATCTTCATCAGATGAAGTATCTCAAACATGAGTGGATTGTGAGGAAGTAATGGCCCGTTTTGACGACCCCTTGGTCTTAGGCGGGCGAGAGTTAGGATTTTGCTTGGCCAAAGACTGATTTAATTGCTGTAACTGAGAGGACAGAGTATCTGCCCATGGCGGATTAACAGCAGGGACAATATGTGGCTGTAATGGCACAGGAGGTCCCATAGGGGGCGCAAGTCTAATTACAAGCGTAGTCAGTAAATTATAAAATGTAGCCCACGGCGGGTCATGATTTGCCCCCGTTGCTGTGGACTGACTGAGGGATATAAAATCCACAGTACCTGAACCCTCAGCTGCAATATTTTCCTCAGAGACATCTATGGCATTAGCCCTGCAGGGTCAGCCATAGAATTAACACCCTGTTTAGCTGACATGATATGAAAGTGTAACCGTAGGGCGAAATAGCAGTGCCGTAACTACCTGTGTGCCAGGTGTGCCTGGCACACAGCGCAGTTACCCTGAGGGCGCACGGCCAGTGGCTTGTAATGAGTCAAATTGACTCATTACAAGCCGCAAATGTTTTGCCGTGCGCCGCGCTGGAGGAGAGCAGTAGCGCCGGAGGCAGAGGGAGGGGGACTGGAGCCGCAGCAGCGCTATGTCATTGGTAGTAGCGCCGCTGCAGCACTCCCCTCTCCTTCCATATTAGCTGCCCGGCCCTGCTGTGAATGCTGGGATGCGGTTCCCTCATCCCACAATTTACAGCGGCGGGCAGCCAATGCGGAAGGAAAGGGGGCTGCTGCAGTGGCGCTACTACCAATGACATAGCTCTGCTGCGGCTCCAGTCCCCCTCCCTCCTCCTCATTCTCCCCTGCGGCTGCCCGGGATCTCTGCCAGCACGAGGAGCATGACTGCCAGCGGGGAGAGATGGTAAGTATCTCTCTCTCTCTCTCTCTTTCTCTCTCTCTCTTCTGCCACAATGTGTAAAAAGGGGGACTGGCTGCCGTAATGTGTAAAAAGGGGGACGCTGGCTGCTGTAATGTGTAAAAAGGGGGACGCTGTCTGCCGTAATGTGTAAAAAGGGGGATGCTGTCTGCCGTAATGTGTAAAAAGGGGACGCTGTCTGCCGCAATGTGTAAAAAGGGAGACGCTGTCTGCCGTAATGTGTAATAAGAGGATGCTGTCTGCCGTAATGTGTAAAAAGGGGGACGCTGTCTGCCGTAATGTGTAAAAAGGGGGACGCTGTCTGCCGTAATGTATAAAAATAAGATTTTACTTACCGGTAAATCTATTTCTCGTAGTCCGTAGTGGATGCTGGGGACTCCGTAAGGACCATGGGGAATAGACGGGCTCCGCAGGAGACATGGGCACATTAAGAAAGAATTTAGATTCTGGTGTGCTCTGGCTCCTCCCTCTATGTCCCTCCTCCAGACCTCAGTTAGAGAAACTGTGCCCGGAAGAGCTGACAGTACAAGGAAAGGATTTTGGTAATCCAGGGCAAGATTCATACCAGCCACACCAATCACACCGTATAACTTGAGATAAACATACCCAGTCAACAGTATGAACAACAACAGAGCAACAGGTCAACCCAGATGCAACCATAACATAACCCTTATTTAAGCAATAACTATATACAAGCATTGCAGAAGAAGTCCGCACTTGGGACGGGCGCCCAGCATCCACTACGGACTACAAGAAATAGATTTACCGGTAAGTAAAATCTTATTTTCTCTAACGTCCTAGTGGATGCTGGGGACTCCGTAAGGACCATGGGGATTATACCAAAGCTCCCAAATGGGCGGGAGAGTGCGGATGACTCTGCAGCACCGATTAAGCAAACACAAGGTTCTCCTCGGCCAGGGTATCAAACTTGTAGAACTTTGCAAAAGTGTTTGAACCTGACCAAGTAGCCGCTCGGCAAAGTTGTAATGCCGAGACCCCTCGGGCAGCCGCCCAAGAAGAGCACACCTTCCTAGTGGAATGGGCCTTAACTGATCCTGGCAGCGGCAATCCAGCCGCCGAATGAGCCTGCTGAATCGTGTTACAGATCCAGCGAGCAATAGTCTGCTTTGAAGCAGGAGCACCAAGCTTGTTGGAAGCATACAGGATAAACAAAGACTCTGTTTTCCTGACCCTAGCCGTTCTGGCTACATAAACCTTCAAAGCCCTGACTACATCAAGCAACTCGGAATCCTCCAAGTCCGTAGTAGCCACAGGCACCACAATAGGTTGGTTTATATGAAAGGATGAAACCACTTTCGGCAGAAGTTGTGGACGGGTCCGCAATTCTGCTCTATCCACATGGAAAACCAGATAGGGGCTTTTATGTGACAAAGCCGCCAACTCTGACACACGCCTAGCCGAAGCCAAGGCTAATAGCATGACCACCTTCCACGTGAGATATTTCAACTCCACCGTTTTGAGTGGTTCAAACCAGTGGGATTTCAGGAAACTCAACACCACGTTAAGATCCCAAGGTGCCATTGGAGGCACAAAAGGGGGCTGAATATGCAGCACTCCCTTTACAAATGTCTGAACTTCAGGTAGAGAAGTCAATTCCTTTTGAAAGAAAATGGATAGGGCCGAAATCTGGACCTTAATGGACCCCAATTTTAGGCCCAAATTCACTCCTGACTGTAGGAAGTGAAGGAAACGGCCCAGCTGGAATTCCTTCGTAGGGGCATTCCTGGCCTCACACCAAGCAACATATTTTCGCCATATACGGTGATAATGTTGACCTGTCACGTCCTTCCTAGCCTTTATCAGTGTAGGAATGACCTCATCCGGAATGCCTTTCTCTGCTAGGATCCGGCGTTCAACCGCCATGCCGTCAAACGCAGCCGCGGTAAGTCTTGGAACAGACAGGGCCCCTGTTGCAACAAGTCCTGTCTTAGAGGAAGAGGCCACGGGTCCTCTGTGAGCATTTCTTGCAGATCTGGATACCAAGTCCTTCGTGGCCAATCTGGAACAATGAGTATCGTTCTCACTCCTCTTTTTCTTATTATTCTCAGCACCTTGGGTATGAGAGGAAGAGGAGGAAATACATAGACCGACTGGAACACCCACGGTGTCACCAGGGCGTCTACAGCTATCGCCTGAGGGTCTCTTGACCTGGCGCAATACCTCTGTAGTTTTTTGTTGAGGCGTGATGCCCTCATCTGTGCGAAGACTTCCTGATGAAGTCCCCACTCTCCCGGGTGGAGGTCGTGTCTGCTGAGGAAGTCTGCTTCCCAGTTGTCCACTTCCGGGATGAACACTGCTGACAGTGCGCTTACGTGATTTTCCGCCCAGCGAAGAATTCTGGTGGCTTCCGCCATCGCTACCCTGCTCCTTGTGCCGCCTTGTCGGTTTACATGAGCCACTGCGGTGATGGTGTCTGACTGAATCAGAACCGGTTGGTTGCGAAGCAGGGTCTCCGTTTGACGTAGGGCGTTGTATACGCCCCTTAGTTCCAGGATGTTGATGTGAAGGCAAGTCTGCTGACTTGACCACAGACCTTGGAAATTTCTTCCCTGTGTGACTGCTCCCCACCCTCGGAGGCTTGCATCCGTGGTCACCAGGACCCAGTCCTGAATGCCAAATCTGCGGCCCTCGAGAAGGTGAGCACTCTGCAGCCACCACAGGAGAGACACCCTGGCCCTGGGGGATAGGGCGATTAACCGATGCATCTGAAGATGTGATCCGGACCACTTGTCCAGTAAGTCCCATTGAAAGGTCCTCGCATGGAACCTGCCGAAGGGAATGGCCTTGTATGATGCCACCATCCTTCCCAGGACTCGCGTGCAGTGATGCAGTGACACCTGTTTTGGTTTTAATACGTTCCTGACCAGTGTCATGAGCTCCTGAGCTCTCTCTATCGGGAGATAGACCCTTTTCTGGTCTGTGTCTAGAATCATGCCTAGGAAAAGCAGACGAGCCGTAGGAACCAACTGCGACTTTGGAATATTTAGAATCCAGCCGTGTTGCCATTACACTTCCAGAGAAAGTGCTACGCTGATCAGCAACTGCTCTCTTGATCCCGCTTTTATGAGGAGATCGTCCAAGTATGGGATAATTGCGACCCCTTGCTTCCGCAGGAGTACCATCATTTCCGCCATTACCTTGGTAAATATTCTCAGTGCCGTGGAGAGACCAAACGGCAACGTCTGAAATTGGTAATGACAATCCTGTACCACAAATCTGAGGTACGCCTGATGAGGTGGATAAATGGGGACATGAAGGTATGCATCCTTTATGTCCAGAGACACCATAAAATCCACCCCTTCCAGGCTTGCGACGACCGCTCTCAGCGATTCCATCTTGAACTTGAACCTTTTCAAGTATATGTTCAGGGATTTTAAATTCAATATGGGTCTGACCGAACCGTCCAGTTTCGGGACTACAACATGGTCGAATAATAACCCCCTCCTTGTTGAAGGAGAGGAACCTTGACCACCACCTGTGGAAGATACAATTTGTGAATTGCAGTTAACACTATTTCCCTCTCGTGGGGGGAAGCCGGCAGGGCCGTCGGTGAGGGGGCATCTCCTCGAAGTCCAGCTTGTATCCCTGAGACACAATATATATTGCCCAGGGATCCAACAGGGAGTGAACCCACTTGTGGCTGAAATTTCGAAGACATGCACCCACCGGGCCTAGCTCCGCCTGTGGAGCCCCAGCGACATGCAGTGGATTTTGTAGAGGCCGGGGAGGACTTCTGTTCCTGGGAACTAGCTGTGTTGTGCAGCTTCTTTCCTCTGCCCCTGCCTCTGGCAAGAAAGGACGCACCTCGGACTTTCTTGTTTCTTTGTGATCGAAAGGACTGCATTTGATAATGTCGTGCTTTCCTAGGCTGTGCTGGAATATAAGGCAAAAGATCAGAATTACCAGCTATAGCTGTGGAGACCAGGTCCGAGATCCCTTCTCCACACAATTCTCAGCCTTGTAAGGTAAACCTTCCATATGCCTCTTAAGTCGGCATCACCTGTCCATTGCATGTTCCACAGGACACGTCAAGCAGAAATCGACATAGCGTTGACTCTAGAACCCAGTAGACTAATGTCTCTTTGGGCATGTTTTATATATATATATCTAAGACAGCATCTTTTATATATATATATATATATATATATATATACATACTAGGGTCTCAGTCTCTGCTGATAAGGTATCTGTCCACGCTGCTACAGCGCTATAAACCCATGCCGACACAATTGCCGGCCTGAGTAGTGTACCAGAATGTGTGTAAATGGACTTCAAAGTACTTTTACTGCATGCTATCTGCAGGATCCCGGAGGATAGCTGTTAAGTCAGCGATACCTTTTGGGCAAACGTGACACCCTAGGGGAAGATTCCCATCGTATCCTGGCCCTAATAGGGAAAGGATACTCCCTGAGAATTCTTTGTGGGAAACTGCAGTCTCTTATCTGGAGATTCCCGCTCTTTTTCTTCATGAGAGGAGGGAAATTTACCTCAGCTTTCTTCCCCTTAAACATGTGTACTCTAATGTGTCAGGGACAGATGAGTCATCAGTGATATGCAAAACATTTTTTATTACAATAATCATATATTGAATACTTTCCTGCCATTTTGGCTGTAACTTTGCATTATCGTAGTCGACACTGGAGTCAGACTCCGTGTCGATATCAGTGTCTATTATTTTGGATAGTGAGAATTGAGAGACTCTGAAGGTCTCTGCGACATAGGGACAGACATGGGTAGATTCATGTCTGTTCTCTAATCTTTTGTGCAATAAATTTTCCTTAGCACTTAATTTCACATATCCAAACAGGTGTCGGCGTTGTCGACGGAGACACCACTCACACACACATTTGCTCCATCACCTCCTTAGGGGAGCCTTTTACCTCAGACATGTCGACACACACGTACCGACACACCACACACTCAGGGAATGCTCATCTGAAGACAATTCCCCCGAGTATGCCAGCACACACCCCAGCGCTATAAACCCAGGAATAACACAGTAACTTAATGTTAACCCAGTAGCTGCTGTTTATATTGATTTTTGAACCTAATTATGTGCCCCCCCTCTCTTTTTACCCTTTTCTACCGTGTATCTGCAGGGGAAAGCCTGGGGAGCTTCCTCTCAGTGGAGCTGTGGAGAAAAAATGGCGCAGGTGAGTGCTGAGGAAGAAGCCCCACCCCCTCGACGGCGGGCTTCTGTCCCGCTTAAATATACATTTTCTTGGCGGGGGCTCATACATATATACAGTGCCCAACTGTATATATGTGTACTTTTGCCAAAAGAGGTCCATATGCTGCCCAGGGAGCCCCCCCCCCCCCCCCTGCGCCCTGCACCCTTACAGTGATTGGAGTATGTGAGGTGTGTGGGAGCAATGGCGCACAGCTGCAGTGCTGTGCATTACCTCAGTGAAGAACGGAGTCTTCTGCCGCCGATTTCGAAGTCTTCTTGCTTCTCATACTCACCCGGCTTCTGTCTTCCGGCTCTGCGAGGGGGACGGCGGCGCGGCTCTGGTATCGGACGACGAGGGTGAGATCCTGTGTACGATCCCTCTGGAGCTAATGGTGTCCAGTAGCCTAAGAAGCAGGACCTAGCTTCAGAGAGTAGGGCTGCTTCTCTCCCCTCTGTCCCACGATGCAGGGAGTCTGTTGCCAGCAGAGCTCCCTGAAAATAAAAAAACTAACAAAATACTTTCTCACAGCAAGCTCAGGAGAGCTCACTGAACAGCACCCAGCTCGTCCGGGCACAGTCTCAAACTGAGGTCTGGAGGAGGGACATAGAGGGAGGAGCCAGAGCACACCAGAATCTAAATTCTTTCTTAAAGTGCCAATGTCTCCTGCGGAACCCGTCTATTCCCCATGGTCCTTACAGAGTCCCCAGCATCCACTAGGACGCTAGAGAAAAGGGGCTCTACCTGGTGTAGTGGCGCTACTTACTGTGCAGCGTAATTTGAATAATGGAGACTGTGCACCGTAGTATGAATTGCCTAGTTACGGCACTGCGAAATAGTACAATATAAGCAGACAAAATACCTGACAAAAATCCCCCTGTATAGTGTGACTGCAAGCAGAGCACACACGGAGGATTTAAGAGGTATATGGTGACTGTAAAACACAGAGAAAAATACCAGAGGAGTATATCCTGTGAAACACTGTAATATATGACAACCCTGAAGCACTTAGCCCCACTCAGGGTACAGAATATAGGGATAGCAGTATATGTGAGATACACGGAATGGAAATCACACAGCAGCTATAGGCACACACTCAGTCACATGTACAATGCAGAAATTATTACAATCAACAATAAAATTGCACTGGACTAGCAATACCAAGTAACTGCACTACTAAATAAAGCTGTGTAAATTTAGAGATATAACAATGCACAGTAAAGACTGGATGTATATCACAGGATACTTGTACTAAATAACCCTGAATTTATGCACTTGTTCTTAACTAACACTGTCTAAAGACACATAGAATACTTAAGTGCCCTGTAAATGCACAGCGCTGATGATGCAGGCGGCTTTACAGAGGAGACATTGGGGGTCATTCCGAGTTGTTCGCTCGCTAGCTGCTTTTAGCAGCATTGCACACGCTAGGCCGCCGCCCTCTGGGAGTTTATCTTAGCTTAGCAGAATTGCGAACGAAAGATTAGCAAAATTGTGAATAGAAAATTCTTAGCAGTTCCTGAGTAGCTCCAGACCTACTCACAGATTGCGATCAGATCAGGCCGTTTCGATCCTGGTTTGACGTCACAAACACACCCTGCGTTCGGCCAGCCACTCCCCCGTTTCTCCAGACACTCCCGCGTTTTATCCTGGCACGCCTGCGTTTTTTCGCACACTCCCAGAAAACGGTTAGTTTCCGCCCAGAAACACCCACTTCCTGTCAATCACACTCCGATCACTTCAACGATGAAAATTCTTCGTTCGGACGTGAGTAAATCTACTAAGTTTTATGCTAAAATACTAACTGCATGCGCACTGCGTACCATGCGCATGTGCATTTTTGCCTTAATTGCTCCGTTGCGAAAATCGGCAACGAGCGAACAACTCGGAATGACCCCCATTGCCCAGCAGTCCCAAAGTCAGCTCAGTATGTGTGTAATGGCGCCCAAACGCTGACAGGGAGTGTGGGAGGCAGAGAGAAGCAGCTCCAGGGTGGGAACATTAGCAGTAAATGGCGCCTGGGGCTGGGGGAGGGGCTACAGGTCAGAGCCTTATCCCATTGGTGGACTTCACCACCGGGTACTGTGGGCCTTAGTAAAACGGATTATAAAGTAATCCGACCTGTGCCCTTGCCCTGGTGGTCTAGTGGGGTCCCTGTTCGGCCACAGTGTCTACACTAGCACGCGCGGTCCATCTCCTAAAGACCGCACTGGATTGCGATTTCCAGCGGGTCCCGCCTGGGGGCCCTCTTACCTCCTACCTTGATGTGGCCACGCGATCCTGGAGACCTGCAGCAGGTGTGTGTGCCCTAGGTGAAGAACCGGAGCCCTCCGCTGTAAGTACCCGGCAACCAGGGCATGGGAGTATACAGCGCTGCTGAGGGAGGTGAGGGAACCGCAGCACGATATGTCAGACTGACGTATAGGACTTTTAAGTGCCTGTGCTGCGGCCCTTGCAGTCTTCTATCTTCATAAAAGCTTTTTTTCAGGGCTGCTCAGCGCAGCCCTCCCTGTTAGCTGCCTGCACTGCAGGCACCAACTTACACACTGAGCTCCTGTGCACGGAGGCGGGGGTTATAGAGGAGGCGGCACCATGCATCCTGGGAACAGTCAAAGCTTTTAGCCTGTTGGTGCTTTGGATCAAGATCCAACTCTACACCCCGATGTTATCCCTGTGGAACCCCAGTGTACCCTGCTGCAGAAATAGACCTAATACCAGTATATTTGGATTATAACAAGAAACACAAAAATGGGGGAATCCAATTATTTTGGGCGTCAATTTTCCCATCTAAACAGATCTGTTAGGAGCCCAAACAATTGTCAGTATACAATTGTTATTGAGTGATCATGCTTGTCGCGCCAAAATACACAAGATTTAGCCACGTAAAATAGCTAAGCCCATCTAAAGTTCTGCTTTAGGCGTTCAAACTACTGTTTGGACGCCCAAAGTGCAGAGTTTGCACACATATTTTCTCGCTACTCAGGTGGCTGCAAGAGAAAATAGGGCATCTTTAGCAATGTGTGTCTATCAAAGCATTTAAATTGTTGCTCTGATCAGACGCCCATTGCTATTTAAGGCGCTCATCAGCTATGGGTTTAGCCGCGCGAACCAGCTAAAGTCATCTAAAAAGCCTGAATGGGCATCCAATGTCTAACAAATGAATAGCTCCAACAGATGCCCATTCCTTCAGATGGCCAGCAGGTGGCACACACCACAATTGAATCTGCCCCAATGCATGCCTCCCAACATGACCCTCTCCAGGAAGGACAAAATTCTCTGCTTCTGGACTTTTATCTTAATTTATGATTGCCGGCACTTGGTGATGGTAATCATAAATTAAGAGGGAAGTCCAGGAGTAGAGCATTCTGTCCCTCCTGGAGAGGGTCATGTAGGGAGGTATGCCCAATGTGTCTTCCATTGCTAATGGGCGCCCCGAATGGCAGAACAACTGAATTTCTGCGGTTAGGATCCATCTAGTAGTGGACGCGAAAATAAAAATTGCATTTCCCCAAAAGGAGAGAAAGAAAGAAAGAAAGACAAAAAAGAAAAATAAGATTTTACTTACCGATAAATCTATTTCTCGTAGTCCGTAGTGGATGCTGGGGACTCCGTCAGGACCATGGGGATTAGCGGCTCCGCAGGAGACAGGGCACAAAAATAAAGCTTTAGGATCAGGTGGTGTGCACTGGCTCCTCCCCCTATGACCCTCCTCCAAGCCTCAGTTAGGATACTGTGCCCGGACGAGCGTACACAATAAGGAAGGATTTTGAATCCCGGGTAAGACTCATACCAGCCACACCAATCACACCGTACAACTTGTGATCTGAACCCAGTTAACAGTATGACAAACGTAGGAGCCTCTGAACAGACGGCTCACAACAATAACAACCCGATTTTTTTGTAACAATAACTATGTACAAGTATTGCAGACAATCCGCACTTGGGATGGGCGCCAAGCATCCACTACGGACTACGAGAAATAGATTTATCGGTAAGTAAAATCTTATTTTCTCTGACGTCCTAGTGGATGCTGGGGACTCCGTCAGGACCATGGGGATTATACCAAAGCTCCCAAACGGGCGGGAGAGTGCGGATGACTCTGCAGCACCGAATGAGAGAACTCCAGGTCCTCTTTAGCCAGGGTATCAAATTTGTAGAATTTTACAAACGTGTTCTCCCCCGACCACGTAGCTGCTCGGCAGAGTTGTAATGCCGAGACCCCTCGGGCAGCCGCCCAGGATGAGCCCACCTTCCTTGTGGAATGGGCCTTGACAGATTTAGGCTGTGGCAGGCCTGCCACAGAATGTGCAAGTTGAATTGTGCTACAAATCCAACGAGCAATCGTCTGCTTAGAAGCAGGAGCACCCAGCTTGTTGGGTGCATACAGTATAAACAGCGAGTCAGATTTTCTGACTCCAGCCGTCCTTGAAATATATATTTTCAATGCCCTGACAACGTCCAGCAACTTGGAATCCTCCAAATCGCTAGTAGCCGCAGGCACCACAATAGGCTGGTTCAGGTGAAACGCTGACACCACCTTAGGCAGAAACTGAGGACGCTTCCGCAGTTCTGCCCTGTCCGAATGGAAAATCAGATATGGGCTTTTATACGATAAAGCCGCCAATTCTGACACTCTCCTGGCTGAAGCCAGGGCCAGTAGCATGGTTACTTTCCATGTAAGATATTTCAAATCCACCGATTTGAGTGGCTCAAACCAATGGGATTTGAGAAAATCCAAAACTACATTAAGGTCCCACGGAGCCACTGGTGGCACAACCGTGGCTGTATATGTAGTACTCCTTTTACAAAAGTCTGGACTTCAGGAACTGAAGCCAATTCTTTCTGGAAGAAAATCGACAGGGCCGAAATTTGAACCTTAATGGACCCCAATTTGAGGCCCATAGACAATCCTGTTTTCAGGAAATGTAGGAATCGACCCAATTGAAATTCCTCCGTGGGGGCCTTCCTGGCCTCACACCACGCAACATATTTTCTCCAAATGCGGTGATAATGTTGTGCAGTCACCTCCTTCCTGGCTTTTACCAGTGTAGGAATGACCTCTTCCGGAATGCCTTTTTCCCTTAGAATTCGGCGTTCAACCGCCATGCCGTCAAACGCAGCCGCGGTAAGTCTTGGAATAGACACGGTCCCTGCTGAAGCAGGTCCCGTCTTAGAGGTAGAGGCCACGGATCTTCCGTGAGCATCTCCTGAAGTTCCGGGTACCAAGTTCTTCTTGGCCAATCCGGAGCCACGAGTATCGTTCTTACTCCCCTTTGCCGTATAATTCTCAGTACTTTTGGTATGAGAGGCAGAGGAGGAAACACATACACTGACTGGAACACCCACGGTGTTACCAGAGCGTCCACAGCTATTGCCTGAGGGTCTCTTGACCTGGCGCAATACCTGTCCAGTTTTTTGTTGAGGCGAGACGCCATCATATCCACCTTTGGTTTTTCCCAACGGTTCACAATCATGTGGAAGACTTCTGGATGAAGTCCCCACTCTCCCGGGTGTAGATCGTGTCTGCTGAGGAAGTCTGCTTCCCAGTTGTCCACTCCCGGAATGAACACTGCTGACAGTGCTATCACATGATCTTCCGCCCAGCGAAGAATCCTTGCAGCTTCTGCCATTGCTCTCCTGCTTCTTGTGCCGCCCTGTCTGTTTACGTGGGCGACTGCCGTGATGTTGTCCGACTGGATCAACACCGGCTGACCCTGAAGCAGGGGTTTTGCCAGGCTTAGAGCATTGTAAATCGCTCTTAGCTCCAGTATATTTATGTGAAGAGACATCTCCAGGTTTGACCATACTCCCTGGAAGTTTCTTCCCTGTGTGACCGCTCCCCAGCCTCTCAGACTGGCATCCGTGGTCACCAGGACCCAGTCCTGTATGCCGAATCTGCGGCCCTCTAACAGATGAGCACTCTGCAACCACCACAGAAGAGACACCCTTGTCCGTGGCGATAAGGTTATCCGCTGATGCATCTGCAGATGCGATCCGGACCATTTGTCCAGCAGATCCCACTGAAAAGTTCTTGCGTGAAATCTGCCGAATGGAATCGCTTCGTAAGAAGCCACCATTTTTCCCAGGACCCTTGTGCAATGATGCACTGACACTTTTCCTGGTTTTAGGAGGTTCCTGACTAGCTCGGATAACTCCCTGGCTTTCTTCTCCGGGAGAAACACCTTTTTCTGGACTGTGTCCAGAATCATCCCTAGGAACAGCAGACGTGTCGTCGGAAACAGCTGCGGTTTTGGAATATTTAGAATCCACCCGTGCTGTCGTAGAACTACTTGAGATAGTGCTACTCCGACCTCCAACTGTTCTCTGGACCTTGCCCTTATCAGGAGATCGTCCATTTTCTTTGAAGAAGAATCATCATTTCGGCCATTACCTTGGTAAGGACCCGGGGTGCCGTGGACAATCCAACCGGCAGCGTCTGAAACTGATAGTGACAGTTCTGTACCACGAACCTGAGGTACCCTTGGTGAGAAGGGCAAATTGGGACATGGAGGTAAGCATCTGTCCCGGGACACCATATAGTCCCCTTTTTCCTGGTTCGCTATCACTGCTCTGAGTGACTCCATCTTGATTTGAACCTTTTTATGTAAGTGTTCAAATATTTCAGATTTAGAATAGGTCTCACCGAGCCGTCTGGCTTCAGTACCACAATATAGTGTGGAATAATACCCCTTTCCTTGTTGTAGGAGGGGTACTTTGATTATCACCTGCTGGGAATACAGCTTGTGAATTGTTTCCACTACTGCCTCCCTGTCGGAGGGAGACGTTGGTAAAGCAGACTTCAGGAACCTGCGAGGGGGAGACGTCTCGAACTTCCAATCTGTACCCCTGGGATACTACTTGTAGGATCCAGGGGTCCACTTGCGAGTGAGCCCACTGCGTGCTGAAACTCTTGAGACGACCCCCCACCGCACCTGAGTCCGCTTGTACGGCCCCAGCGTCATGCTGAGGACTTGGCAGAAGCGGTGGAGGGCTTCTGTTCCTGGGAATGGGCTGCCTGCTGCAGTCTTCTTCCCTTTCCTCTATCCCATGGCAGATATGACTGGCCTTTTGACCGCTTGCCCTTATGGGGACGAAAGGACTGAGGCTGAAAAGACGTTGTCTTTTTCTCCTTTATACGGCAATACTTCCATGTACCGTTTGGAATCTGCATCACCTGACCACTGTCGTGTCCATAAACAACTTCTGGCAGATATGGACATCGCACTTACTCTTGATGCCAGAGTGCAAATATCCCTCTGTGCATCTCGCATATATAGAAATGCATCCTTTAAATGCTCTATAGTCAGTAAAATACTGTCCCTGTCAAGGGTATCAATATTTTCAGTCAGGGAATCCGACCAAGCCACCCCAGCGCTGCACATCCAGGCTGAGGCGATCGCTGGTCGCAGTATAACACCAGTATGTGTGTATATACTTTTTAGGATATTTTCCAGCCTCCTATCAGCTGGCTCCTTGAGGGCGGCCCTATCTGGAGACGGTACCGCCACTTGTTTTGATAAGCGTGTGAGCGCCTTATCCACCCTAAGGGGTGTTTCCCAACGCGCCCTAACTTCTGGCGGGAAAGGGTATACCGCCAATAATTTTCTATCGGGGGAAACCCACGCATCATCACACACTTCATTTAATTTATCTGATTCAGGAAAAACTACAGGTAGTTTTTTCACACTCCACAAAATACCCTTTTTTGTGGTACTTGTAGTATCAGAAATATGTAACACCTCCTTCATTGCCCTTAACAAGTAACGTGTGGCCCTAAAAGAAAAATACGTTTGTTTCTTCACCGTCGACACTGGAGTCAGTGTCCGTGTCTGTGTCGACCGACTGAGGTAAAAAGACGTTTTAACGCCCCTGACGGTGTTTGAGACGCCTGGACAGGTACTAATTGGTTTGCCGGCCGTCTCATGTCGTCAACCGACCTTGCAGCGTGTTGACATTATCACGTAATTCCTTAAATAAGCCATCCATTCCGGTGTCGACTCCCTAGAGAGTGACATCACCATTACAGGCAATTGCTCCGCCTCCTCACCAACATCGTCCTCATACATGTCGACACACACGTACCGACACACAGCACACACACAGGGAATGCTCTGATAGAGGACAGGACCCCACTAGCCCTTTGGAGAGACAGAAGGAGAGTTTGCCAGCACACACCAAAACGCTATAATTATACAGGGACAACCTTTATATAAGTGTTTTTCCCTTATAGCATCTTAATATATATAATCATATCGCCAAATAAGTGCCCCCCCTCTCTGTTTTAACCCTGTTTCTGTAGTGCAGTGCAGGGGAGAGCCTGGGAGCCTTCCCACCAGCATTTCTGTGAGGGTAAATGGCGCTGTGTGCTGAGGAGAATAGGCCCCGCCCCCTTTTCGGCGGGCTTCTTCTCCCGTTTTTCTGAGACCTGGCAGGGGTTAAATACATCCATATAGCCCCAGGGGCTATATGTGATGTATCTTTTAGCCAGTATAGGTATTTCATTGCTGCCCAGGGCGCCCCCCACAGCGCCCTGCACCCTCAGTGACCGCTGGTGTGAAGTGTGTGACAACAATGGCGCACAGCTGCAGTGCTGTGCGCTACCTCATGAAGACTGAAAAGTCTTCTGCCGCCGGTTTCTGGACCTCTTCACTTTTCGGCATCTGCAAGGGGGTCGGCGGCGCGGCTCCGGGACCGGACTCCATGGCTGGGCCTGTGTTCGATCCCTCTGGAGCTAATGGTGTCCAGTAGCCTAAGAAGCCAATCCATCCTGCACGCAGGTGAGTTCACTCCTTCTCCCCTAAGTCCCTCGTTGCAGTGAGCCTGTTGCCAGCAGGACTCACTGTAAAATAAAAAACCTAAAAACTTTTTCTAAGCAGCTCTTTAGGAGAGCCACCTAGATTGCACCCTGCTCGGACGGGCACAAAAACCTAACTGAGGCTTGGAGGAGGGTCATAGGGGGAGGAGCCAGTGCACACCACCTGATCCTAAAGCTTTATTTTTGTGCCCTGTCTCCTGCGGAGCCGCTAATCCCCATGGTCCTGACGGAGTCCCCAGCATCCACTAGGACGTCAGAGAAATATATATAATAAATTATCTCCAAAAAGTGTATTCTTTAGGACATCCAAGAGTGAGCATATTCTGTTTAAAATTATTTTACCCAGTCAAGGGGTCACCATAAGTTTATAGTAAAGGTGCATACACATGGGGGGTAATTCCAAGTTGATCGCAGCAGGAACTTTTATAGCAGTTGGGCAAAACCATGTACACTGTAGGGGAGGCAGATATAACATGTGCAGAAAGAGTTAGATTTGGGTGGGTTATTTTATTTCTGTGCAGGGTAAATACTGGCTGCTTTATTTTTACACTGCAAATTAGATTGCAGATTGAACACACCCCACCCAAATCTAACTCTCTCTGCATATGTTATATCTGCCTCCCCTGCAGTGCACATGGTTTTGCCCAACTGCTAAAAAATTTCCTGCTGCGATCAACTTGGAATTACCCCCAATGTCGGGTACCATGCACATTGCACCGTATGTACCGCACCTCAAGATTCTGTTTGCAATTTCCACTTACTGTGCTTTGACTCTTTCCAACGCTCAAAGGCAAACCAGTTGATTCCTGTGGCCTGAAAAACGGGTTTTGTCAGCAAAACAAACAGGTCATTTATTTCAGTGGATGCTGATTCCTGGGCCCATAGTGACAGGGTATTTTACATTTTTTAATAAATACGAAAAACATATAAGAAGCCGTCAGGTTGGAAGAGGAGTACACTGTGGAACACGTGACATTTCGTTGCTTGGCGACAGGTATACTATTCTCGTCCTGTAGTTCTTCTGCCACCCGCAAGATGTCTCTGATGGGCCCATCGAATAGCAAGTGGATTACCCTCTAAAACCGGAAGTTACCCCATCCCGGAAGCAGCCTCTCCGGGAAGTGCGAGTCGCGATGCATTGTGGAGCACTTACTCCACTTTGAATGGGGGTTTGAGAGAAGCGGGATCCCGGTGGGAGACCCGAGCGGGCACGTAGGGGAGTGACGTCAGGTGGTGTCAGCGGTTCTAGGCGGGGTCACATGATTAACACGAGCAGCAACGACGGCAGCAGCAACACCACCACCACCAACAACAACAATAATAATAATAATAGCAGCAGCAGCAGCATATTACTGTACTGAGCTCCCAGCTCCGTCATCACCACCAACAGCGGCAGCATGGCTCATAACAAGATACCGCCCAGGTGGCTGAACTGCCCACGCAGGGGACAGTCAGTGGCAGGTAAATGGCGGGTCCCTGTGGATGGGAATATACCCCGTACTGTATCGCACCTGGCTGCAGTAAGCCCTGCTAACGTTGGTTTACAGAAATCTATAAATGGGTTATTTGCAGGATGACATCGCACACGAGAAATGCCCTGTCCCGCAATATGTCAGAAAATGAAAGTGATTTCCTTGTGCTGCGTTAGTACATGGCTCGCACAGTCCCTCCCTGCTCTTAGTGAATGATGCCTCTGTGGATTATGCACAGTATTTTTTTTTTTTTTTTTTTCAATTAACGTTAGGTTTTTTTTCTTTGACACACAACTTTATACACATAACCTGTGTGTTGTTGCCGGGCCATGGTGTGTACGTGTTGTGCTTGCTAAAGCAGTGTCAGTCTCTGTGACAGACGTATAGCCCACCTGTTTACATATGTTGTCTGCTGTCATTCCCTCCGGGCTGTAAGGAGAGTGGCTAGGAAACGTGATTTCCAAGTAGTAGTTACAGTGTACTTGCTTTGCTGCGACTGATATCCTTATGTTCAACCATTTCATGAGGCTGCTGAAAGTGACCGAAACCTGGGTATTCTTAAAGCATCATATAGAGCAGGATTAGTCAACATTCTGCCAGCTGCTGTGGAACTACACATCCCAGAATGCCCTGACACAGGTCATACTAAAACTGCCAGGGTATGCTGGGATGTGTAGTTCCATACAGTTGGAGGGCTAAATGTTGAAAACCCCTGATATTATAGTAATTTATTTATATAGCACTCTTCTGGTATACAGATGATAGGTCGACAGTCAACTGGTCAACCCTATATGGTCAAAAGATCAACATGTTAAAGGTCCACAATGGGGTCATTCCATGCCATATCATCACAGCTTCCAGCCGACCATCTCAGATGTTCATGAAATTCGGTAGGATAGTAGGTGACATAAAGTAACTTTCATATGTAAAGTTTTAGCCCGGAGTTATACATAAATCAACTAAAACAAATCATAACTTTACTTCTAATTGTGGTAGAACTTTCATGTTGGTCTTGTTTTGAAGCTGAGGGACCATAGTTGTCATAAAAATAGTTTTATATTTAAATATTGACCTCTACATTTTAAGGTCACATGATGTGACCTTTGACCTTGAATACCTATAAAATTGTTATGTTTCTTTTTTTTGTACACTAGCTGGAGTACCCGGCGTTGACCGGGATTTTAAGAATATTTGTTTACAAAAAATAATTTAAATATTAAACACACAATATAAATAACATAGTATAAAAAAGCATGTAAAATGTTATACACATCAATAAAATGAAAACCCAATTTAAAAATAGCACAGCACATTATCTCCTGATATACTTTGTGCTGCTGGGGGACCGTGCTACTTCCATTATATAACTCTGTGTGTGGATTCGTGCTACCTCCATTCCCCTCCTCACATCATGTCACTGCCCCTGTCACATGCAGCCCTGTCATCACTGACATATCATTCATGTCCTGATCTAGTCTGTGCTGCTGGCCCACCCCTAGGGGTGCTAGTGGTGTGTTACCCCCACAGTGTTTGTTCCCAGAGTGTAAGTAATATGTGTAGCAAGTTTGGTGTAAATTGCTCCAGGCATTCCAGAGCTATGCTGTCTGCTGAAAAACTCTGTGCTATCTCAACCCTAGGGGTGTCTTATCCCTACAGTGTTTGTTCCCAGCTTGTAAGTCATATGTGTACCAAATTTGTTGTAAATTGGTCTAGCCATTCTGGAGTTATGATGTCTCCTGAAACATTGTGCCGCAGTCCCACCCCTCGGGGTGTCTAACCCCCCACAGTGTTTGTTCCCAGAGTGTAAGTCAGATGTGTACTAAGTTTGGTGTAAATTGCTCTAGGCCTTCCACAGTTTTACTGTCTCCTGAAATACTCTGTGCTGCTGTCCCACCCCTAGGGGTGCTAGGGGTTTCTGACCCCCACAGTGTTTGTTCCCAGAGTGTAAGTCAGATGTGTACTAAGTTTGGTGTAAATTGCTCTAGGCCTTCCACAGTTTTACTGTCTCCTGAAATACTCTGTGCTGCTGTCCCACCCCTAGGGGTGCTAGGGGTTTCTGACCCCCACAGTGTTTGTTTCCAGAGTGTAAGTCATATGTGTACCAAGTTTGTTGTAAATTGCTGTAGGCATTCCAGAGTTATGCTGTCTGCTGAAATACTCAGTGCTGCTGCCTCACCCCTAGGGGTGTCTTCCTCCCACAGTGTTTGTTGCTAGATTGTAAGGCATATGTGTACCAATTTTTGAGTATATTGCTCCAGGAATTCTGGAGTTATGCTGTCTCCTGATATACTCTGTGCTGCTGTCTGCCCCCAAGAGGTGCTAGGGATTTCTAATTGTTTTAGTTGCCTCCGCCATGTTTTAATACGCATGTATGTAAAATTTCACGATCTTCACTTGTAAATTGTGGATTTGTATAGAAAGACAGAAGGACACATTTTCATTTTTATATATTAGATAAAGTATGTTTTACAGGTAAATACAATCTCTCTTTGGTATAAGTTTAATTTTCGTAAGGATTTTTGAAGAGGTTTAAAAAAGAAAAAAAAAAGTACGGCGGTTGAACCCTTTTTGCACTAACCATTCAACTGGCAAATTCATACTTGTATTGTGTCTCTTAAGGCCCATACACACTGGGCGATTTTGAGCTGAAAGCAGTTCACTTTTGGTGTGTTGAGCTGCTTTCAGCTCAAAGCCGCCCAGTGTGTATGCACAAGCGATGAGCGGTGATCGCTGATGCGCACTCCCGCTTCATCGCTGGTGGGCCACCGTTCATCTACTGGTATTACCAGTAGATCAGGGCTGGCCAAACCAGTCCTCGAGATCTACCAACCGTTCACATTTTCCAGACCACCTAGCTGGTGCACAGATGTAGTCATTACTAATTAAGATGTGCTGCATTCATTCCTAACTGACAATTCTACAGATCTCCTGGAAGCCTGGAAAACATGAACTGTTGGTAGATCTCGAGGACCGGTTTGGCCAGCCCTGCAGTAGATGAACGGCGGGGTGAGCGGCTTTCCATAGTGTCCTGCTATGGAAAGCTGCTCACCCCCTCTGACATCGCTGGGCAGGGAGGAAAAGCGCTCAGTGTGTAAGCACTGAGCGCTTTTCAGCCCAGCGATGTCAGCGATCATTGCTGTGCATACACGCTGGGCAAAAACACCCAGTGTGTATGGACCTTTATTCCCAGTCTGGCTGCAGCTTCTGCATTGAGAACTAGTGATACAAAGGACAGATTCAGACCTGATCGCTCCTCTGTGAATTTACAGAGGTTTGCGTTCACATAGTTGCCACCCAACAGAGCGAATATCCGGTCTTCGTACGTTGTATGAAAAGCTCTGCGTATGCCGGTCAGCTGCAAATCTGTTCGCAACTCACTCACCATTGAATGTTTTTTTTCCATTCTGTGCATAGGCCAGGACCTACTCCTACAGTGCGATAGCAAGAGGCTGTTCGGAGCTGGAGCTAACGTCACACACCCTCCCTGAAAACGCTTGGGAACGCCTGCGTTTTTCCTAACACTCTCAGAAAACGGGCAGTTACCACCCTCAAACGTTTGCTTCCTGTCAGCCAACTTGTGTACTCCTAGTGATCAAAAAAGACGCTAGATTCTTTCGCAGTTTGGCCTCGCATGTGCGCATTACGTTCAGAACGCATGCGCAGTCGATTGATCATTGTCTGCCCTGCAAAAACGCACAATAGCATCCTATTAGGCCTGGTAAAACATTGGGTGCGAAAATTGTTTCCCGCGATTTTTCCCCATTTTTTTTAAAACAATTTTTATACAGGCTATCCAGATTGATCGCCTGTAAAAAAAAAAAAAAAAAGCCCTTTCTCCCGAAAACACACAGGTTCGGTGAAACCTGTGTGTTTTTGGTAGAAACAGCCCCGTTTTCACACGGAAACAGGGCTGTTTCTGGGGATTTGGTTTCGCCTGCCTCCAATGTCCGCTGCAGCAGCAGCAGGCTGGGACTGTGGAAGCTGTCCACAGCGCGGTGACCCCCGGCGGAAAAGCCGGGGCAGCGCCCTGGCAGTGGTCACATGACGGGGGAGCGGCCAAGTGACCAGGGGACCCGGAGGAGCAGCGCTGCACAGGGCGCTGTCAGGAGCTGGCACCCGGTGCAGCTTCAGGTAACCCCCGATAAGCCACTGCTCATGCTGGCTTATCGGGGGTAATAGGATAGCTCCCCAGGTCTGCATCATGCCCTAAAGGTGGGTACACACTGGTCAATATGTCGGGCGTTCTCTTGAATGGTCGATATATCGTGGGTCCGTCGGCCAGAGTGTACGGGCGATACGTCTGTGAACTCTGTCGTTCACAGACGTATTGCGTTGGGCCCGCAGCACAGCCGGTGGCCAATATATCTACCAATATATTGGTGTGTCGCTGTGTGTGTGTGTTTTTTATGGGCGCGTACACATGCTGCGACAGCCGGCGGTGATTGACAGCTGAACTGGACGGGCGTGTGTATACACCCACCCACTTCATGACATCAGTCCCTGACGGATCGGGCAGTGTGTATGCTCAACACACTGCCCGATCCGTCCATAGATATATCTGCCAGTCAATTGATCGGCAGATATATCTACCAGTGTGTACCCACCTTAAGACAGTTTATCTAATATAATTAGTTAATAGTGATAGCTTGATCAAGGGTGTGACAAATGCTGTAGATAAGAAGTACATTAAGATATAGGGATCTATTCATGAAGCAGTGAAAAGAGTGGAGAAGTGAGCCAGTGGAGGTTGCCCATGGCAACCAATCAGCTGCTCTGTATAATTTTATAGTATGCAAATTATAAATGTTACTTCAATGCTGATTGGTTCTTCTCCACTGGTTCACTTATTCAGTTTTCACTGCTTCATGAATAGGCCCCAAATTACTGCAATTTATTTTATATTAAAGGACGCAGCAGCAATAGAAAACAATTAAGGAAGGTGCTACCACTTCTGAAAACTTATTAAATAATTACTAAAAACAAATATGGTGTGTGTATTCTGGCGCGGTTTAAAGTGTCAGCCCAATTTCACTCCTCTTGTGGTCTGCCCAATCTCAAACCACATACAATAATAGGAAATAAAGGACGTTGAGGGGAAATCAAAGGCGATACTAAATAATTTAAACAAGGTAGAGAAAATAAGTAATTAAATATACATCACATGAAATCTCGACGAGCTGGTAATGATTTGAATTTCTTTCGCATCCAATGTCTACAATAGTTCTTTTTCAATTCCAATAAATCTCCAACGTGAAATTCATAGGAAACAAAAAATGGGAAAGAGGCACACAATGTGTAATAATGTTTGTCATCAGGTGATATAAACAAATCCAGTGACTTCTCCAAAGGGAAAGGAACCCTATATGGTGGAAATATTGATAGCTGAGAAAGGGACAGTTCCTCACCACCTTTTCGTTTAAGGATAAACGTACCAAAACTCACTTAAAATAATGTAGCATCATACATATCAAAGTATCTTTGTCAATTCATGAAATAAAGGACAATAAAACAAATAGAAATTCGTTCAATTTGAACGTACCACACTCACTTTCTTGGAGTGCGGGTATCCTCACATAACGGTTTCTTTAGAATGGATATGAATACAGCCGTTTCTTCCCAAAAAAGTTTGTTTATTGTCACAAAATTAAAAATTACATAAAAAATTTCTCCTTATATATTTCCATCACAAGGTATATACACAGAGGGTGGGTCAGATGAAATGAGACTAACGTAGGTGAATTCCAGACTAACACCTAGGTAACACCCATGTACTATACCTTCACAATTTGGATGGTAATAGGAGGACGCAGTAAAAACACGGATAAATCACTGTCTGGGAGCACCGCACCAACGCCGTTTCGACCCAAAGGTCTTTTTCAAGATGTGTGCCCAGACAGTGATAGACAGGATATTTATGCCATAAAACAGGAAGTGGTGAAGGAGCATGGGTAATGACTTCTATTAAACTTACAGACATATATTACCATTATTAATTCCTATTTTTGAAACTAATTCTTATGTTCAAAATATTCCATATATGTACATATATGGAATATCTTGAACATAAGAATTAGTTTCAAAAATAGGAATTAATAATGGTAATATATGTCTGTAAGTTTAATAGAAGTCATTACCCATGCTCCTTCACCACTTCCTGTTTTATGGCATAAATATCCTGTCTATCACTGTCTGGGCACACATCTTGAAAAAGACCTTTGGGTCGAAACGGCGTTGGTGCGGTGCTCCCAGACAGTGATTTATCCGTGTTTTTACTGCGTCCTCCTATTACCATCCAAATTGTGAAGGTATAGTACATGGGTGTTACCTAGGTGTTAGTCCGGAATTCACCTACGTTAGTCTCATTTCATCTGACCCACCCTCTGTGTATATACCTTGTGATGGAAATATATAAGGAGAAATTTTTTTATGTAATTTTTAATTTTGTGACAATAAACAAACTTTTTTGGGAAGAAACGGCTGTATTCATATCCATTCTAAAGAAACCGTTATGTGAGGATACCCGCACTCCAAGAAAGCGAGTGTGGTACGTTCAAATTGAACGAATTTCTATTTGTTTTATTGTCCTTTATTTCATGAATTGACAAAGATACTTTGATATGTATGATGCTACATTATTTTGAGTGCGTTTTGGTACGTTTATCCTTAAACGAAAAGGTGGTGAGGAACTGTCCCTTTCTCAGCTATCAAGATTTCCACCATATAGGGTTCCTTTCCCTTTGGAGAAGTCACTGGATTTGTTTATATCATCTGATGACAAACATTATTACACATTGTGTGCCTCTTTCCCATTTTTTGTTTCCTATGAATTTCACGTTGGAGATTTATTGGAATTGAAAAAGAACTATTGTAGACATTGGATGCGAAAGAAATTCAAATCATTACCAGCTCGTCGAGATTTCATGTGATGTATATTTAATTACTTATTTTCTCTACCTTGTTTAAATTATTTAGTATCGCCTTTGATTTCCCCTCAATGTCCTTTATTTCTTATTAAATAATTAGCCTGTTTTGTATGTGTTCTTTGGTACCACCACTTCTTACTGTCACAAAGTTTTTTCTATCAGGCATAATCCTGCTGACATAATCACTGCAGTAGATGTTCTTCACAGGCTCAGCAATATCTGAGTCCAAGCTTTCTACATGGTTTAGGATTTGGTGATGACAAAATATCCGACTCTCGGACTAACTGCTTTGCTTTTCTTTCTTTCTCTATCGTCCTAGTGGATGCTGGGGTTCCTGAAAGGACCATGGGGAATAGCGGCTCTCCGCAGGAGACAGGGCACAAAAGTAAAGCTTTTCCGATCAGGTGGTGTGCACTGGCTCCTCCCCCTATGACCCTCCTCCAGACTCCAGTTAGATTTTTGTGCCCGGCCGAGAAGGGTGCAATTCTAGGTGGCTCTCCTAAAGAGCTGCTTAGAGAAAGTTTAGCTTAGGTTTTTTATTTTACAGTGAGTCCTGCTGGCAACAGGATCACTGCAACGAGGGACTGAGGGGAGAAGAAGTGAACTCACCTGCGTGCAGGATGGATTGGCTTCTTGGCTACTGGACATCAGCTCCAGAGGGACGATCACAGGTACAGCCTGGATGGTCACCGGAGCCACGCCGCCGGCCCCCTTGCAGATGCTGAAGTTAGAAGAGGTCCAGAATCGGCGGCTGAAGACTCGGACAGTCTTCTAAAGGTAGCGCACAGCACTGCAGCTGTGCGCCATTTTCCTCTCAGCACACTTCACACGCTGTCACTGAGGGTGCAGGGCGCTGGGGGGGGCGCCCTGGGAGGCAAATGTAAACCTATATACTGGCTAAAAATACCTCACATATAGCCCCCAGAGGCTATATGGAGATATTTAACCCCTGCCAAACTTCACTAAAGAGCGGGAGACGAGCCCGCCGGAAAAGGGGCGGGGCCTATCTCCTCAGCACACAGCGCCATTTTTTCTCTCACAGAAAGGCTGGAGAGAAGGCTCCCAGGCTCTCCCCTGCACTGCACTACAGAAACAGGGTTTAAACAGAGAGGGGGGCACTAATTGGCGATATAAATATATATATAAAGATGCTATTAGGGAGAAACACTTATATAAGGTTGTCCCTATGTAATTATAGCGTTTTTTGGTGTGTGCTGGCAAACTCTCCCTCTGTCTCTCCAAAGGGCTAGTGGGGTCCTGTCCTCTGTCAGAGCATTCCAGGTGTGTGTGCTGTGTGTCGGTACGTGTGTGTCGACATGTATGAGGACGATGTTGGAGGAGGCGGAGAAATTGCCTGTAATGGTGATGTCACTCTCTAGGGAGTCGACACCGGAATGGATGGCTTATTTAGGGAATTACGTGAGAATGTCAACACGCTGCAAGGTCGGTTGACGACATGAGACGGCCGACAAACAATTAGTTCCGGTCCAGGCGTCTCAGAAACACCGTCAGGGGTTTTTAAAAAAACGCCCAATTACCTCAGTCGGTCGACACAGACACAGACACGGACACTGAATCCAGTGTCGACGGTGAATAAACAAACGTATTCCTCATTAGGGCCACACGTTAAGGGCAATGAAGGAGGTGTTACATATTTCTGATACTACAAGTACCACAAAAAAGGGTATTATGTGGGAGTGAAAAAACTACCTGTAGTTTTTCCTGAATCAGATAAAATAAAATGAAGTGTGTGATGATGCGTGGGTTTACCCCGATAGCAAATATTGGCGTTATACCCTTTCCCGCCAGAAGTTAGGGCGCGTTGGGAAACACCCCTTAGGGTGGATAAGGCGCTCACACGCTTCTCAAGTGGCGTTACCGTCTCCAGATACGGCCGCCCTCAAGGAGCCAGCTGATAGGCAGCTGGAAAAATATCCTAAAAAGTATATACACACATACGGTGGTTATACTGCGACCAGCGATCGCCATCAGCCTGGAGATGCAGTGCTGGGTTGGCTTGGTCGAATTCCCTGACTAAAAATATTTTATTGATATAGAGCATTTAATAGGATGCATTCTATATATATGTATGCGAGATGCACAGAGGGATATTTGCACTCTGGCATCAAGATAAGTGCGTTGTCCATATCTCCCAGAAGATGTCATGGACACGACAGTGGTCAGGTGATACAGATCCCATACGGCACATGGAAGTATTGCCGTATAAAGGGAAGGAGTTATTTGGGGTCGGTCCATCGGACCTGGGGGCCACGGCTACAGCTGGGAAATCCAACCTTTTTACCCCAAGTTACATCTCAGCAGAAAAAGACACTGTCTTTTCAGCCTCAATCCTTCCGTTTCCCATATGGGCAAGCGGGCAAAAGGCCAGTCATATCTGCCCAGACATAGAGGAAAAGGAAGTAGACTGCAGCAGGCAGCCCCTTCCCAGGAAAAGAAGCCCTCCACCGCGTCTGCCAAGTCCTCAGCGTGACGCTGGGGCCGTGCAAGCGGACTCAGGTGAGGTGGGGGGGTAGTCTCAAGAGTCTCAGCGCGCAGTGGGATCACTCGCAAGTTGACCCCTAGATCGTACAAGTATTATCCCAGGGGTACAGATTGGAGAGTCGAGACATTTTTTCCTCGCAGGTTCCTGAAGCCTGCTTTACCAACGGCTCCCTACGACAGGGAGGCAGTATTGGGAAAAAATTCACAAGCTGTATTTCCAGCAGGTGATAATCAAAGTACCCCTCCTACAACAAGGAAAAGGGTATTAGTCTTCCACACTATATTGTGGTACTGAAGCCAGACGGCTTGGTGAGACATAGTCTAAATCTGAAATCTTTGAACACTTACATAAAAAGGTTCAAATCAAGATGGAGTCACTCAGAGCAGTGATAGAGAACCGGAAAAAAGGGGACTATATGGTGTCCCTGGACATCACGGATTACCTCCATGTCCAAATTTGCCCTTCTCAACAAGGGTACCTCTGGTTCGTGATACAGAACTGTCAATATCAGTTTCAGACGCTGCCGTTGAATTATCCACGGCACCCCGGGCCTTTACCAAGGTAATGGCCGAAAAGATGATTCTTAAAAGAAGAAAGGCATCTTAATTATCCCTTACTTGGACGATATCCTGAAAGGGGCAAGTTTCCAGAGAACAGTTGGAGGTCGGAAAAGAACTATCTAAAGTAGTTCTACGACAGCACGAGTGGATTCTAAATATTCCAAAAATCGCAGCTGTTTTCCGATGATACGTCTGCTGTTCCTAGGAATGATTCTGGGCATAGTCCAGAAAGAGGTATTTCTCCTGGAGGGGAAAGCCAGGGAGTTATCCGACCTAGTCAGAAACCTCCTAAAACCAGGCCAAGTATCAGTGCATCAATGCACAGGAGTCCTGGGAAAAATGGTGGCTTCTTACGAAGCGATTCCATTCGGCAGATCTCACGCAAAAACTTTTCAGGGGGATTTGCGGGACGAATGGTCCGGATCGCATCTTCAGATGCATCAGCGGATAACCCTGTCTCCAAGGACAAGGGTGTCTCTTCTGTGGGGGCTGCAGAGTGCTCATCTTCTAGAGGGCAGCACATTCAGCATTCAGGACTGTGTTCTGGTGACCACGGATGCCAGCCTGAGAGGCTGGGGAACAGTCACACAGGGAAGAATTTTCCAAGGAAGTGTGGTCAAGTCTGGAGATTTCTCTCCACATGAATATACTGGAGCTAAGGGCAATTTACGATGCTCTGAGCCTAGGAAGACCTCTGCTTCAAAGTCAACCGGTGCTGATCCAGTAGGACATCATCATGGCAGTCGCCCACGTAAACAGACGGGGCGGCACAAGAAGCAGGAGGGCAATGACAGCAAGGATTCTTCGCTGGGCGAAAAATCATGTGATAACACTGTCAGCAGTGTTCATTCCGGGAGTGGACAACTAGGAAGATTTCCTCAGCATGAATGAATTCCACCCGGAAAAGTGGGAACTTCATCTGGAAGTTTCCACATGTTTGTAAACCGTTGGGAAAGACCAAAGGTGGTTATGATGGCGTCCCACATGAAGCGCCAGGTCTAGAGACCCTCAGGCAATAGCTGGGACGCTCTGGTAACACCGTGGGTGTACCAGTCGGTGTATGTGTTCCCTCCTCTGCCTTTCATACCCAGTGTAGGGAGAATGATAGGAAGGAGAGGAGTAAGAACTATACTCGTGGCTCCGGTTTGGCCAAGAAGAACTTGGTACCCGGAACTTCAAGAGATACTAGAAAGGATCTTGATTCAGCAAGAATCATGTCTGTTCCATGACTTACCGCAGCCGCGTTGACGGGTGAACGCCGGATCCTAAGGGAAAAAGGCATTCCGGAAGAGGTCATCCCTACCCTGGTCAGAGCCAGGAAGGAGGTGACCGCACAACATTATCACTGCTTAGGTGAAAATGTGTTCCATGGTGTGAGGCCAGGAAGGCTCCACGGAAGAATTTCAACTAGGTTAATTCCTACATTTCCTGCAAACAGGAGTGTATATGGGTCTCAAATTGGGGTCCATTAAGGTTCAAATTTCGACCGGTCGATTTTCTTCCAGAAAGAAATTGGCTTCAGTTCCTGAAGTCCAGAAGTTGTTAAGGGAGTACTGCATATACAACCCCCTTTTGATGTCTCCAGTGGCACTGGGCGATCTCAACGTAGTTTGGGATTCCTAAAATCACATTGGTTTAAACAACTCAAATCTGTGGATTTGATATATCTCACATGGAAAGCGACCATGCTGTTGGTCCTGGCCTCGGCCAGGCGAGTGTCAGAATTGGCGGCTTTATCTCACAAAGCCATATCTGATTGTCCATTCGGACAGAGCAAAGCTGTGGACTCGTCCCCAGTTTCTCCCTAAGGTGGTGTCAGCGTTTCACCTGAACCAGCTTATTGTGGTACCTGCGGCTACTAGGGACTTGGAGGATTCCAAGTTGCTGGATGTTGTCAGGGCCCTGAAAATATAGTTTCCAGGTCGGCTGGAGTCAGGAAATCTGACTTGCTGTTTATCCTGTATGCACCCAACAAGCTGGGTGCTCCTGCTTCTAAGCAGACTATTGCTCGTTGGATTTGTAGTACAATTCAGCTTGCACATTCTGTGGCAGGCTTGCCACAGCAAAAAATATGTAAATGCCCATTCCACAAGGAAGGTGGGCTCATCTTGGGCGGCTGCCCGAGGGGTCTCGGCATTACAACTCTGCCGAGCAGCTACGTGGTCGGGGGAGAACACGTTTGTAAAATTCTACAAATTTGATACCCTGGCAAAAAGAGGACCTGGAGTTCTCTCATTCGGTGCTGCAGAGTCATCCGCACTCTCCCGCCCGTTTGGGAGCTTTGGTATAATCCCCATGGTCCTTTCAGGAACCCCAGCATCCACTAGGACGATAGAGAAAATAAGAATTTACTTACCGATAATTCTATTTCTCGGAGTCCGTAGTGGATGCTGGGCGCCCATCCCAAGTGCGGATTATTCTGCAATACTTGTACATAGTTATTGTTACAAAAATCGGGTTATTGTTGTAGGAAGCCGTCTTTCAGAGGCTCCTTTTGTTATCATACTGTTAACTGGGTTTAGATCACAAGTTGTACGGTGTGATTGGTGTGGCTGGTATGAGTCTTACCCGGGATTCAAAATTCCTCCCTTATTGTGTACGCTCGTCCGGGCACAGTACCTAACTGGAGTCTGGAGGAGGGTCATAGGGGGAGGAGCCAGTGCACACCACCTGATCGGAAAAGCTTTACTTTTGTGCCCTGTCTCCTGCGGAGCCGCTATTCCCCATGGTCCTTTCAGGAACCCCAGCATCCACTACGGACTCCGAGAAATAGAATTATCGGTAAGTAAATTCTTATTTTTTTTTCTGTCTTTCTTTCTTTTAATTTAATAACCGTTTCTTATATAGCGCCGCAAATTCTGTTGCACTTTACAATTGGAAATAACAATGATAACAAAACTGGGTAATAACAATCATTCATAGAGGTAGGAAGGCCCTGCTTGCAAGTTTACAATCTATAGGGAAATAGGCATGTATACACATGGAAAGGTGCTATCTATTGCATAGTTGTCCGCCAGATTGCAAAGGTTCTTTGTGGGCTGTATGATAAGGTCATACAGCAATGATGAACCGGGTTTGAGAGGAAGGGAAAGTGAAGAATGAGAAGACATGTGAGGATATTTGTGGACTGTGCAGAGTGGATGCAATTTGATAGGAAGGTTTATGAAAGTTATGTAGGTGGTTCTGGAATTTGATATGCTTGCCTAAAGAGGTGAGTTTTCAGGGAACTCTTGAAGGTTTGGAGACTAGAGGAGAGTCTTATTGTGCGTGGTAGGGCACTCCACAGAGTGGGTGCAGCCCGATGAAAGTCCTGCAATCGTGAGTGGGAGCGAATAATGACTGTGGATGAGAGACGCAGATCTTGTGAAGACCGAAGAGGTCGGGTTGGGAGATATTTTGAGATAAGCGAAGTGATGTATGTTGGTGTAGATTGGCTAATGGCCTTGTGTGCGAGTAAAAGTATTTTATATTGAATATGGTAGAATACAGGTAACCAGTGGAGGGACTGACAGAGTGGATCTGCAGACAATGAACGTCTAGCGAGGAAGATTAGCCTTGCAGCTGCATTCAAAATGGATTGTAGTGGTGAGAGTCTCGTTTTGGGAAGACCAGTTAGGAGACTATTGCAATAATCAATGCGGGAGATAATGAGAGCATGGATTAGAGTTTTAGCAGTGTCTTGTGTAAGGTATGGTCGTATTTTGGATATGTTTTTTAGATGCATGTTACATGATCTTGAGACAGATTGAATGCGGGGAACAAAGGACAGATCAGAGTCAAGGATGACACCTAGGCAGCGAGCTTGTGCGGTATGGTAGATAGTCGAGTTTTCAACACTGATATCAGATTGGAACCTACAATTGGCTGGTGGAAATATAATTAACTCTGTCTTTGAAATATTAAGTTTGAGGTGGCGAGATGTCATCCAGGATGAAATGGCAGAAAGGCATTCAGTGACACGGCCCAGTACAGATAGGGACAAGTCAGGGGAGGATAGGTAGATTTGAGCATGCAGGAGCTTATCGTGTAGTTTCTTCCCTGAGCAAATTGTTCTTTTTTTTTTTTTCTAATACTCCAGTCTTTTGGAAGAAGTGTCAAAATAGTAACAACATTTTGAGGTCTCTTCAAATTGTTGTTTCGATTGTTGCAGTATAGCTGGGTACACACTGGGAGACCTCCCCTTGTTACACATCATGTGACCTTGAATTGTACAAGTCATTATTTAGATATAAAACTATTCTTTTTGAAAACTATTGCCCCTTAGCTTCAAAATTACCAACATGAAAGTTTTATAACAATTAGAAGCAAAGTTATGATTCATTTTAGTTGACCTTGCAAGCATAAATTTAATTTTTTTTGTCATGTTTGCAACTCTGTTGCATGAACACTGTGTATCATTCAGGACTAAAACTTTATATATGAAAGTTACTTTGTCGCCTACTATCCTACAAAATTTCACGAAAATCTGAGATGGTCGTGTTGAAAAGTTACTTTTTTGTGGTGACTTTGAATGACCCAGTGGTTAAGGGTGACCGGGTTAAATGGCTGACATGACAATGGTCGACCAGTTTTCTCTGAAGTCCTAGTGGATGCTGGGTACTCCGTAAGGACCATGGGGTATAGACGGGCTCCGCAGGAGACTGGGCACTCTTAAAAGAAAGATTAGGTACTATATCTGGTGTGCACTGGCTCCTCCCTCTATGCCCCTCCTCCAGACCTCAGTTAGTATCTGTGCCCGGCCAGAGCTGGATGCACCCTAGGGGCTCTCCTGAGCTTCCTAGAAAAGAAAGTATTTGTTAGGTTTTTTATTTTCAGTGAGATCTGCTGGCAACAGACTCACTGCTACGTGGGACTGAGGGGAGAGAAGCGAACCTACCTGCTTGCAGCTAGCTTGGGCTACTAAGGCTACTGGACACCATTAGCTCCAGAGGGATCGAACACAGGCCCAGTCCTCGGTCGTCCGGTCCCGGAGCCGCGCCGCCGTCCCCCTTGGAGAGCCAGAAGAACGAAGAGAAGTTGAAAATCGGCGGCTGAAGACTCCGGTCTTCATTAAGGTAGCGCACAGCACTGCAGCTGTGCGCCATTGCTCCCTTAGCACACCACACACTCCGGTCACTGATGGGTGCAGGGCGCTGGGGGGGGGGGGCGCCCTGGGCAGCAATTAGATTACCTTACTTGGCGAAAAGCACATAATACAGTCTGATAAACTGTATATGTGCATTAACCCCCGCCATTAAAGTACATAAAAGGACAGAAGCCCGCTGCTGAGGGGGCCGGGTCTTCTTCCTCAGCACACGGGCGCCATTTTCTCTTCACAGCTCAGCTGGAATGAAGCTCCCCAGGCTCTCCGCTGCAGTATCCTGGTACACAAAGGGTAAAAAAGAGAGGGGGCACATAAATTTAGGCGCAAAACTGTGTATATAAGCTGCTATAGGGGAAAAATCACTCAGTATAGTGTACATCCCTGTATTATATAGCGCTGTGGTGTGTGCTGGCATACTCTCTCTCTGTCTCTCCAAAGGGCCTGGTGGGGGAACTGTCTTCAAATAGAGCATCCCCTGTGTGTGTGGTGTGTCGGTACGCGTGTGTCGACATGTCTTAGGTAAAAGGCTCCTCTAAGGAGGTGATAGAGCAGATAAGTGTGTGGGAGGGTGTCTCCGTCAACAACGCTGACACCTGTTTGGATATGTGTAAGTGCTGAGGTAAAATTATTGCACAAAAGGTTAGGGAACAGAAAGGAAATCTACCCTGGTCTGTCCCTATGTCACAGAGTCCTTCAGAGTCTCTCTATGTTCACTATCCAAAATAACAAAGTATCGACACAGAGTTTAACTCCACTGTCGACTACGATAATGCAAAGTTACAGCCAAGAGGGCTAAAAGATATTCAATATATGATTATTGGAATAAAAGATGATTTGCATATCACTGATGACTCATCTGTCCCTGACACGAGAGTACACATGTTAAGGGGAAGAATGCTGAGGTAAATTTCCCTCCTCTCATGAGGAAAAAGAGCGGGAATCTCCAGACAAGAGACGGCAGCTTCCCACAAGAGAATTCTCAGGCTGTATCCTTTCCCCACTAGGTCCAGGATGTGTTGAGAATCTTCCCCTTGGGTGTCCTGTTTGCACTAGCTATTCTCAGGGATCCTGCAGATAGCGTGCACATTCTAGTATACTACCCAGACCGGCGATTGTGTCGGCATGGGTTTATAGCGCTGTGGCAGCGTGGACAGGTACCTTATCAGCAGAGATTGAGACCCTAGTATGCTATAAATATTTTAAGATGCTGTCTTAAGTGATAGATATATAATTATAAAGCATGCCCAAAGGGACATGAGTATACTGGGTCCTAGAGACAAAAGCTATGTCGATTTCTGCTTGACGTGTCCTGTAGAATATACATTGGACAGATGATGCCGACTTAAGAGGCATATGGAAGGCTGAGGATTGTGTGGAGAAAGGTTCTCGGGCCTGGTCTCCACAGTTATAGCTGGTAATTCTGATATTTTGCCTTATATTCCTGCACAGCCTAGGAAAGCACGACATTATTAAATGCAGCTTTTCGAATAAAGAAACAAGAAAGTCTGAGGTGCGTCCTTTCTTGTCAGAGCCGGGGGCAGAGGAAAGAAGCTGTACAACACAGCTAGTCCCCAGGAACAGAAGTCCTCCCCGGCCTCTACAAAAATCCACCGCATGTCGCTGGGGCTCCACAGGCGGAGCTAGGCCCGGTGGGGACACGCCTTCGTAAGTTCAGCCACAAGTGGGTTCACTCCCTGTTAGATCCCTGGGCAATAGAAATTGTATCGCAGGGACACAGGCTGGACTGTGAGAAGATGCCCCCTCACCGAGGACCCGGCGGGCTTCCCCCCACGAGAGGGAAATAGTGTTAACTGCAATTCACAAATTGTATCTTCCACAGGTGGTGGTCAAGGTTCCTCTCCTTCAACAAGGAGGGGGTTATTATTCGACCATGTTGTAGTCCCGAAACTGGACGGTTCGGTCAGACCCATATTGAATTTAAAGTCGCAGTTGGTTCCTACAGCTCATCTGCCTCGCCTAGGCATGATCCTAGACACAGACCAGAAGAGGGTTTATCTCCCGATAGAGAGAGCTCAGGAGCTCATGACACTGGTCAGGAATCCATTGAAAACCAAAACAGGTGTCAGTGCATCACTGCACTCGAGTCCTGGGAAGAATGATGGCATCATACGAGGCCATCCCCTTCGGCTGGTTCCATGCAAGGACAATGGAACTTACTGGACAAGTGGTCCGGATCACATCTTCAGATGCATCGGTTAATCACCCTATCCCCCAGGGCCAGGGTGTCTCTCCTGTGGTGGCTGCGGAGTGCTCCCCTTCTCGAGGGAAGCAGATTCGGCATTCAGGACTGGGTCCTGGTGACCACGGATGCAAGCCTCCGAGGGTGGGGGGCAGTTACACAGGGAAGAAAATTCCAAGGTTTGTGGTCAAGCCAACAGACTTGCCTTCACATCAATATCCTGGAACTAAGGGCCATATACAACGCCCTAAGTCAAGCGGAGTTCCTGCTTCGCGACCAACCGGTTCTGATCCAGTCAGACCGCAGGGGCTCATGTAAACCGCCAGGGCGGCACAAGGAGCAGGGTGGCGAGGGTAGAAGCCACCAGAATTCTTTGCTGGGCGGAGAATCAAGTAAGCGCAATGTCAGCAGTGTTCATTCCGGGAGTGGACACGACCTCCACCCGGGAAAGTGGTGACTTCATCAGGAAGTCTTCACGCAGTTTTGCAAATTGATGGAAACTGCCTCAGGTGGACTACATGGCGTCCCACCTCAATAAAAAAAAATAAAAAAGGTTTTTCGCTGGGTCAAGGGACTCTCAGGCGATAGCTGTGGTCGCACTAGTAACACCGTGGGTGTTCCAGTCGGTCTATATATTCCCTCCTCTTCCTCTCAGACCCAAGGGCTGAGAATTGTAATAAACGGAGGAGTGTGAACAATATTCTTTGCTCCGGATTGGCCAAGAAGGACTCGGTACCCGGAACTGCAAGAAATGCTCTCAGAGGACCCATGGCCTCTGCCTCTCAGTCAGGACATGTTGCAACAGGGACCCTGTCTGATCCAAGACTTACCGCGGCTGCGTTGGACGGCTTGGCGGTTGAACGCCGGATCCTAGCGGAAAAGGGCATTCCGGATGCAGTTATTCCTACGCTGATAAAGGCTAGGAAAGACGTGACAGCAAGACTTTTTCACTGTATATGGCGAAAATAGGTTGCTTGGTGTGTGGCCGGGAAGGCCCTACAGAGGAATTCCAGGGGGGTCGATTCCTGCACTTCCTACAGTCAGGAGTGACTATGGGCCTAAAATTAGGATCCATAAAGGCCAAGATTTCGGCCCTATCCCTTTTTCTCTCAAAAAGAACTGGCTTCACTGCCTGAAGTTCGGACGTTGTTACAGGGGTGCTGCATATTCAGCCCCTTTTGTGCCTCCAGTGGCACCTTGGGATCTTAACGTGTGTTGGATTCCTAAAATCCCACTGGTTTGAGCCACTTAAGACCGTGGAGCTAAAATATCTCACGTGGAAAGTGGTCATGCTTTTGGCTTTAGCTTGGACTAGGCGTGTGTCAGAATTGGCGGCTTTGTCATGAAAAAGCCCATATCTGATCTTCCATATGGAAAGGGCAGAATGGAGGACTCGTCCCCAATTTCTCCCTAAGGTGGTATCATCGTTTCATTTGAACCAACCTATTGTGGTGCCTGCGGCTACTAGGGACTTGGAGGATTCCAAGTTGCTGGACGTAGTCCGGGCCCTGAAACTTTGTTTCCAGGACGGCTAGAGTCAGAAAAACTGACTCGCTATTTATCCTGCATGCACCCAACAAGCTGGGTGCTCCTGCTTCACAGCAGACTATTGCTCGCTGGATCTGTAGCACCATTCAGCTTGCACATTCTGCGGCTGGACTGCCGCATCCTAAATCAGTAAAAGCCCATTCCACGAGGAAGGTGGGCTCTTCTTGGGCGGCTGCCCGAGGGGTCTCGGCTTTACAACTTTGCCGAGCTGCTACTTGGTCGGGTTCAAACACTTTTGCAAAATTCTACTAGTTTGATACCCTGGCTGAGGAGGACCTTGAGTTTGCTCATTCGGTGCTGCAGAGTCATCCGCACTCTCCCGCCCGTTTGGGAGCTTTGGTATAATCCCCATGGTCCTTACGGAGTACCCAGCATCCACTAGGACGTCAGAGAAAATAAGAATTTACTCACCGGTAATTCTATTTCTCGTAGTCCGTAGTGGATGCTGGGAGCCCGTCCCAAGTGCGGACTCTCTGCAATACATGTATATAGTTATTGCTTAACTAAAGGGTTATTGTTTGAGCCATCTGTTGAGAGAGGCTCAGTTATTGTTCATACTGTTAACTGGGTATAGTTAATCACGAGTTGTACAGTGTGATTGGTGTGGCTGGTATGAGTCTTACCCTGGATTCCAAATCCTTTCCTAGTAATGTCAGCTCTTCCGGGCACAGTTTCCCTAACTGAGGTCTGGAGGAGGGGCATAGAGGGAGGAGCCAGTGCACACCAGATATAGTACCTAATCTTTCTTTTAAGAGTGCCCAGTCTCCTGCGGAGCCCGTCTATACCCCATGGTCCTTACGGAGTACCCAGCATCCACTACGGACTACGAGAAATAGAATTACCGGTGAGTAAATTCTTATTTTTTTTTTTCTTTCAACTTTTCTCATCCTGTACCATCCATGTGGACTATGATTGGGAATAGTAACCTTGCCCAAACCGTGGTGAGCAAAGTGGTACACTAATTGGGGTTGAAAATGACACCCAAAAAACAAAAAACAAAAAAAAAACAAAAGCTTGTGTCAACCTTTGTGATGACCATTTCCAGATTGACCCTTTTCACTGTCGACCTTTTGTACTTGTTGACCTTTTCAAGTGTCTACCTTTTTACATGTCAACCTTTGACCCTTTCAACCAGTTGCACCATATGAGGTCGGTCTATTGACTGTCTACCCAGTACAGGTCATCCCAATGATTGGACTCCCAAGTCGATTTATATACATCAAAAACATGGTACATTGTATAAAGGCTGTAGAATTCCAGCAAGTTTAAAAACATACAGAAATAATTAAGAACAAAGCCCAATAAGCATAACGAAGGGTTGGTGCTGATATTTGTAGGATTACACTTGGTGGATTAGGTCACGTCTAGATGAAATGACATGAAATGGGTGATTGTAGGGTCCCAACATAACCATCAAATCCATGTCATTTCTCTGACGTCCTAGTGGATGCTGGGACTCCGTAAGGACCATGGGGAATAGCGGCTCCGCAGGAGACAGGGCACAAGAATAAAAGCTTTAGGATCAGGTGGTGTGCACTGGCTCCTCCCCCTATGACCCTCCTCCAAGCCTCAGTTAGATTTTTGTGCCCGAACGAGAAGGGTGCAGGCTAGGTGGCTCTCCTGAGCTGCTTAGAATAAAAGTATATTTTAGGTTTTTTATTTTCAGTGAGTCCTGCTGGCAACAGGCTCACTGCATCGTGGGACTAAGGGGAGAAGAAACAGACTCACCTGCGTGCAGAGTGGATCGGGTTTCTTAGGCTACTGGACATTAGCTCCAGAGGGACGATCACAGGTTCAACCTGGATGGGTCCCGGAGCCGCGCCGCCGGCCCCCTTACAGAGCCAGAAGAGCGAAGAGGTCCGGTGAAATCGGCGGCAGAAGACGATCCTGTCTTCAGACTAAGGTAGCGCACAGCACCGCAGCTGTGCGCCATTGCTCTCAGCACACTTCACACTCCGGTCACTGAGGGTGCAGGGCGCTGGGGGGGAGCGCCCTGAGACGCAATATAACATGATATACCTTAGATTGGCTAAAGAATACATCACGTATAGCTCTGGGGCTATATGGATGTATTTTAACCCCTGCCATTTTTTACAGAAAAAGCGGGAGATAAGGACGTCGTGAAGGGGCGGAGCCTATCGCCTCAGCACACAAGCGCCATTTTCCCTCACAGCTCCGCTGGAAGGACGGCTCCCTGACTCTCCCCTGCAGACTTGCTACTGAATCAGGGTAAAAAAGAGAAGGGGGGGCACTATTGGCAGCTAAAAACTATATAAACAGCAGCTATAAGGGAATAACACTTATATAAGGTTATCCCTGTATATATATATATATATAGCGCTTGGTGTGTGCTGGCAGACTCTCCCTCTGTCTCTCCAAAGGGCTTGTGGGGTCCTGTCCTCTATCAGAGCATTCCCGGTGTGTGTGCTGTGTGTCGGTACGTGTGTGTCGACATGTATGAGGAGGAAAATGATGTGGAGGCGGAGCAATTGCCTGGGTTAGTGATGTCACCCCCTAGGGAGTCGACACCTGACTGGATGATCGTATTTAAAGAATTAAGTGATAATGTCAGCACTTTGCAAAGAACGGTTGATGACATGAGACAGCCGGCAAATCAATTAGTGCCTGTCCAGGCGTCTCAGACACCGTCAGGGGCCCTAAAACGCCCGTTACCTCAGTGGGTCGACACAGACCCAGACACAGATACTGAGTCTAGTGTCGACGGTGAGGAGACAAACGTAATGTCCAGTAGGGCCACACGTTACATGATCACGGCAATGAAGGAAGCATTGAACATTTCTGACACTACAAGTACCACAAAGAAGGGTATTATGTGGGGTGTGAAAAAACTACCAATAGTTTTCCCTGAGTCAGATGAGTTAAATGAGGTGTGTGATAAAGCGTGGGTTTCCCCCGACAAAAAACTGCTAATTTCTAAAAAATTATTGGCACTATATCCTTTCCCGTTAGAGGTTAGGACACGTTGGGAAACACCCCCTAGGGTAGATAAGGCGCTCACACGTTTATCTAAACAAGTAGCGTTACCGTCTCCTGATACGGCCACCCTCAAAGAACCAGCAGATAGAAGGCTGGAAAATATTCTTAAAAGTATATACACACATACTGGTGTTATACTGCGACCAGCAATCGCTTCAGCCTGGATGTGCAGTGCTGGCGTCGCGTGGTCGGATTCCCTGACTGAAAATATTGATACCCTGGATAGGGACAATATACTGTTAACTATAGAGCATTTGAAGGATGCATTACTATATATGCGTGATGCACAGAGGGATATTTGCACCCTGGCATCAAGAGTAAGTGCTATGTCCATTTCTGCCAGAAGAGCGTTATGGACGCGACAGTGGTCAGGCGATGCGGATTCCAAACGACATATGGAAGTATTGCCGTATAAAGGGGAGGAGTTATTTGGGGCTGGTCTATCGGACCTGGTGGCCACGGCAACGGCTGGAAAATCCACCTTTTTACCCCAGGTCACTTCACATCAGCAGAAAAAGACACCGTCTTTTCAAACTCAGTCCTCTCGTTCCCATAAGTACAAGCGAGCTAAAGGCCATTCCTTCCTGCCCCGGGGCAGAGGAAGGGGAAAAAGACTGCACCATGCAGCCGCTTCCCAGGAGCAGAAGCCCTCTCCTGCTTCTGCCAAGTCTTCAGCATGACGCTGGGGCTTTACAAGCAGACTCAGACATGGTGGGGGCCCGTCTCAAGAATTTCAACGCGCAGTGGGCTCACTCGCAAGTGGACCCCTGGATTCTACAGGTGGTATCGCAGGGGTACAAACTGGAATTCGAGGCGTTTCCCCCTCGCCGGTTCCTGAAGTCTGCTCTACCAAAGTCTCCCTCCGACAGGGAGGCAGTTTTGGAAGCCATTCACAAGCTGTATTCCCAGCAGGTGATAATCAAGGTACCCCTCCTACAACAGGGAAAGGGGTATTATTCCACGCTGTTTGTGGTACCGAAGCCGGACGGCTCGGTGAGACCAATTTTAAATCTAAAATCCCTGAACACTTACATAAAGAGGTTCAAATTCAAGATGGAATCACTCAGAGCGGTGATAGCAAACCTGGAAGAAGGGGACTATATGGTGTCTCTGGACATCAAGGATGCTTATCTCCACGTCCCAATCTACCCTTCTCACCAAGGGTACCTCAGGTTTGTAGTACAAAACTGTCATTATCAGTTTCAGACGCTGCCGTTTGGGTTGTCCACGGCACCTCGGGTCTTTACCAAGGTAATGGCCGAAATGATGATTCTTCTTCGAAGAAAAGGCATCTTAATTATCCCTTACTTGGACGATCTCCTGATAAGGGCAAGGTCCAGGGAACAGTTAGAAGTCGGAGTAGCACTATCTCAGGTAGTGTTACGTCAGCACGGGTGGATCCTAAATATTCCAAAAATCGCAGCTGATTCCAACGACACGTCTACTGTTCCTAGGAATGATTCTGGACACAGTCCAGAAAAAGGTGTTTCTCCCGGAGGAGAAGGCCAGGGAGTTATCCGAGCTAGTCAGGAGCCTCCTAAAACCAGGCCAGGTGTCAGTGCATCAGTGCACGAGGGTCCTGGGAAAAATGGTGGCTTCTTACGAAGCGATTCCATTCGGAAGATTCCATGCAAGAACGTTTCAGTGGGATCTACTGGACAAATGGTCCGGATCGCATCTTCAGATGCATCAGCGGATAACCCTGTCGACAAGGACAAGGGTGTCTCTTCTGTGGTGGCTGCAGAGTGCTCATCTACTAGAGGGCCGCAGATTTGGCATTCAGGATTGGGTCCTGGTGACCACGGACGCCAGCCTGAGAGGCTGGGGGGCAGTCACACAGGGAAAAAATTTCCAGGGCTTGTGGTCAAGCATGGAAGCATCTCTTCATATAAACATTCTGGAACTAAGGGCCATTTACAATGCCCTAAGTCAAGCGAAACCCCTGCTTCAGGGTCAGGCGGTATTGATCCAATCGGACAACATCACGTCAGTCGCCCACGTAAACAGACAGGGCGGCACGAGAAGCAGGAGGGCAATGGCAGAAGCTGCAAGGATTCTTCGCTGGGCGGAAAATCATGTGATAGCTCTGTCAGCAGTGTTCATTCCGGGAGTGGACAACTGGGAAGCAGACTTCCTCAGCAGACACGACCTTCACCCGGGAGAGTGGGGACTTCACCCAGAAGTCTTCCACCTGATTGTAAACCGTTGGGAAAAACCAAAGGTGGACATGATGGCGTCACGTCTAAACAAAAAACTAGACAGATATTGCGCCAGGTCAAGGGACCCTCAGACAATAGCGGTGGACGCTCTGGTGACACTGTGGGTGTACCAGTCAGTGTATGTGTTCCCTCCTCTGCCTCTCATACCAAAAGTACTGAGAATCATAAGAAGGAGAGGAGTAAGAACGATACTCGTGGTTCCGGATTGGCCAAGAAGGACTTGGTACCCAGAACTTCAAGAGATGCTCACGGAAGACCCGTGGCCTCTACCTCTAAGAAAGGACCTGCTCCAACAGGGGCCTTGTCTGTTCCAAGACTTACCGCGGCTGCGTTTGACGGCATGGCGGTTGAACGCCGGATCCTGAAGGAAAAAGGCATTCCAGATGAAGTCATCCCTACCCTGGTCAAAGCCAGAAAGGATGTAACCGCAAAACATTATCACCGCATTTGGCGAAAATATGTTGCGTGGTGTGAGGCCAAGAAGGCCCCTACAGAGGAATTTCAACTGGGTCGTTTCCTCCATTTCCTGCAAACAGGACTGTCTATGGGCCTAAAATTAGGGTCCATTAAGGTTCAAATTTCGGCCCTGTCGAATTTCTTCCAGAAAGAACTGGCTTCAGTACCTGAAGTTCAGACATTTGTAAAAGGGGTACTGCATATACAACCTCCTTTTGTGCCTCCAGTGGCACCTTGGGATCTCAATGTTGTTTTGAGGTTCCTTAAGTCACATTGGTTTGAACCACTCACCACTGTGGACTTAAAATATCTCACATGGAAGGTGACGATGCTGTTAGCCCTGGCTTCAGCCAGGCGTGTGTCAGAATTGGCGGCTTTATCATATAAAAGCCCTTACTTAATTTTTCATTCTGACAGGGCAGAATTGAGGACTTGTCCTCAATTTCTCCCTAAGGTGGTTTCTGCCTTTCACATGAACCAACCTATTGTGGTGCCTGCGGCTACTAGGGACTTGGAGGACTCCAAGTTACTTGACGTTGTCAGGGCCTTGAAAATATATGTTTCCAGGACGGCGGGAGTCAGAAAGTCTGACTCGCTGTTTATCCTGTATGCACCCAACAAGCTGGGTGCTCCTGCTTCTAAGCAGACTATTGCTCGTTGGATTTGTAGTACAATTCAGCTTGCACATTCTGTGGCATGCCTGCCACAGCCAAAATCTGTGAAAGCCCATTCCACAAGGAAAGTGGGCTCATCTTGGGCGGCTGCCCGAGGGGTCTCGGCTTTACAACTTTGCCGAGCAGCTACTTGGTCAGGGGCAAACACGTTTGCTAAATTCTACAAATTTGATACCCTGGCTGAGGAGGACCTGGAGTTCTCTCATTCGGTGCTGCAGAGTCATCCGCACTCTCCCGCCCGTTAGGGAGCTTTGGTATAATCCCCATGGTCCTTACGGAGTCCCAGCATCCACTAGGACGTCAGAGAAAATAAGATTTTACTTACCGATAAATCTATTTCTCGTAGTCCGTAGTGGATGCTGGGCGCCCATCCCAAGTGCGGATTGTCTGCAATACTTGTACATAGTTATTGTTAACTAAATCGGGTTATTGTTGTTGTGAGCCATCTTTTCAGAGGCTCCTTCGTTGTTATCATACTGTTAACTGGGTTCAGATCACAAGTTGTACGGTGTGATTGGTGTGGCTGGTATGAGTCTTACCCGGGATTCAATATCCTTCCTTATTATGTACGCTCGTCCGGGCACAGTATCCTAACTGAGGCTTGGAGGAGGGTCATAGGGGGAGGAGCCAGTGCACACCACCTGATCCTAAAGCTTTTATTCTTGTGCCCTGTCTCCTGCGGAGCCGCTATTCCCCATGGTCCTTACGGAGTCCCAGCATCCACTACGGACTACGAGAAATAGATTTATCGGTAAGTAAAATCTTATTTTTTCATCCCACCTACTGTATATAGAGCATTCTAAAGATTTTAAAGATAATTCTTATTTTAGCAACAGATCCACGAACACATGAGTTTGGAGGAGGCATGTACTAGTTCAGCTTTCAATTTCAGTGTCAAATAAAGCTGCACACTACATTAGATGCATAAGATGTTTGGATTTTCCCTGTATAAATGAATGAAGAGAACAAAACAAAAAAATAATTTGCAATTTGTAACTGGATTTGCTCCCAAATGAGACCCTGTGTGTTCACCTATTTTTATGATCTCATCGCACATCAGCAAATATTCAGTATTTCTCTTTCTGGATTACAGATTCCATACCTGTATTTTTATTCTGTTTGTACAAATCCATTGCATCGTACAAACTATACACATATAGAAACAAGTTATGTTTTTTAATGAGCTATGCCTACGTTTTCATTTTAGAGCTGCTTGTATTTAATATATGTAAATGTACAATCCAAACACTTTTGCTACTGCAGGATTTAATATATGTAAGTTCCTTGGACAGAAAGTTTTAACCAATGTGTAACCTGAGGAACCAACACAACATGTTGGCTATGTGTTTGGCAGTGCTAGAGGTGGGATTGTGTGTAACAATACTGTACTCTACAGATGTGTCCTCATACATATGCTAGGTCGCTTGAGAATCTTCTAGCGTTGGGTGTCTTTTTTTTTTTTTTTTACAGAAAATGTGTCTTATTTGTATCACAATACGACTAGGAGACTGTGCTGATTAATTTGATGTGTGACACTTGCATATCTGTGTGAATGTATCTGAATCTATACAACATGCTACAATGTAGCAGCCTCAGCTTTTTTCTAATGCAAGTTTTGTTCTGCTCCTTATACAGTCGTACACAATATACAAGTCTCTCCCCCTCTCTCTCTCTCTCTCTCTCTCTCTCTCTCTCTCTCTCTCTCTCTCTCTCTCTCTCTCTCTCTCTCTCTCTCTCTCTCTCTCTCTCTCTCTCTCTCTTATATAATACACACACACACACACACACACACACACACACACACACACACACACACTAATATATTGGGTGAACTCCTGTTGTGAAGTTGTCTGTCTTGACAAAGGTTCTGAGGTGGTCATTTCGACCCGATTGCTCGCTGCAGTTGTTCGCAGCGCAGCGTTCGGGTCGGAACTGCGCCGGCAGCACATGCCAGAGGGCCGAAGGCCGTCGTTACCTAGCGATCGCCTCTGCCTGATTGACAGGCAGATGCGGTTGTTCGGCGGGAGGGGGCTGCACGGCAGCGTTTGGCCGGTGTTTTCGGGCCGCGATCCGGCCAACGCAGGCGTGGCCGGACCATGCAGGGGGCGGGCTGCAGCGGCTGCGTGACGTAACACGCAGCCGCTGTGACCCGGGGCAGCGACGAGTAACTCCCGACCAGCCGCAGGAGCTGCGCTGGCCGGGAGTTACTCAACAAGTACAAAACCTACGCTGCTGTGCGATGCTTTTGTACTTGTGCGTGGGGGGGGGGGGGGGGGGGGGGCAGGTCATACATGCGGGGCAGGCTAGCCCTGTGCTGGGCGTCCCCCAGCATGTCTGGGAACATGATCGTAGCTGTGCTAAATTTAGCACAGCTACGATCAACTCGGAATGACCCCCAATAAACTGTGTTTTGGAGCTCAGCGGTGAGTGTGTATGTATATATATATATATGTGTGTGTGTGTGTGTGTGTGTGTGTGTATGTATGTATATATATATATTTCTCTGACGTCCTAGTGGATGCTGGGGACTCCGTAAGGACCATGGGGAATAGCGGCTCCGCAGGAGTCTGGGCACAAAAGTAAAGCTTTAGGACTACCTGGTGTGCACTGGCTCCTCCCCCTATGACCCTCCTCCAAGCCTCAGTTAGATTTTTGTGCCCGAACGAGAAGGGTGCACACTAGGTGGCTCTCCTGAGCTGCTTAGTGAAAAGTTTAGTTTTTAGGTTTTCTCTGACGTCCTAGTGGATGCTGGGACTCCGTAAGGACCATGGGGAATAGCGGCTCCGCAGGAGACAGGGCACAAAATAAAAGCTTAAGGATCAGGTGGTGTGCACTGGCTCCTCCCCCTATGACCCTCCTCCAAGCCTCAGTTAGATTTTTGTGCCCGGCCGAGAAGGGTGCAATCTAGGTGGCTCTCCTGAGCTGCTTAGAATAAAAGTTTAGTTTAGGATTTTTTATTTTCAGTGAGTCCTGCTGGCAACAGGCTCACTGCATCGTGGGACTAAGGGGAGAAGAAACGGACTCACCTGAGTGCAGAGTGGATCGGGTTTCTTAGGCTACTGGACATTAGCTCCAGAGGGACGATCACAGGTTCAGCCTGGATGGGTCACCGGAGCCGCGCCGCCGTCCCCCTTACAGAGCCAGAAGAGACGAAGAGGTCCGGTGAAATCGGCGGCAGAAGACGATCCTGTCTTCAGACTAAGGTAGCGCACAGCACCGCAGCTGTGCGCCATTGCTCTCAGCACACTTCACACTCCGGTCACTGAGGGTGCAGGGCGCTGGGGGGGGAGCGCCATGAGACGCAATATTACAGTATATACCTTAGGTGGCTAAAAAGAATACATCACATATAGCTCCTGGGCTATATGGATGTATTTTACCCCTGCCATTTTACACAGAAAAAGCGGGAGATAAGGACGTCGTGAAGGGGCGGAGCCTATCTCCTCAGCACACAAGCGCCATTTTCCCTCACAGCTCCGCTGGAAGGACGGCTCCCCGACTCTCCCCTGCAGTCCTGCTTCAGAATCAGGGTAAAAAAGAGAAGGGGGGGCACGTTTGGCAGCAAATAAATATATTAACAGCAGCTATAAGGGAGTAACACTTATATAAGGTTATCCCTGTATATATATATATAGCGCTGGGTGTGTGCTGGCAGACTCTCCCTCTGTCTCTCCAAAGGGCTAAGTGGGGTCCTGTCCTCTATCAGAGCATTCCCGGTGTGTGTGCTGTGTGTCGGTACGCGTGTGTCGACATGTATGAGGAGGAAAATGAGGTGGAAGCGGAGCAGTTGCCTGTGTTAGTGATGTCACCCCCTAGGGAGTCGACACCTGACTGGATGATTGTATTTAAACAATTAAGTGATAATGTCAGCAATTTGCAAAAAACTGTTGACGACATGAGACAGCCGGAAAATCAATTAGTGCCTGTCCAGGCGTCTCAGACACCGTCAGGGGCGCTAAAACGCCCGTTACCTCAGTGGGTCGACACAGACCCAGACACAGATACTGAGTCTAGTGTCGACGGTGACGAGACAAACGTGATGTCCAGCAGGGCCACACGTTACATGATCACAGCAATGAAAGAGGCATTGAACCTTTCTGACACTACAAGTACCACAAAGAAGGGTATTATGTGGGGTGAGAAAAAACTACCAATAGTTTTTCCTGAGTCAGATGAAATAAATGAGGTGTGTGAAAAAGCGTGGGTTTTCCCCGATAAAAAACAGCTAATTTCTAAAAAATTATTAGCACTATATCCTTTCCCGCCAGAGGTTAGGACGCGCTGGGAAACACCCCCTAGGGTAGATAAGGCGCTCACACGTTTATCTAAACAAGTAGCGTTACCGTCCCCTGATACGGCCACCCTCAAAGAACCGGCTGATAGAAGGCTGGAAAATATCCTAAAAAGTATATACACACATACTGGTGTTATACTGCGACCAGCAATCGCCTCAGCCTGGATGTGCAGTGCTGGAGTCGCATGGTCGGATTCCCTGACCGAGAATATTGATACCCTGGATAGGGACAATATTTTGTTAACTATAGAACATTTAAAGGATGCATTGCTATATATGCGTGATGCACAGAGGGATATTTGCACCCTGGCATCAAGAGTAAGTGCTATGTCCATCTCTGCCAGAAGAGCGTTATGGACGCGACAGTGGTCAGGGGATGCGGATTCCAAACGGCACATGGAAGTATTGCCGTATAAAGGGGAGGAGTTATTTGGGGCTGGTCTATCGGACCTGGTGGCCACGGCAACGGCTGGAAAATCCACCTTTTTACCCCAGGTCACTCCACATCAGCAGAAAAAGACACCGTCTTTTCAAACTCAGTCCTTTCGTTCCCATAAGTACAAGCGAGCAAAAGGCCACTCTTTTCTGCCCCGGGGCAGAGGAAGAGGAAAAAGACTGCACCATGCAGCCGCTTCACAGGAGCAGAAGCCCTCCCCTGCTTCTGCCAAGTCTTCAGCATGACGCTGGGGCTTTACAAGCAGACTCAGATATGGTGGGGGCCCGTCTCAAGAATTTCAACGCGCAGTGGGCTCACTCGCAAGTGGATCCCTGGATTCTACAGGTAGTATCGCAGGGGTACAAACTGGAATTCGAGGCGTTTCCCCCTCGTCGTTTCCTGAAGTCTGCTTTACCAAAGTCTCCCTCCGACAGGGAGGCAGTTTTGGAAGCCATTCACAAGCTGTATTCCCAGCAGGTGATAATCAAGGTACCCCTCCTGCAACAAGGAAAGGGGTATTATTCCACGCTGTTTGTGGTACCGAAGCCGGACGGCTCGGTGAGACCAATTTTAAATCTGAAATCTTTGAACACTTACATAAAAAGGTTCAAATTCAAGATGGAGTCACTCAGAGCAGTGATAGCGAACCTGGAAGAAGGGGACTATATGGTGTCTCTGGACATCAAAGATGCTTATCTCCACGTCCCAATATACCCTTCTCACCAAGGGTACCTCAGGTTTGTAGTACAAAACTGTCATTATCAGTTTCAGACGCTGCCGTTTGGATTGTCCACGGCACCTCGGGTCTTTACCAAGGTAATGGCCGAAATGATGATTCTTCTACGAAGAAAAGGCATTTTAATTATCCCTTACTTGGACGATCTCCTGATAAGGGCAAGAACCAGGGAACAGTTAGAAGTCGGAGTAGCACTATCTCAGGTAGTGTTACGTCAGCACGGGTGGATTCTAAATATTCCAAAATCGCAGCTGATTCCAACGACACGTCTACTGTTCCTAGGAATGATTCTGGACACAGTCCAGAAGAAGGTGTTTCTCCCGGAGGAGAAGGCCAGGGAGTTATCCGAGCTAGTCAGGAACCTCCTAAAACCAGGACAGGTCTCTGTGCATCAGTGCACGAGGGTCCTGGGGAAAATGGTGGCTTCTTACGAAGCGATTCCATTCTGAAGATTCCATGCAAGAACATTTCAGTGGGATCTACTGGACAAATGGTCCGGATCGCATCTGCAGATGCATCAGCGGATAACCCTGTCGCCAAGGACAAGGGTGTCTCTCCTGTGGTGGCTGCAGAGTGCTCATCTACTAGAGGGCCGCAGATTTGGCATTCAGGATTGGATCCTGGTAACCACGGATGCCAGCCTGAGAGGCTGGGGAGCAGTCACACAGGGAAGGAATTTCCAGGGCCTGTGGTCAAGCTTGGAAACGTCTCTTCATATAAACATTCTGGAACTAAGGGCCATTTACAATGCCCTAAGTCAAGCAAAACCTCTGCTTCAGGGTCAGGCGGTGTTGATCCAATCGGACAACATCACGTCAGTCGCCCACGTAAACAGACAGGGCGGCACGAGAAGCAGGAGGGCAATGGCAGAAGCTGCAAGGATTCTTCGCTGGGCGGAAAATCATGTGATAGCACTGTCGGCAGTATTCATTCCGGGAGTGGACAACTGGGAAGCAGACTTCCTCAGCAGACACGACCTCCACCCGGGAGAGTGGGGACTTCACCCAGAAGTCTTCTACCTGATTGTAAACCGTTGGGAAAAACCAAAGGTGGACATGATGGCGTCACGTCTAAACAAAAAACTGGACAGATATTGCACCAGGTCAAGGGACCCTCAGGCAATAGCAGTGGACGCTCTGGTAACGCCGTGGGTGTACCAGTCAGTGTATGTGTTCCCTCCCCTGCCTCTCATACCAAAAGTACTGAGAATCATAAGAAGGAGAGGAGTAAGAACTATACTCGTGGTTCCGGATTGGCCAAGAAGGACTTGGTACCCGGAACTTCAAGAGATGCTCACGGACGAACCGTGGCCTCTACCTCTAAGAAAGGACCTGCTACTGCAGGGGCCTTGTCTGTTCCAAGACTTACCGCGGCTGCGTTTGACGGCATGGCGGTTGAACGCCGGATCCTAAAGGAAAAGGGCATTCCAGAAGAAGTCATCCCTACTCTGGTCAAAGCCAGGAAGGAAGTAACCGCAAAATATTATCACCGCATTTGGCGTAAATATGTTGCGTGGTGTGAGGCCAAGAAGGCCCCTACAGAGGAATTTCAACTGGGTCGTTTCCTGCATTTCCTGCAAACAGGACTGTCTATGGGCCTAAAATTAGGGTCCATTAAGGTTCAAATTTCGGCCTTGTCGATTTTCTTCCAGAAAGAACTGGCTTCAGTACCTGAAGTTCAGACATTTGTGAAAGGGGTGCTGCACATACAGCCTCCTTTTGTGCCTCCAGTGGCACCTTGGGATCTCAATGTTGTATTGAGTTTTCTAAAATCACATTGGTTTGAACCACTTTCCACTGTGGACTTAAAATATCTCACGTGGAAGGTGTCGATGCTGTTAGCCTTGGCTTCAGCCAGGCGTGTGTCAGAATTGGCGGCTTTATCATATAATAGCCCTTACTTAATTTTTCATTCTGACAGGGCGGAATTGAGGACTCGTCCTCAATTTCTACCTAAGGTGGTTTCTGCATTTCACATGAACCAACCTATTGTGGTGCCTGCGGCTACTAGGGACTTGGAGGACTCCAAGTTGCTAGACGTTGTCAGGGCCCTGAAAATATGTTTCCAGGACGGCTGGTGTCAGGAAAACTGACTCGCTGTTTATCCTGTATGCACCCAACAAGCTGGGTGCTCCTGCTTCAAAGCAGACGATTGCTCGTTGGATTTGTAGTACAATTCAGCTTGCACATTCCGTGGCAGGATTGCCACAGCCAAAATCAGTAAAAGCCCATTCCACAAGGAAAGTGGGCTCATCTTGGGCGGCTGCCCGAGGGGTCTCGGCTTTACAACTTTGCCGAGCAGCTACTTGGTCAGGGCCAAACACGTTTGCTAAATTCTACAAATTTGATACCCTGGCTGAGGAGGACCTGGAGTTCTCTCATTCGGTGCTGCAGAGTCATCCGCACTCTCCCGCCCGTTTGGGAGCTTTGGTATAATCCCCATGGTCCTTACGGAGTCCCAGCATCCACTAGGACGTCAGAGAAAATAAGATTTTACTTACCGATAAATCTATTTCTCGTAGTCCGTAGTGGATGCTGGGCGCCCATCCCTAGTGCGGATTGTCTGCAATACTTGTATATAGTTATTGTTACAAAAATTTGGGTTATTATTGTTTGAGCCATCTTTTCAGAGGCTCCTTTGCATTTATCATACTGTTAACTGGGTTCAGATCACGAGTTGTACGGTGTGATTGGTGTGGCTGGTATGAGTCTTACCCGGGATTCAAGATCCTTCCTTATTATGTACGCTCGTCCGGGCACAGTATCCTAACTGAGGCTTGGAGGAGGGTCATAGGGGGAGGAGCCAGTGCACACCACCTGATCCTTAAGCTTTTATTTTGTGCCCTGTCTCCTGCGGAGCCGCTATTCCCCATGGTCCTTACGGAGTTCCAGCATCCACTACGGACTACGAGAAATAGATTTATCGGTAAGTAAAATCTTATTTTTATTTTCAGTGAGACCTGCTGGCAACAGGCTCACTGCATCGAGGGACTAAGGGGAGAAGAAGCGAACTCACCTGCGTGCAGAGTGGATTGGGCTTCTTAGGCTACTGGACATTAGCTCCAGAGGGACCGATCACAGGCCCAGCCATGGATGGGTCCCAGAGCCGCGCCGCCGGCCCCTTTACAGAGCCAGAAGACAGAAGAGGTCCGGGAAATCGGCGGCAGAAGACGTCCTGTCTTCAATAAGGTAGCGCACAGCACCGCAGCTGTGCGCCATTGCTCTCAGCACACTTCACACTCCGGTCACTGAGGGTGCAGGGCGCTGGGGGGGGGCGCCCTGAGACGCAATAAAAACACCTTAGATCAGAGGTTCCCAAACTGTGTGCCGTGGCTCCCTGGGGTGCCTCGGAACACTTGCAGGGGTGCCCTGGGTTTGTGGTCCAGGACCAATTCAAACTATTCATGGTCAATATAATAGGTAAAACCAGTGCTGGTGGCTGCCAGTCATAAAATATGTGGCCAAACAGAAGCAAACCTTGTCCCTCACCACACAACTGACCCTAAGGATGACATATAAACGCGATCTACTTAATGTAATATTTCTTTCTAAATTTCTCAATAAGAAATTTTTGGCCTAGGGGTGCCGTGAAAAAAAATCTGATATTCTAGGGCGCCGTGATTAAAAAAAGTTTGGAAACCACTGCCTTAGATGGCAAAAAAATACATCACATATAGCTCCTGGGCTATATGGATGCATTTAATCCCTGCCAGAATACACAGAAAAACGGGAGCTAAAGCCGCCGAGAAGGGGGCGGAGCCTATCTCCTCAGCACACTGGCGCCATTTTCCCTCACAGCTCCGTTGGAGGGAAGCTCCCTGGCTCTCCCCTGCAGTCACTACACTACAGAAAGGGTTAAAAAAGAGAGGGGGGCACTAATTAGGCGCAGTATTAAAAATACAGCAGCTATAAGGGGAAAAACACTTATATAAGGTTATCCCTGTATATATATAGCGCTCTGGTGTGTGCTGGCAAACTCTCCCTCTGTCTCCCCAAAGGGCTAGTGGGGTCCTGTCCTCTATCAGAGCATTCCCTGTGTGTGTGCTGTGTGTCGGTACGTTTGTGTCGACATGTATGAGGAGGAAAATGATGTGGAGACGGAGCAAATTGCCTGTAATAGTGATGTCACCCCCTAGGGGGTCGACACCTGAGTGGATGAACTGTTGGAAGGAATTACGTGACAGTGTCAGCTCTGTATAAAAGACAGTGGTTGACATGAGACAGCCGGCTACTCAGCTTGTGCCTGTCTAGACGTCTCATAGGCCGTCAGGGGCTCTAAAGCGCCCGTTACCTCAGATGGCAGATACAGACGCCGACACGGATACTGACTCCAGTGTCGACGGTGAAGAGACAAATGTGACTTCCAGTAGGGCCACACGTTACATGATTGAGGCAATGAAAAATGTTTTACACATTTCTGATAATACGAGTACCACCAAAAAGGGGTATTATGTTCGGTGAGGAAAAACTACCTGTAGTTTTCCTGAATCTGAGAAATTAAATGAGGTGTGTGATGATGCGTGGGTTTCCCCCGATAACAACTGATAATTTCTAAAATGTTATTGGCATTATATCCTTTCCCGCCAGAGGTTAGGGTGCGTTGGGAAACACCCCCTAGGGTGGGTAAAGCGCTCACACGCTTGTAAGAACAAGGGCTCTACCCTCTCCTGAGATGGCCGCCCTTAAGGATCCTGCTGATAGAAAGCAGGAGGGTATCCTAAAATGTATTTACACACATACTGGTGTTATACTGCGACCAGCAATCGCCTCAGCCTGGATGTGCAGTGCTGGGTTGGCGTGGTCGGATTCCCTGACTGAAAATATTGATACCCTAGATAGGGACAGTATATTATTGCCTATAGAGCATTTAAAAGATGCATTTCTATATATGCGTGATGCACAGCGGAATATTTGCCGACTGGCATCAAGTGTAAGTGCGTTGTCCATTTCTGCCAGAAGAGGGTTATGGACACGACAGTGGTCAGGTGATGCGGATTCCAAACGGCATTTGGAAGTATTGCCGTATAAAGGGGAGGAGTTATTTGGGGTCGGTCTTTCAGACCTGGTGGCCACGGCAACAGCTGGGAAATCCACGTTTGTACCCCAGGTCGCCTCTCAACATAAGAAGACGCCGTATTATCAGGCGCAGTCCTTTCGTTCCCAGAAGGGCAAGCGGGCAAAAGGTTCCTCATTTCTGCCCCGTGACAGAGGGAGAGGAAAAAGGCTGCAGAAATCAGCCAGTTCCCAGGAACAGAAGCCCTCTCCCGCCTCTGCCAAGCCCTCAGCATGACGCTGGGGCTTTACAAGCAGACTCAGGCACGGTGGGGGGCCGTCTCAATGAATTTCAGCGCGCAGTGGGCTCACTCGCAAGTAGACCCCTGGATCCTTCAGGTGATATCTCAGGGGTACAAATTGGAATTCGAGACGTCTCCCCCTCGCCGTTTTCCTAAAGTCGGCTTTACCGATGTCTGCTTCTGACAGGGAGACAGTTTTGGAAGCCATTCACAAGCTGTATTCCCAGCAGGTGATAATCAAGGTACCCCTCCTGCAACAGGGAACGGGGTATTATTCCACACTGTTGTGGTACCGAAGCCGGACGGCTCGGTGAGACCGATTCTAAATCTAAAATCTTTGAACACTTACATACGGAGGTTCAAATTCAAGATGGAGTCACTCAGAGCAGTGATTGCGAACCTGGAAGAAGGGGACTACATGATGTCTCGGGACATCAAGGATGCTTACCTTCATGTCCCAATTTACCCTTCTCACCAAGGGTACCTCAGGTTTGTGTTACAGAACTGTCACTATCGGCTTCAGATGCTGCCGTTTGGATGGTCCACGGCACCCCGGGTCTTTACCAAGGTAACGGCCGAAATGATGATACTCCTTCGAAGGAAGGGAGTTTTAGTTATCCCTTACTTGGACGATCTCCTGATAAGGGTAAGATCCAGAGAACAGTTGGAGGTCGGTGTAGCACTATCTCAGGTAGTGTTGCGGCAGCACGGTTGGATTCTCAGTATTCCAAAATCGCAGCTGGTTTCCGGCGACTCGTCTTCTGTTCCTAGGGATGATCCTGGACACAGTCCAGAAAAAGGTGTTTCTCCCGGAGGAGAAAGCCAGGGAGTTATCCGAGCTAGTCAGGAACCTCCTAAAACCGAGCCAAGTCTCAGTGCATCAATGCACAAGGGTTCTGGGAAAAATGGTGGCTTCCTACGAAGCAATCCCATTCGGCTGATTCCACGCAAGAACTTTCCAGTGGGACCTGCTGGACAAATGGTCCGGGTCGCATCTTCAGATGCATCAGCGGATAACCCTGTCACCAAGGACAAGGGTGTCCCTCCTGTGGTGGTTGCAGAGTGCTCATCTTCTAGAGGGCCGCAGATTCGGCATTCAGGACTGGGTCCTGGTGACCACGGATGCCAGCCTGCGAGGCTGGGGAGCAGTCACACAGGGAAGGAATTTCCAGGGCTTATGGTCAAGCCTGGAGACATCACTTCACATAAATATCCTGAAGCTAAGGGCCATTTACAATGCTCTAAGCTTAGCAAGACCTCTGCTTCAAGGTCAGCCGGTGTTGATCTAGTCGGACAACATCACGGCAGTCACCCACGTAAACAGACAGGGTGGCACAAGAAGCAGGAGGGCAATGGCAGAAGCTGCAAGGATTCTTCGCTGGGCGGAAAATCATGTGATAGCACTGTCAGCAGTGTTCATTCCGGGAATGGACAACTGGGAAGCAGACTTTCTCAGCAGACGCTCTGGTAACACCGTGGGTGTACCGGTCAGTGTATGTGTTCCATCCTCTGCCTCTCATACACAAGGTACTGAGAATTATAAGATGGAGAGGAGAAAGCACTATATTCGTGGCTCCGGATTGGCCAAGAAGGACTTGGTAACCGGAACTTCAAGAGATGCTCACGGAGGATCCGTGGCCTCTACCTCTAAGAAGGGACCTGCTCCAGCAAGGACCCTGTCTGTTCCAAGACTTACCGCGGCTGCGTTTGACGGCATGGTGGTTGAACGCCGGATCCTGAAGGAAAAAGGCATTCCGGATGAAGTCATCCCTATCCTGATCAAAGCCAGGAAGGATGTAACCGCAAAACATTATCACCGCATTTGGCGAAAATATGTTGCGTGGTGCGAGGCCAGTAAGGCCCGACGGAGGAATTTCAACTGGGTCGATTCCTACATTTCCTGCAAACAGGAGTGTCTATGGGCCTGAAATTGGGGTCCATTAAGGTTCAAATTTCGGCCCTGTCAATTTTCTTCCAAAAAGAACTAGCTTCAGTCCCTGAAGTTCAGACATTTGTAAAAGGGGTACTGTATATACAGCCTCCTTTTGTGCCTCCAGTGGCACCTTGGGATCTCAATGTAGTTTTTGGGTTCCAAAAGTCACATTGGTTTGAACCACTTAAATCTGTGGAGTTAAAATATCTCACATGGAAGGTGGTCATGCTGTTGGCCCTGGCCTGGGCCAGGCGCGTGTCAGAATTGGCGGCTTTATCCTGTAAAAGCCCTTATCTGATTTTCCATTCGGACAGGGCGGAATTGAGGACTCGTCCTCAGTTTCTCCCTAAGGTGGTTTCAGCGTTTCACCTGAACCAACCTATGGTGGTGCCTGCGGCTACTAGGGACTTGGAGGACTCCAAGTTGCTAGACGTTGTCAGGGCCCTGAAAATATGTTTCCAGGACGGCTGGAGTCAGAAAATCTGACTCGCTGTTTATCCTGTATGCACCCAACAAGCTGGGTGCTCCTGCTTCTAAGCAGACTATTGCTCGTTGGATTTGTAGTACAATTCAGCTTGCACATTCTGTGGCAGGCCTGCCACAGCCTAAAATCTGTAAATGCCCACTCCACAAGGGAGGTGGGCTCATCTTGGGCGGCTGCCCGAGGGGTCTCGGCTTTACAACTTTGCCGAGCAGCTACTTGGTCAGGAGCAAATACGTTTGTAAAATTCTACAAATTTGATACCCTGGCTGAGGAGGACCTGGAGTTCTCTCATTTGGTGCTGCAGAGTCATCCGCACTCTCCCGCCCGTTTGGGAGCTTTGGTATAATCCCCATGGTCCTTACGGAGTCCCCAGCATCCACTAGGACGTCAGAAAAAATAAGAATTTACTTACCGATAATTCTATTTCTCGTAGTCCGTAGTGGATGCTGGGCGCCCATCCCAAGTGCGGATTGTCTGCAATACTGGTACATAGTTATTGTTACCAAAAATCGGGTTATTGCTGTAGTGAGCCATCTTTTCTAGAGGCTCCTCTGTTATCATGCTGTTAACTGGGTTTAGATCACAAGTTATACGGTGTGATTGGTGTGGCTGGTATGAGTCTTACCCGGGATTCAAAATCCTTCCTTATTGTGTACGCTCGTCCGGGCACAGTATCCTAACTGAGGCTTGTAGGAGGGTCATAGGGGGAGGAGCCAGTGCACACCAGGTAGTCCTAAAGCTTTACTTTTGTGCCCAGACTCCTGCGGAGCCGCTATTCCCCATGGTCCTTACGGAGTCCCCAGCATCCACTACGGACGACGAGAAATAGAATTATCGGTAAGTCAATTCTTATTTTATTTATTTATTTATTTATTATAATATGTGTATGTATGCAGTCTCCTTGTGCGTCCTAGCAGCTATACGGTGTCCTAGCCATATTGCCTTGCGAATAAGATACATTTTTACCAAAAAGACGCCCGACATAAGCTGAGTTGCATGGCACCTGACAACTCACCCACGCCAGGCATCATTCACTGCATGGCATATTGAGACAGCATGTATGAGAACACTTCTGTGCGTACCGTAAAAAAAAAAAAAGTATTTTTACATGCAATGAACATGATTTGATTAGTTTTTGGCTATAACACTATGAATGTCTTTTCTCTGACTAGTGGCCTTTAGTGTTAATTTCCAGAATAGACCAAAAAAGTAGTATTTGGAAATACAGTGCTCCCCATTACAATATGACCCTTACTACTATATTTGCCATCCTCTTTATAATACCACCCTGGCTCTAATTGTCATTAGTATGATGCCATTATTGTTGGATATGTATTGCAGATATCGACTTACGTGGTGGAGCTTATCCTATTGCTTCTGATATCAATTTTTGCCATAGTCAGTCATTCAAATCCGTTTTTTTTTTTTTTTAACAGGCTGGTGCACATGAAAACCATCCTGGTGAAATGAGTGCCCACAAAATCACTGTATATGATTTAAGCACTTAATATATGTTAATTATTTTTCATGGTTATTTTTAATTGAAATGAATATTTTTAAAGTTCTCCTCAAATAATGCCTATTCCTATACATATCCTATTTGCAGGAAAATTTTTACCTTTAAAGACTATGTTGGGTCCCAGGTATGATGAGCAGGTTCCTGAGGAGAATCGTTTTCACCCCAGCATGCTGTCCAACTACTTGAAAAGCCTAAAGGTTTGAGAACGTCTATGCTTTAGTTGCTTGCTTTGGTTTATTTAGTTTTTTCTTGTTATCCATAAACTGCATTGTTAAATTCACAATATTAGTCTGAATGTTTCCTGAAACTTAGGCTGTGTACACACGGTGCAATATTTCTTTCGTTTTTGACTATATAGTCAAAATCGTAAGAAAATATATTGCATATCGCATCGTGTGTATAGTCCTCGCCATGCTGATGCGCAGTCCCGCGAGATCTGCATCACAAGGAAAAATAGACTGTGCAGGCAGCCCAACATTGACTATATTGGCCCGGCCCCGCCGAATAGTCTGTGTCGGGCTGTGCGGCGCATCGTGCCGTGTGTACACAGCCTAAGTATTGTTTTATGAAGTATTGTATTGTTTTATTAAGTATTGTTTCTCTTACGTCCTAGAGGATGCTGGGGACTCCAAAAGGACCATGGGGTATAGACGGATCCCCAGGAGACATGGGCACACTAAAAAGACTTTGACTGGGTGTGAACTGGCTCCTCCCTCTATGCCCCTCCCCCAGACCTCAGTTAGACTTTGTGCCCAGGAGTGACTGGACACTCACTAGGGGAGCTCTACTGAGTTTCTCTAGAAAGACTTTTGTTAGGTTTTTTATTTTCAGGGAGACCTGCTGGCTACAGGCTCCCTGCATCGTGGTAGAGAAGTCAGACCTACTTCTTCTTCTTAGTTAAAGGCTCTGCTTCTTAGGCTACTGGACACCATTAGCTCCAGAGGGTTCGATCACTTGGTTCGCCTAGCTGCTTGTTCCCGGAGCCGCGCCGTCACCCCCCTCACAGAAGACAGAAGCCGGGTGAGTATTAGAAGATCCGAAGACTTCAGACGGCAGAAAACTTCAGTAACGGTACAGCGCTGCGCTCCATGCTCCCACACACTTCACCAACGGCACTCGCAGGGTGCAGGGCGCTGGGGGGGAGCGCCCTGGGCAGCAGTTACTGAGGGTCACTGGATTGGCAGAACGTAGATTCGGTGCCCGGGCACCGAATCCCATAAGCCGCCAGTATATATTTTTTTTAAATTGAGCGGGACTTAGCTGCACAGCTCACCAGCGCCATTTTCTCTCTCTCCACAGCCGCTGCAGAGACGCTGGCCCGGACCTCCAAGCTCCTTCAAGTAACGGGAGCAAAACGTGGGGGGGGGGGGCACATGAATTTTGGTGCTTTTTATAATATATTGCAGCGCTAGACACATATATTATTTTCTTGTAGTATATGGGCGCTGGGGTGTGAGCTGGCACACTTCCTCTGTGTTTCTCTCTACAGGCTTCCCTGTGGGTCTGTCCCCTTGTTTTTGGCCAGTGTGGGTGTGTCGGTACTACGTGTCGACATGTCTGAGGCTGAGTGTTCCCCCCCGGTGGTTGTCACTGGGGGCGCAGAGAGGGATTTGGGAATGACTCTGTTGGCACAACCGACTGCTGATTGGGTTAATATGCTGAGTACACTGAATGCTAATGTGGCTTTATTGTCTAAAAGGCTGGATAAATCTGATTCTCAGACACAAACATGAAGAAAATCCATGGAGGACGCTTTATTTCAGGTACAGACCACCTCAGGGTCACAAAAGCGTTCATTTACCCAGATGGCAGATACAGATACCGACACGGACTCTGATTCCGACGTCGATTTCAATGAGGCTTCCTTACATCCGAGGGTTGTTAGGAGTATTCAGTACATGATTGTAGCTATCAAAGATGTTTTACATATCTCTGAGGAACCTGCTGTTCCTGACACAAGGGTTTGCTTATTTAAAGGGAAAAGGCCTGAGGTGAAGTTTCCCCCCTCTCATGAAATAAATGCGCTTTGTGAAAAGACTTTGGAGTCGCCTGACAAAAGGTGGCATATTCCAAAGAGAATTTTGATGGCATATCCTTTCCCCTCTGACGACAGGGACACATGGGAGTCTTCTCCCAATGTGGACAAGGCTCTATCACAATTGTCCAAGAAGGTGGCGCTTCCGTCTCCTGACACGGCTGCTCTCAAGGATCCAGCGGATCGCAAGCTGGAGACGACATTGAAGTCCATTTTCGTTAATACTGGTGCATTGCTCAGACCTGCTGTGGCGTCGGTATGGGTGAGTTGTGCTATTGCTAAGTGGGCTGATAATTTGGCTTCTGATATGGATACCCTTGATAAGGATAACATTCTTTTGACTCTTGGTTATATTAAGGACGCTGCAGATTACCTAAAGGATGCGGCGAGGGATGCTGGCCTCTTGGGATCAAGAGCCAATGCCACGGTGGTCTCGGCCAGGAGGTCGCTGTGGATTCATCAATGGAATGCTGATGCCGACTCCAAGAAGAATATGGAAGATCTCCCTTTTAAAGGTAGTGTCTTGTTTGGCGACGGCCTTGCTGACCTGGTGCCTACCGCTACTGCGGGTAAGTCATCTTTTCTTCCTTATGTTCCCACACAACAGAAAAAGGCACCCCATCTTCAGATGCAGTCCTTTCGGCCTAATATATACAAAAAAGAAAAAGGGCTCGTCCTTCCTCGCTTCAAAGGGTAGAGGAAGGGGAAAGAAGTCGCCCGCCGTGTCAGGCTCCCAGGACCAAAAGTCCTCCCCTGCCTCTACCAAATCTACAGCATGACGCTGGGGTTCCCCTGTGGGAGTCCGTGCCGGTTGGGAGCCATCTCCGATTCTTCAGTCAGGTCTGGTCTCAATCGGCCCTGAATCCTTGGGTCTTAGACATCGTGTCCCAAGGGTACAAACTGGAGTTTCAGGAGATGCCCCCCCGCCGCTTTTTCGAGTCGGCCTTGCCAGTTTCTCTTCCAGAAAGAGAAGTGGTAAAGGCTGCGATACAAAAGCTGTGTCAACAGAGGGTCGTTGTGCCGGTTCCCCCGTCCCAACGGGGGGAAGGGTTCTATTCGAGTCTCTTTGTCGTACCGAAGCTGGACGGCTCGGTCAGACCGATTCTGAACCTGAAATCCCTCAATCCATACTTGAAAATTTTCAAGTTCAAGATGGAGTCTCTTCGAGCTGTGATCTCCAGCCTCGAAGGGGGGGATTTTATGGCGTCAGTCGACATAAAGGATGCTTGCTTACACGTCCCGATATACCCTCCGCATCAGGCCTTCCTGAGGTTTGCGGTGCAGGATTGTCATTACCAATTTCAGGCGTTGCCGTTTGGGCTTTCCATGGCCTCGAGGGTGTTCACCAAGGTAATGGCGGAGATGATGGTTCTCCTTCGCAAGCAAGGTGTCACAATTATCCCATACTTGGACGATCTCCTGATAAAGGCGAGGTCAAAGGAACAGTTGTTAAGTGTGTGGATCTCTCCCTGTCGGTTCTGCGACATCACGGTTGGATTCTAAATTTGCCAAAGTCTCAGTTGATCCCGTCCACTCGGCTGCCCTTCCTGGGCATGATCCTAGACACGGAGCTACAGAGAGTGTTTCTTCCGGAGGACAAAGCTCTGGAGATCCAGACCATGGTCAGGGAGCTTCTGAGGCCGACAAGTGTGTCGATTCATCAATGCACTCGAGTGCTAGGGAAGATGGTTGCGGCTTACAAAGCCATTCCGTTTGGCAGGTTTCATGCCCGGGTGTTTCAGTGGGATCTGCTGAACAAATGGTCCGGGTCTCACCTGCACATGCACCGGAAAATAAGTCTATCTTCCAGGGCCAGGATTTCTCTTCTGTGGTGGCTGCAAGGTTCTCACCTTCTAGAGGGGCGCCGATTCGGAATCCAGAACTGGGTCCTGCTGACCACAGATGCAAGTCTCCGAGGCTGGGGCGCAGTCACGCAAGGAGGAAGTTTCCAGGGAAAGTGGTCAAGCCAGGAATCTTGTCTCCACATAAATGTTCTCGAGTTAAGAGCCATTTACAACGGCCTCCTGCAAGCGAAGAACCTTCTTCAGGGTCTCCCTGTCCTGATCCAGTCGGACAACATAACAGCGGTGGCGTACGTAAACCGCCAAGGCGGAACAAGGAGCAGGGCGGCAATGGCGGAGGCCACAAGAATTCTTCGCTGGGCGGAACAGCACGTGAGCGCTCTGTCAGCAGTCTTCCTCCCGGGCGTGGACAACTGGGAAGCAGACTTACTCAGCAGACACTATCTCCATCTGGGAGAGTGGGCTCTTCATCAAGAGGTATTTGCAGAAGTGACAAGGCGTTGGGGAATTCCTCTGATAGACATGATGGCGTCTCGCCTCAACAAGAAGCTTCCGAGGTATTGTTCCAGGTCAAGGGACCCCCAAGCCAGTGCAGTGGACGCCCTGGTAACTCCGTGGGTGTTTCAGTCGGTGTATGTGTTCCCTCCGCTTCCTCTCATTCGAAGGGTGCTGAGGATCGTACGACGAACAAGGGTTCAGGCAATACTCGTCGTTCCAGATTGGCCACGGAGAGCCTGGTATCCGGATCTCCAGGAATTGCTTGTAGAAGATCCTTGGCTGCTTCCTCGTAGAGAGGACCTGTTACTGCAGGGGCCCTGCGTGTTTCCGGACTTACCGCGGCTGTGTTTGACGGTGTGGAAGTTGAGCGCCAGATCCTAGCTCAGAAAGGTATTTTCGGGGAGGTCATCCCCACTCTCCTTAAAGCTAGGAAGGAGGTTACGGCAAAACATTATCACCGTATTTGGAGAAAGTATGTGTCGTGGTGTGAAACCAAAGCAGCTCCTGCGGAGGAGTTTCACTTGGGTCATTTCCTCCATTGTTTTGCAGGCAGGCGTGGATGCAGGCCTGAAATTGGGTTCCATCAAAGTGCAGATTTTGGCTTTATCTATTTTCTTTCAAAAAGAATTGGCCGTCCTTCCTGAGGTTCAGACTTTTGTGAAGGGAGTGCTGCATATCCATCCTCCATTTGTGCCACCCGTGGCGCCGTGGGATCTTGAAGTGGTGTTGCATTTTCTTATATCTCACTGGTTTGAACCTTTGCGTAAGGTTGAGTTAAAGTTTCTCACTTGGAAAGTGGTCATGCTTTTGGCTTTGGCGTCTGCCAGACTAGTGTCCTAGTTGGCGGCTTTGTCTCACAAGAGCCCATATTTGATTTTTCATTCGGATAGAGCGGAATTGAGCACTCGTCAACAATTTCTGCCGAAGGTGGTTTCTTCGTTACACATAAACCAACCTAACCTATTGTGGTACCGGTGGCTACGGATGCTGTGGCGGTCCCAAAATCTCTTGATGTTGTAAGAGCTTTGAAAATTTATGTCGCCAGAATGGCTCTTACTAGAAAGACGGAGGCTCTGTTTGTCCTGTATGCTTCCAACAAGATTGGAAATCCTGCTTCTAAGCAAACTATTGCACGCTGGATTTGTAATACGATTCAGCAAGCTCATTCTTCGGCTGGGCTGCAGTTGCCGAAGTCAGTAAAGGCCCATTCTACCAGGAAGGTGGGCTCATCTTGGGTGGCTGCCCGAGGGGTCTCGGCACTTCAGCTTTGCTGAGCAGCTACGTGGTCGGGTTCAAACACTTTTGCTAAGTTCTACAAGTTTGATACCCTGGCTGATGAGGACCTCATGTTTACTCAATCGGTGCTGCAGAGTCGTCCGAACTCTCCCGCCCGGTCTGGAGCTTTGGTATAGACCCCATGGTCCTTTTGGAGTCCCCAGCATCCTCTAGGACGTAAGAGAAAATAGGATTTTAATACCTACCGGTAAATCCTTTTCTCCTAGTCCGCAGAGGATGCTGGGCGCCCGTCCCAGTGCGGACTGTTCCTTGCAGTTGTATTGATACTGGTTATTTTTGGTTACACAATGTTTGTGTATCGGTTATATTCAGCTTGTTGCCGTTGTTAGTTCATACTGTTATCTGGTTTCCTGCTACTCCGGTTGTATGGTATGTTTGTGGTGTGGGCTGGTATGTTTCTCTCCCTTAGTTTAACAAAAATCCTTTCCTCGAAATGTCCGTCTCTCCTGGGCACAGTTCCTATAACTGATGTCTGGGGAGGGGCATAGAGGGAGGAGCCAGTTCACACCCAGTCAAAGTCTTTTTAGTGTGCCCATGTCTCCTGGGGATCCGTCTATACCCCATGGTCCTTTTGGAGTCCCCAGCATCCTCTACGGACTAGGAGAAAAGGATTTACCGGTAGGTATTAAAATCCTATTTTTTCTTTGGTATGTCAATGAAATAATATTTAATTTCCCCTGTTTTTGTTGTCACATCTTTGATCTTATTTCACATTTTGATTAAACTTTTCATTAACCTGGCACCTAAGGCGGTATCCTATTAGAGGCGATGCGATTTCGGCCTTTTAAAACGTCCGGATATCACGATTAATGACCAATTGGTCATTATCGCGGTATCCAATTAGAGGCCATTTTGATCTGCCGAAATTGGACCCGTTATCGTGCCCCCTTATCATGGATTATGCTTAGAGTGCCTGGAGTTTTTATAGTGGACAGTCTTATTTTAACAGATGTCCTATAGTCCCTTTGTTTTATTGTCACTTTGATAGAAATATGATGAATAAATCATTGTCTTGAAACATCTAGCCTTAGTACGCCATGGGGGAATTAAATTGGACGCAAGGTTTAGCAAAGTAAAAAACGGTTCTCCTTGAAAGGAAATAAGTAGGAAGACTGATATCTCTCTGTTTCCGAGTGGAAACGGTTCTCAATGCCCTCTTCGTCTGTCCCTGAGGAGTCCATTTCAGAGGAGGAGAGGCGTTCAGGGTTTGGAGGCCGATCTGTGCGTTGTAGTCTATTCCACTTAAAGATTTTTCCAGTGGAGAAATCTTTTTGGTCTCGAGAGAATTTTGATTTCTTTCTGTCAATAATGATCTTCTCGTATTCCTGTAGTTCTTTTTTTATTTTGTTCAAACTTAGTTTGAAAAGAAGCAATCTTCTCAAACGCTTCCAATCTTTTCCCAATATTCTCTCTCTCCCTACTACTTCAAGTACCAGATTGTTATGTTTAGTCAAGCTTTGTAGTAGTTCTGCTTAACACTTCAGTAAAGCTCCTTCCCAGTCAGTTCGCAGATTATCAGTAATGAGTGGGTAGCTGGGAAATACCTTGGGTCTCAACCCTGTTGGGATAATTTTTTGTTTGATGTAATTCTCCAGACTTATTAGGTCCCAATTGACCCTAGTCTGTTTCTGCAGCAGATATTTTAGCTTTCGCAAATCCTCATCCCAACCGGCTGTAGAGGTGGAGGGTAGAGATGTATCAGAAAAAATGTTCCTGAGGCTCAAAAGGAATTGCACGGATGACACAACTTTCCTACACAAAAGCCAGGAACTTGCCCAAAGACTCCGTAACAGAGGCTACAGCAATAGATCCATCAAAAGAGCCAGAAATGAAGTAAGACCGATAAAGAGAGAGAGTCTTCTCTACAAAGACAGAAAAACACCCACCCAAGACACAGAAGTGAGATTTGTGGGAAATTTCTGCGCAGAGTGGCGTGATATTAAACATATCATTCAGAATAACTGGAAGATCCTACGTACAGATTCTGATTTGGAAGAACTCCTTAAAGACCAAATAGCAATGAGCTGGAGGAGGTCCCCGAGTTTGAAGGATCGATTAGTTAGAAGTCACTTCATAGCTAGACCCCCCAAAACTACAAGCGCAAAAGGTAGTTTTCCATGTGGTTCATGCAAAATCTGCAAACACATCCAACATAGGGACACAATATCAGACAAGTTTGGGCGAGAACACCCCCTGCCAGGATTCTTTAACTGTAAGACAAAAAATGTTGTGTATTGCATAACCTGTCCCTGTCAGACTCTTTATGTTGGCATGACCTCCAGGATGCTTAAACAGCGCGTGCTGGAGCATATTGGTACCATTAGAAATGCTGAGTCAGAAATGAAGAAGTTCAAACCACTTACAACAGTCGGCAAACATTTTTACAAAGAACACCATGGTTCCTCCGAAGAACTAAAAATCTTTGGGTTGGAGAAAGTGCAATTGGGACTCAGAGGTGGGGATCTAAACAATGCACTCCTCAGAAAGGGGAGCAAATGGATCTTCACACTGGGGTCCCTCTCCCCCAAGGGACTCAATGAAAATATAAGTTATGGTGCCTTTCTGTCAGTCTGAAGAATATTCCTCTCCTGTAACTGTTGCTTCCTTTTCCACTTCTCTTCTCTTTTTCTCCTCTTCCTTTTTTCTTTCCATTATCCATGTCCCATATGCTTAAAATATTCTATTACGGACCAGCAGTATTGTCATTCCACTGCCACCAACTAGTGATAGAACAGTACGTGATAATGGATATACTTTGATACAATACGAGGTCAAACATTACACAGATCTTAAAGATTGATCTCTCTAGTCTAATGCATAAATTATCTATGTAACTTAACAATACCATACGGATACAAACTACTTTAACATGAAAAAATCATAGTCTCAACTCAATAATTTCCTATAAAACTGAATGTTGATTTATCCATCAATACTATCAGATGTAGCTGACATAAAACTATCATATTAATTTAACGGTTGTACCAGGTAATCTTATAACGGATATTCACACAAATTGGTTAGTACTACACTATGTGTAAGAAATAAACTAACGTTTAGTCCTTGTAGTAATTAATTCCTTTATTATATAAGCGCTTACAAACCTAACACATACTTAAATGGTCCTAATATTTAATTGCCCACTCTCTAACCAGCATCCTTGCAATCCACTGCAGTACAAATGAATGATTTCGTTTCTAGATCTGTTACCTAAACCCTGTTTTCTCAGCAATTGTTATCATATATTTAACTGAGAACCTAATACGGCTGTGACAGGTTGAACAATGTATCCATTCTTCATGAAACGTTTTGATTGGTTCAGAAACAAATAAAAGAAATCTGAGGAATTCCCACTCAGGACTCTTGGTGAACAAGCCCTGCCCTGGGTGAAACGTACGTCCAATCTCAAAGACGTCACAGTGACGTAATTCGGAATCCCCGTGCAGAGAACACGGCTCCGATCTCGGGCTTCAGGAGAGACACGCGCTCAAACTGCAGCGGCTGCTGCACACACACGAACTCTACAGACAGGTACTCCGGTGCTCTCTCATTAAAGAGCTGCGGGACGCGTCTCTCTGCAATGACCTTTGGCCACCAGAGACTCTGTGACCCGCAGCTATCAACCGCAGCAAGCACCCTCTTCTTTCTTCATACCAGTGCCGGCCGCCTAGCTCTCTCACCTCCCATTCACTGTGGAACTCCACACATGGGAAGGCAGTAGAAGCTGGCGGACACCCGGCCCTTGTCTGACCCTCTATACCTATCTCAGGCTCTTACAAAGTACTATAAATTACTGCAGAAGCTGTTTCTCCACGGATAGTTGAAATGCCCGACGTGGTGATAATGACTACCACTCATTGATATACTTCTCAAACACCACGCAATTTGCTTGATACCCATTCCTTATATTTATTCACCAGGCTTAGAATACCCGCTTCCTAGATCCTTTGACTGTATTAAGAGTAATTGCACACCCACATAAAAATATAGGGTGGGACATTAATTGCTTCTGAATTACGACAAATGATGGGATACTGAAGCATAATAGAAAGCAGAAACAGAAGCAGTTTTATCTCCAAATGTGCAACAATTACAGTCTTCTTCAATAAATAGAAGGTAATTTAATAATCAGCTCTATAGGAAGTGTTACTTTTATATTGTTTTGTTACGTGTCTTCTATTTGCTAACCTGTATAGAGGTGTAGCAAAAGGAATTACCGTATATACTCGAGTATAAGCCGACTTTTTCAGCACTTTTTTTTGTGCTGAAAAAGCCACCTCGGCTTATACTCGAGTCAGTGACAGGCAGAGGCAGAGCAGTGTGAAGGAGGGACACGGAGCGCACAGCGCGCGGCTCTCCTGTGTCCCTCCTGCATCTCCGGCGGCAGCAGCGGCGGTTCTATTACAGGAAGTACCCGTTCGTGACCTCTGATCACGAACCGGCACTTCCTTTAATAGACCCGCCGCGGCCGCCGAAGATGCAGGAGGGACACAGGAGAGGCGCGTGCTGTGCGCTTCGTGTCCCTCCAGAAGACAGCGCGGGATCGACGGAGGGGTAAGTAACAACACTGTGGGGCATACCTGGCACTTGGGGAGGGAACGTATCTGGCATAATGAGGGGGCGTATCTGGCAGCACTGTGGGGGCATATCTGGCAGCACTGTGGGGGCATATCTGGCAGCACTGTGGGGGCATATCTGGCAGCACTGTGGGGGCATATCTGGCAGCACTGTGGGGGCATATCTGGCAGCACTGTGGGGGCATATCTGGCAGCACTGTGGGGGCATATCTGGCAGCACTGTGGGGGCATAACTGGCAGCACTGTGGGGGCATAACTGGCAGCACTGTGGGGGCATAACTGGCAGCACTGTGGGGGCATAACTGGCAGCACTGTGGGGGCATATCTGGCAGCACTGTGGGGGCATATCTGGCAGCACTGTGGGGGCATATCTGGCAGCACTGTGGGGGCATATCTGGCACTATGAGGGCATATCTGGCACTGAGGGCTGTGTACGGCTAGAGCTGCATTTCCCACCCTAGGCTTATACTCGAGTCAATAAGTTTTCCCAGGTTTTTGTGGTAGAATTAGGTGCCTCGGCTTATATTCGGGTCGACTTATACTCGAGTATATACGGTAATACTTGCACACATTTTTAATGAATTTGATTAAACATGTTTTAAACAATAATCTTTAAAGAGTGCACCCACAAAGAGGTTTTCTTCTTTGTTCCCGTGGTCCTTTCCCGGGAGAAAAACCCCCCAGTGATTGTCCTGTATGCTCCCAGCAAAATTGGGTGTCCTGCTTCTAAGCAGACTATTGCGCGCTGGATCAGAGGGACAATTCAGCACGCTCATTCTACGGCAGACTTGCCGGTACCGAAGTCGGTGAAGGCCCATTCTACTAGGAAAGTGGGCTCATCCTGGGCGGCTGCCCGGGGCGTCTCGGCTTTACAACTTTGCAGAGCAGCTACTTGGTCAGGGTCAAACACATTTGCAAAATTTTATAAGGTTGACACTTTGGCCGATGAAGACCTCAAGTTTGGTAAATCGGTGCTGCAGGGTCATCCGCACTCTCCCGCCCGTACTGGAGCTTTGGTATAACCCCATGGTACTGAAGTGGACCCCAGCATCCTCTAGGACGTATGAGAAAACAGGATTTTAATACCTACCGGTAAATCCTTTTCTCTGACGTCCTAGTGGATGCTGGGGACTCCGTCAGGACCATGGGGATTAGCGGCTCCGCAGGAGACAGGGCACAAAAGTAAAAGCTTTAGGATCAGGTGGTGTGCACTGGCTCCTCCCCCCATGACCCTCCTCCAAGCCTCAGTTAGATTTTTGTGCCCAGCCGAGAAGGGTGCAATCTAGGTGGCTCTCCTAAAGAGCTGCTTAGAGTAAAAGTTTTGTTAGGTTTTTTATTTTCAGTGAGTCCTGCTGGCAACAGGCTCACTGCATCGAGGGACTTAGGGGAGAGAAGTGAACTCACCTGCGTGCAGGATGGATTGGCTTCTTAGGCTACTGGACACCATTAGCTCCAGAGGGAGTCGGAACACAGGTCTCACCCTGGGGTTTGTCCCGGAGCCGCGCCGCCGACCCCCTTGCAGATGCCGAAAAGTGAAGAGGTCCAGAAACCGGCGGCATAAGACTTTTCAGTCTTCATAAGGTAGCGCACAGCACTGCAGCTGTGCGCCATTGTTGTCAGCACACTTCATAGCAGCGGTCACTGAGGGTGCAGGGCGCTGTGGGGGGGCGCCCTGGGCAGCAATGATAGTACCTTATTCTGGCTAAAAATACATCACATATAGCCCCTGGGGGCTATATGGATGTATTTAACCCCTGCCAGGTCTCAGAAAAACGGGAGAAGAAGCCCGCCGAAAAGGGGGCGGGGCCTATTCTCCTCAGCACACAGCGCCATTTTCCCTCACAGAAATGCTGGTGGGAAGGCTCCCAGGCTCTCCCCTGCACTGCACTACAGAAACAGGGTTAAAACAGAGAGGGGGGGCACTTATTTGGCGATATGACTATATATATTAAAATGCTATAAGGGAAAAACACTTATATAAAGGTTGTCCCTGTATAATTATAGCGTTTTTGGTGTGTGCTGGCAAACTCTCCCTCTGTCTCCCCAAAGGGCTAGTGGGGTCCTGTCCTCTATCAGAGCATTCCCTGTGTGTGTGCTGTGTGTCGGTACGTGTGTGTCGACATGTATGAGGACGATGTTGGTGAGGAGGCGGAGCAATTGCCTGTAATGGTGATGTCACTCTCTAGGGAGTCGACACCGGAATGGATGGCTTATTTAAGGAATTACGTGATAATGTCAACACGCTGCAAGGTCGGTTGACGACATGAGACGGCCGGCAAACCAATTAGTACCTGTCCAGGCGTCTCAAACACCGTCAGGGGCGTTAAAACGTCCTTTTACCTCAGTCGGTCGACACAGACACGGACACTGACTCCAGTGTCGACGGTGAAGAAACAAACGTATTTTCCTTTAGGGCCACACGTTACCTGTTAAGGGCAATGAAGGAAGTGTTACATATTTCTGATACTACAAGTACCACAAAAAAGGGTATTGTGTGGAGTGTGAAAAAACTACCTGTAGTTTTTCCTGAATCAGATAAATTAAATGAAGTGTGTGATGATGCGTGGGTTTCCCCCGATAGAAAATTATTGGCGGTATACCCTTTCCCGCCAGAAGTTAGGGCGCGTTGGGAAACACCCCTTAGGGTGGATAAGGCGCTCACACGCTTATCAAAACAAGTGGCGGTACCGTCTCCAGATAGGGCCGCCCTCAAGGAGCCAGCTGATAGGAGGCTGGAAAATATCCTAAAAAGTATATACACACATACTGGTGTTATACTGCGACCAGCGATCGCCTCAGCCTGGATGTGCAGCGCTGGGGTGGCTTGGTCGGATTCCCTGACTGAAAATATTGATACCCTTGACAGGGACAGTATTTTACTGACTATAGAGCATTTAAAGGATGCATTTCTATATATGCGAGATGCACAGAGGAATATTTGCACTCTGGCATCAAGAGTAAGTGCGATGTCCATATCTGCCAGAAGTTGTTTATGGACACGACAGTGGTCAGGTGATGCAGATTCCAAACGGCACATGGAAGTATTGCCGTATAAAGGAGAAAAAGACAACGTCTTTTCAGCCTCAGTCCTTTCGTCCCCATAAGGGCAAGCGTGCAAAAGGCCAGTCATATCTGCCATGGGATAGAGGAAAGGGAAGAAGACTGCAGCAGGCAGCCCATTCCCAGAAACAGAAGCCCTCCACCGCTTCTGCCAAGTCCTCAGCATGACGCTGGGGCCGTACAAGCGGACTCAGGTGCGGTGGGGGGGGGTCGTCTCAAGAGTTTCAGCACGCAGTGGGCTCACTCGCAAGTGGACCCCTGGATCCTACAAGTAGTATCCCAGGGGTACAGATTGGAAATTCGAGACGTCTCCCCCTCGCAGGTTCCTGAAGTCTGCTTTACCAACGTCTCCCTCCGACAGGGAGGCAGTAGTGGAAACAATTCACAAGCTGTATTCCCAGCAGGTGATAATCAAAGTACCCCTCCTACAACAAGGAAAGGGGTATTATTCCACACTATATTGTGGTACTGAAGCCAGACGGCTCGGTGAGACCTATTCTAAACAAAGGTTCAAATCAAGATGGAGTCACTCAGAGCAGTGATAGCGAACCAGAAAGAAGGGGACTATATGGTGTCCCGGGACATCAGGGATGCTTACCTCCATGTCCCAATTTGCCCTTCTCACCAAGGGTACCTCAGGTTCGTGGTACAGAACTGTCACTATCAGTTTCAGACGCTGCCGGTTGGATTGTCCACGGCACCCCGGGTCCTTACCAAGGTAATGGCCGAAATGATGATTCTTCTTCAAAGAAAATGGACGATCTCCTGATAAGGGCAAGGTCCAGAGAACAGTTGGAGGTCGGAGTAGCACTATCTCAAGTAGTTCTACGACAGCACGGGTGGATTCTAAATATTCCAAAACCGCAGCTGTTTCCGACGACACGTCTGCTGTTCCTAGGGATGATTCTGGACACAGTCCAGAAAAAGGTGTTTCTCCCGGAGAAGAAAGCCAGGGAGTTATCCGAGCTAGTCAGGAACCTCCTAAAACCAGGAAAAGTGTCAGTGCATCATTGCACAAGGGTCCTGGGAAAAATGGTGGCTTCTTACGAAGCGATTCCATTCGGTAGATTTCACGCAAGAACTTTTCAGTGGGATCTGCTGGAAAAATGGTCCGGATCGCATCTTCAGATGCATCAGCGGATAACCCTGTCTCCAAGGACAAGGGTGTTTCTTCTGCGGTGGCTGCAGAGTGCTCATCTACTAAAGGGCCGCAGATTCGGCATTCAGGACTGGGTCCTGGTGACCACGGATGCCAGCCTGAGAGGCTGGGGAGCAGTCACACAGGGAAAAAATTTCCAGGGAGTGTGATCAAGTCTGGAGACTTCTCTCCACATAAATATACTGGAGCTAAGGGCAATTTACAATGTTCTAAGCTTAGCAAGACCTCTGCTTCAAGGTCAGCCGGTATTGATCCAGTGGGACAACATCACGGCAGTCGCCCACGTAAACAGACAGGGCGGCACAAGAAGCAGGAGGGCAATGGCAGAAACTGCAAGGATTCTTCGCTGGGCGAAAAATCATGTGATAGCACTGTCAGCAGTGTTCATTCCGGGAGTGGACAACTGGGAAGCAGACTTCCTCAGCAGGCACGACCTCCACCCGGGAGAGTGGGGACTTCATCGGGAAGTATTCCACATGATTGTGAACCGTTGGGAAAGACCAAAGGTGGACATGATGGCGTCCCGCCTGAACAAAAAACTGGACAGGTATTGCGCCAGGTCAAGAGACCCTCAAGCAATATCTGTGGACGTTCTGGTAACACCGTGGGTGTACCAGTCGGTGTATGTGTTCCCTCCTCTGCTTCTCATAACCAAGGTACTGAGAATTATAAGACGTAGAGGAGTAAGAACTATACTCGTGGCTCCGGATTGGCCAAGAAGGACGTGGCACCCGGAACTTCAAGAAATGCTCACAGAGGACTCATGGCCTCTGCCGCTAAGAAGGGACTTGCTTCAGCAAGTACCAGGTCTGTTCCAAGACTTACCGCGGCTGCGTTTGACGGCATGGCGGTGGAACGCCAGATCCTAAGGGAAAAAGGCATTCCGGAAGAGGTCATTCCTACCCTGGTCAAAGCCAGGAAGGAGGTGACCGCAAAACATTATCACCACATGTGGCGAAAATATGTTGCGTGGTGTGAGGCCAGGAAGGCCCCACGAAGAAATTTCAACTCGGTCGATTCCTGCATTTCCTGCAAACAGGAGTGTCTATGGGCCTCAAATTGGGGTCCATTAAGGTTCAAATTTCGGCCCTGTCAATTTTCTTCCAGAAAGAATTGGCTTCAGTTCCTGAAGTCCAGAAGTTTGTCAAGGGAGTATTGCATATACAACCCCCTTGTTGTGCCTCCAGTGGCACTGTGGGATCTCAACGTAGTTCTGGGATTCCTCAAATCACATTTTAAACCGCTCAAATCTGTGGATTTGAAATATCTTGCATGAAAAGTGACCATGCTGTTGGCCCTGGCCTCGGCCAGGCGAGTGTCAGAATTGGCGGCCTTGTCTCACAAAAGCCATATCTGATTGTCCATTCGGACAGGGCAGAGCTGCGGACTCGTCCCCAGTTTCTTCCTAAGGTGGTGTCAGCGTTTCACCTGAACCAGCTTTTTGTGGTACCTGCGGCTACTAGGGACTTGGAGGACTCCAAGTTGCTAGATGTTGTCAGGGCCCTGAAAATATAGGTTTCCAGGACTGCTGGAGTCAGGAAAACTGACTCGCTGTTATCCTGTATGCACCCAACAAAACTGGGTGCTCTTGCTTCTAAGCAGACGATTGCTCGTTGGATTTGTAGCACATTTCAACTTGCACATTCTGTGGCAGGCCTGCCACAGCCTAAATCTGTCAAGGCCCATTCCACAAGGAAGGTGGGCTCATCCTGGGCGGCTGCCCGAGGGGTCTCGGCATTACAACTCTGCCGAGCAGCTACGTGGTCGGGGGAGAACACGTTTGTAAAATTCTACAAATTTGATACCCTGGCTAAAGAGGACCTGGAGTTCTCTCATTCGGTGCTGCAGAGTCATCCGCACTCTCCCGCCCGTTTGGGAGCTTTGGTATAATCCCCATGGTCCTGACGGAGTCCCCAGCATCCACTAGGACGTCAGAGAAAATAAGATTTTACTTACCGATAAATCTATTTCTCGTAGTCCGTAGTGGATGCTGGGCGCCCATCCCAAGTGCGGATTGTCTGCAATACTTGTACATAGTTATTGTTACAAAAATCGGGTTATTATTGTTGTGAGCCATCTTTTCAGAGGCTCCGCTGTTATCATGCTGTTAACTGGGTTCAGATCACAGGTTGTACAGTGTGATTGGTGTGGCTGGTATGAGTCTTACCCGGGATTCAAAATCCTTCCTTATTGTGTACGCTCGTCCGGGCACAGTATCCTAACTGAGGCTTGGAGGAGGGTCATGGGGGGAGGAGCCAGTGCACACCACCTGATCCTAAAGCTTTTACTTTTGTGCCCTGTCTCCTGCGGAGCCGCTAATCCCCATGGTCCTGACGGAGTCCCCAGCATCCACTACGGACTACGAGAAATAGATTTATCGGTAAGTAAAATCTTATTTTCTCCCAGTCCGTAGAGGATGCTGGGCACCCGACCCAGTGCGTACTTTACCTGCAGTTTGTTCTTTATAGTTACACAAGTTGTTTCATTTGTTTTCAGCATGTTGCTGTAAATGGTTCATGCCTGTTGGCGTGGGTCATGTTGAATGCCATATTGTGCGGCATGGTTGAGGTGTGAGCTGGTATGAATCTCACCATTAGTATAAAAGTAAATTCTTTCCTCGAAATGTCCGTCTCCCTGGGCACAGTTCCTATAACTGAGGTCTGGAGGAGGGGCATAGAGGGAGGAGCCAGTTCACACCCTTGAAAAGTCTTAAAGTGCCCATGGTACTGAAGTGGACCCCAGCATCCTCTACGGACTAGGAGAAAAGGATTTACCGGTAGGTATTAAAATCCTATTATTGCTGTGGGCGTAGCACAGAGGCCCACTATTGCACATGGCTGGATTTCAAGGGCCATGCTAAAATGGTCTGATGATATAATAAATGGGTTTTACTGTCTCCTCCAGAGACACTGCTGCATCTTATCCAGGATGCTGCGAACATTGGGTGAGGCTATTAAAGAATTGTTTCTATTTAATGGCTGTACCACAGCTATGGCGGTCTTGTCTTGTCCCGCAGGGCTCTGTGGCTTCGACAATGGTCAGCGGATGCTGATTCCAAGAAGGCGTGGAGAATCTTCTTTTTACAGGCGAGGCCTTATTTGGGGAAAAACTGAACAAGTGGATTTCTCAAGCAACGGCTGGAAAGTCTACCTTTCTGCTGTCTGCTGCGCCTCCTGCTAGACCCTGGGCCTTCTCTGCAGTCTTTTCGTGTGGCTAGATTTAGAGGCAGAGCTAGAGGAGCCTCAAATGCCGCCAGAGGAAATCGAAGTAAGTCCCGTAAACCAGAGGCTGCTGGGTCTGTAGACCTGATCTCTGAATCCTCAGCCACGAAGCCCTCCGCGTGATGGTTGGCCCAAACAGCAGGGAGACTTTCAGGTAGGTGCTCGCCTTCAACACTTTGTCCATGTGTGGACACAGTCCTGCCGTGATCCTTGAGTGAGGGACCTCATATCCGAAGGATACCGGTTGGAATTTCAAGCACTACCTCCTCACAGATTCTTAAGTTAAGCTTACCCTTCATACATAGCAAGGGTTACCTTGTAAGACGCCATTCAAAAACTGCTACGAACGGGGGTTGTGGTCCCAGTACCGCCCCTGTTGCACAACAGGGGTTTTTACTCCAGTCTTTTTGTTGTACCGAAACCGGACGGTTTGGTACGGCCCATCTTGAACCTAAAATCTCTGAACCCGTATCTACGCGTGTTCAAATTCAAGATGGAGTCCCTGAGAGCGGTGGTCTTTGGGCTGGAGAAGGGGGAGTTTTTATTAACCCTGGATGTCGCCATATGGCTGCCTCATCAGACTTGCCTCCGGTTCGCTGTACTGGACCACCACTTCCAGTTTCAGGCCTTACCCTTAGGTCTCTCCACAGCCCCAAGGGTATTCACAAAAGTTATGGCAGAGATGATGCTGCAATTGTGCAGGATGGGAGTCAACATAGTCCCCTATTTGGACTCCTGATAAAGGCAGTCTCCAAGGAACGTCTGCTACACATCATAGACTTGACTACTCGTCTGCTTTCGGGTGGTTCCTAAATTTCCAGAAGTCTCACCTGGAACCGTCACAAAGAATCCAGTTCCTGGGCATGATTCTGGACACGATAGCTCAGAAAGTATTCCTCCCCTTGGACAAGGCTTTGACAATCCAGGCTATGGTCCGCTCGGTACACGGACCTCACCAAATCTCGATTCCTCTTTGCATTCGCCTACTGGGCAAGATGGTGGCCTCAATCCAGTATGGCAGGTTCCATGCCCCCCTGTTCCAGCTGGATCTGCTGGACAAGTGGTCAGGGTCTCACATGCACCAGAGTATAGCTGTCGCCAAAATCACGGATCTCTGTTATGGTGGCTACAAGTCTCTCACCTTGTGGAGGGTCGGAGTTTCAGTATCCAGTCCTGGACTCTACTGATGCCAGCCTCCGAGGTTGGGGCGCCGTGACCCAGGGGCTCAGTTCCAGGGAGAGTGGTCGTGTCAGGAATCTGCACTACCGATAAATGTTCTGGAACTCAGGGCAATTTACAATACTCTTCTGCAGGCCTCCTATCTACTCCGAAATCAGGCCATTCAGGTACAGTCGGACAACTCCACGGCGGTGGCGTACATAAACCGGCAGGGAGGAACAAGAAGCAGGGCCGCAATGCGAGAGGTGTCACGGATACTCCTCTGGGCGGAAGCCAACGCAAGGGCCATCTCGGCCATATCCATTCCAGGCGTGGACAATTGGGAAGCGGACTTCCTCAGCAGGCACGACCTCCATCCAGGGGAATAGGGCCTTCACCCTCGGGTGTTTCAATAACTGGTTCACCGGTGGGGCTGTCCACAGATAGATCTGATGGCTTCTCGCCTCAACAAGAAGCTCCGTCATTACTGTTCCAGGACAAGGGATCCGCAGGCTGCAGCAGTGGACGCTCTGACGGCTCCGTGGTCTTACCAGTTCGTGTGCCTGTTTCCTCCAATTCCCCTCATTCCCAGAGTTCTAAAAAGGGAAAGAGTTCAGGCAGTTCTGATTGCCCCAGATTGGCCTCGACGGTCCTGGTATACAGACCTCCTGACCATGTCTCTGGAGGAACCCTTGCCTCCGCTGCTTCTCAAGGACCTTCTTCAACAAGGGCCATTTGTTTATCCAGACTTACTGTGGCTACGTTTGACGGCTTGGAAGTTGAGAGGGAGATTCTAGCCAGGAAAGGTCTTCCGTCCAAGGTTATCTCCGCTATGGTCCAGGCCCGTAAGGTGGTCACGTCTAAATATTACCACCTTATCTGGAAGAAATACGTTTCCTGGTGTAAGGGTAGAAAATATTCTCCTGCGGAGTTTCGGCTTGGCCGTTTTCTGCTCTTCCTGCAAGCAGGCATGGATATGGGTCTAAGGTTAGGCTCCATCAAGGTTCAGATTTCATTTCTCTCCATCTCCTTCCAGAAACAGCTGGTTGTGCTTCCAGAAGTACAGACATTTCTGAAGGGGGTTCTCCGCATTCAACCACCCTTTTTCCTTCCCACAGCTCCGTGGGATCTCAATGTGGTCTTAAACTTTCTCCAGTCGCACTGGTTTGAACCCCTTGCACAGGGTGGACCTGAAATATCTTACTTGGAAGACTGTCATGTTGCTGGCTCTAGCTTCTGCTAGATGGGTGTCTGACTTGGGTGCCTTATCTTGTAAGAACCCATATTTGATGTTTCATGAGGATAGGGCGGAGCTCAGGATTCGCCCGCAGTTTGTGCCGAAGGTGGTTTCGGCTTTTCACACAAGCCAATTGTGGTCCCGAAAATGTTGGATACGGCGGTTGCTCCAAAGTCCTTTTGGATGTTGTGAGGGCTTTGCGGATTTATGTCAGGAGGACAGCCTGTCACAGGTAGTCTGACTCGCTATTTGCCCTTTATGACGCTACCAAAATTGGATGTCCTGCCTCTAAGCAGTCCATTGCTCGTTGGCTTAGATTGACCATTCAGCGAGCCTATTCTTTGGCAGTATTGCCGCTACCGAGTTCTGTCGAGCCCACTCCACAAGATCTGTGGGTTCTTCCTGGGCGTCCGCCCGGGGTGTCTTGGCCCTACAGTTGTGCTGTGCAGCTACCTGGTCAGGGTCGAACACGTCTATAGGTTCGACACCTTGGCCAGTGATGACCTTCAGTTTGGTCAGGCGGTTTTGCAGTGGTCTCAGCACTCTCCCACCCGTTCTGGGAGCTTTGGGACTTCCCCATGGTACTAAAGTACATTCCCAGTATCCACTAGGACGTTAGAGAAAATAGGAATTTAATACTTACCGGTAATTCCTTTTCTCGTAGTCCGTAATGGATACTGGTTGTAAGTGTTCTTGGTTAGGTCTGCTGTTGCTGTCCCTGTTCCATGTTTGATTAGCTTGGCTATCCTCTGTTCTGCTTAGCGCTGCTATCTTTTGTTACTGTTGTGTGTTGGTTCGTTACCTCACCACTATCTTGTTGTATATTCCTTCTCTCATGGTATATCCGTCTCCTCGGGAACAGTTTTCCTAGACTGAATCTGCTAGGAGGGGCATAGAGGGGAGGAGCCAGCACACACTAATGTTTTCTTAAAGTGCCAGGCTCCAGTGGACCTGATCTATACGCCATGGTACTAAAGTAAATTCCCAGTATCCACTATGGACTGCGAGAAAAGAAATTACCGGTATGTATTAAATTCCTATTTTCTTTGCAGGCAGACTACAGGTGCCAGCGGGCCCTTTATGTCTAGGTATGCTGGTACTTGAGTTCTACAAGTGCCGTGATACCGGAACAGGCTTTCTGGGACTTGTTGGCCACCTATATAGAACAATATTTTAACTATTTTATGACCATTAACCCTGCACCCTTTTAGCCCAGGGTTTGTTTCTGTTGTTTTTTTTAACGGAGTGGTGCTTTTCAAGGGATTCCAGCATTTGGCTGACTATTTGGAAGCTGGCTTTTAGCAGTGACTGCCTTATTTTGACTCAACATTTTAACGCTGTCTATTTTTTTTTAGTTTTCTATGTTTTAAATGTCCAAATTTGACCCGGTCGACATTTCGTCCTGTCTATTTATTAATTGTCTACAATATGGCCATATACACACTATCTCCCTATCGACATTGTGACTACATATTGTTTGTTGACATTTAGTACATGTCAACATTTTTGTTGTCTAAATAAGGCACCTGTCGACATTAGGGTGTCTTTATTTTGATTGCCTAGATTATGACAAAGTAACCAGACAGGTAATACAGAGTTAGCGTGCGCACAAAAATAGGGTGTGGCTTCATAGGGAAGGGGTGTGGCCACAGCTGTGTCCCCTGTAGTTGTACCCCCTTTAGCTGTGCCCCCTGTAGGTGTGCCCCTAGTGGCGCTGCTTACAAACCAAAAAAAACCCCATACAATACTCGCCAACCCTGCTGCTGCTCCGTCTCTGGCCGCCCGCTCCTCTCTATGGGAGCGATGTCATGACGTCTCTCCCATAGTGCCGCACAGACACTAGAGCTCAATTATGACCTTTAGCGTCTGTCAATGGCGCCGGCTGCACCGGGCACCCACACAGCCCACAGTGTCTGCTGCAGCCAAGGGGCGGGGTGCGGGTGGGCTGCGGGCGCCTGCGGGGTGACTGCGGCCGCACCCGCAGGCCGCAGTGCCATGGCACACGCCCTGCTTGCCGTGCCTAGAACCGCTCATGTATAGGGGGTACAGATAATGTCTATTGTACACGCTGTACTGGATTTAAAAATAAATAAATTAAAAATGTCCTGTATGTTTAACAATCCAACCATTGAGTATTACTTTATATAATCTTTATTTTTTTCAGGTAAAAATGGGACTGCTGATCGATTTGACTAACACTACAAGATTCTATGATCGAAGTGATATAGAAAAGGAAGGTATAAAATATATAAAGCTTCAGTGCAAAGGGTAAGTTCCATGTCTCATTTATATTCTGTTATACAATACTTTTTAGGGCAAAGACATTGCTTACAGGGGTGGCCTTCTAAACCTGTAGAAAGCTGTGTTGTTGGATGAGACAGTTGTCCAGTACTTAACAGTGCTTAAGTTCAGCTGTGAGGAGGGCCTATGGCCAACAGTTTGTTCATGCATGATGGCTTCAATTTCGAGTTTGCAATTATTATTTCTCTATCGTCCTAGTGGATGCTGGGGTTCCTGAAAGGACCATGGGGAATAGCGGCTCCGCAGGAGACAGGGCACAAAAAGTAAAGCTTTAGGATCAGGTGGTGTGCACTGGCTCCTCCCCCTATGACCCTCCTCCAAGCCTCAGTTAGATTTTTGTGCCCGGCCGAGAAGGGTGCAATCTAGGTGGCTCTCCTAAAGAGCTGCTTAGAAAAGTTTAGCTTAGGTTTTTTATTTTACAGTGAGTCCTGCTGGCAACAGGATCACTGCAACGAGGGACTTAGGGGAGAAGAAGTGAACTCACCTGCGTGCAGGATGGATTGGCTTCTTTGGCTACTGGACATTAGCTCCAGAGGGACGATCACAGGTACAGCCTGGATGGTCACCGGAGCCTCGCCGCCGGCCCCCTTGCAGATGCTGAAACGAGAAGAGGTCCAGAATCGGCGGCAGAAGACTCCTCAGTCTTCTTAAGGTAGCGCACAGCACTGCAGCTGTGCGCCATTTCCTCTCAGCACACTTCACACGGCAGTCACTGAGGGTGCAGGGCGCTGGGAGGGGGGCGCCCTGGGAGGCAAATGAAAACCTTTTTTGGCTAAAAATACCTCACATATAGCCTCCGGGGGCTATATGGAGATATTTAACCCCTGCCAGAATCCATTAAAGAGCGGGAGACGAGCCCGCCGAAAAAGGGGCGGGGCCTATCTCCTCAGCACACAGCGCCATTTTCCCTCACAGAAAGGCTGGAGGGAAGGCTCCCAGGCTCTCCCCTGCACTGCACTACAGAAACAGGGTTAAAACAGAGAGGGGGGGCACTAATTTGGCGTTAGAAATATATAAAAGATGCTATAAGGGAAAACACTTATATAAGGTTGTCCCTATATAATTATAGCGTTTTTGGTGTGTGCTGGCAAACTCTCCCTCTGTCTCTCCAAAGGGCTAGTGGGTCCTGTCCTCTATCAGAGCATTCCCTGTGTGTGTGCTGTGTGTCGGTACGTGTGTGTCGACATGTAGGAGGACGATGTTGGTGAGGAGGCGGAGCAATTGCCTGTAATGGTGATGTCACTCTCTAGGGAGTCGACACCGGAATGGATGGCTTATTTAGGGAATTACGTGATAATGTCAACACGCTGCAAGGTCGGTTGACGACATGAGACGGCCGACAAACAATTAGTACCGGTCCAGACGTCTCAGAAACACCGTCAGGGGTTTTTAAAACGCCCGTTTACTTTAGTCGGTCGACACAGACACAGACACGGACACTGAATCCAGTGTCGACGGTGAATAAACAAACGTATTCCTTATTAGGGCCACACGTTAAGGGCAATGAAGGAGGTGTTACATATTTCTGATACTACAAGTACCACAAAAGAGGGTATTATGTGGGATGTGAAAAAACTACCGTAGTTTTTCCTGAATCAGATAAATTAAATGAAGTGTGTGATGATGCGTGGGTTCCCCCCGATAGAAAATTATGGGCGGTATACCCTTTCCCGCCAGAAGTTAGGGCGCGTTGGGAAACACCCCTTAGGGTGGATAAGGCGCTCACACGCTTATCAAAACAAGTGGCGGTACCGTCTATAGATAGGGCCGTCCTCAAGGAGCCAGCTGACAGGAGGCTGGAAAATATCATAAAAAGTATATACACACATACTGGTGTTATACTGCGACCAGCGATCGCCTCAGCCTGGATGTGCAGAGCTGGGGTGGCTTGGTCGGATTCCCTGACTAAAAATATTGATACCCTTGACAGGGACAGTATTTTATTGACTATAGAGCATTTAAAGGATGCATTTTCTATATATGCGAGATGCACAGAGGGATATTTGCACTCTGGCATCAAGAGTAAGTGCGATGTCCATATCTGCCAGAAGATGTTTATGGACACGACAGTGGTCAGGTGATGCAGATTCCAAACGGCACAAAGGTGTATTGCCGTATAAAGGAAGAGGAGTTATTTGGGGTCGGTCCATCGGACCTGGTGGCCACGGCAACTGCTGGAAAATCCACCGTTTTTACCCTAAGTCACATCTCTGCAGAAAAAGACACCGTCTTTTCAGCCTCAGTCCTTTCGTCCCTATAAGAGTCATATCTGCCCAGGGATAGAGGAAAGGGAAGAAGACTGCAGCAGGCAGCCCATTCCCAGGAACAGAAGCGTTCCACCGCTTCTGCCAAGCTCTCAGCATGACGCTGGGACCGTACAGGACCCCTGGATCCTACATGTAGTATCCCAGGGGTACAGATTGGAATGTCGAGACGTTTCCCCTTCGCAGGCTCCTGAAGTCTGGTTTACCAAGGTCTCCCTCCGACAAGGAGGCAGTATGGGAAACAATTCACAAGCTGTATTCCCAGCAGGTGATAATCAAATTACCCCTCCTACAACAAGAAAAGGGGTATTATTCCACATTATATTGTGGTACTGAAGCCAGAAGGCTAGGTGAGACCTATTCTAAATCTAAAAAAATTTGAACACTTACAAAGGTTCAAATCAAGATGGAGTCACTCAGAGCAGTGATAACGAACCAGGAAGAAGGGGACTATATAGTGTCCCGAGACATCAGGGATGCTTACCTCCATGTCCAAAATTTGCCCTTCTCACTAAGGGTACCTCAGGTTCGTGGTACAGAACTGTCACTATCAGTTTCAGACGCTGCCGTTTGGATTGTCCACGGCACCCCGGGTCTTTACCAAGGTAATGGCCGAAATGATGATTCTTCTTCGAAGAAAAGGCGTCTTAATTATCCCTTACTTGGACGATCTCCTGATAAGGGCAAAGTCCAGGGAACAGTTGGAGGTCGGAGTAGCACTATCTCGGATACTGCTACAACAGCACGGGTGGATTCTAAATATTCCAAAATCGCAGCTGATCCCGACGACAAGTCTGCTGTGCCTAGGGATGATTCTGGACACAGTCCAGAAAAAGGTGTTTCTCCCGGAAGAGAAAGCCAGGGAGTTATCCGAGCTAGTCAGGAACCTCCTAAAATCAGTGCATCATTGCACAAGGGTCCTGGTAAAGATGGTGACTTCCTACGAAGCAATTCCATTCGGCAGATTTCACGCAAGAATTTTTCAGTGGGATCTGCTGGACAAATGGTCCGGATCGCATCTTCAGATGCATCAGCGGATAACCCTATATCCAAGGACAAGGGTGTCTCTCCTGTGGTGGTTACAGAGTGCTCATCTTCTAGAGGGCCGCAGATTCGGCATTCAGGATTGGATGCTGGTGACCACGGAGGCCAGCCCGAGAGGCTGGGGAGCAGTCACACAAGGAAAAAATTTCCAGGGAGTGTGATCAAGTCTGGAGACTTTTCTCCACATAAATATACTGGAGCTAAGGGTAAATTTATAATACTCTAAGCTTAGCAAGACCTCTGCTTCAAGGTCAGCCGGTATTGATCCAGTGGGAAAAACATCACGGCAGTCGCCCACGTAAATAGACAGGGCGGCACAAGAAGCAGGAGGGCAATGGCAAAAACTGCAAGGACTTTTCGCTGGGCGGAAAATCATGTGATAGCACTGTCAGCAGTGTTTCATTCCGGGAATGGAAACTGGGAAGCAGACTTCCTCAGCAGGCACGACCTCCACCCGGCAGAGTGGAAACTTCATCGGGAAGTTTTCCACATGATTGTAAACCGTTGGGAAATACCAAAGGTGGACATGATGGCGTCCCGTCTGAACAAAAAACGGGACAGGTATTGCGCCAGGTTAAGAGACCCTCAGGCAATAGCTGTGGACGTTCTGGTAACACCATGGATGTGCCAGTCGGTGTATGTGTTCCATCCTCTGCTTCTCATACCTAAGGTACTGAGACTTATAAGACGTAGAGGAGTAAGAACTATACTCATGGCTCCGGATTGGCCAAGAAGGACTTGGTACCCGGAACTTCAAGAGATGCTCACAGAGGACTTATGGCCTCTGCCGCTAAGAAGAGACTTGTTTCAGCAAGTACCAGGTCTGTTCCAAGACTTACCGCAGCTGCGTTTGACGGCATGGCGGTGGAACGCCGGATCCTAAGGGAAAAAGGCATTCCGGAAGAGGTCATTCCTACCCTGGTCAAAGCCAGAAAGGAGGTGACCGCACAACATTATCACCACATGTGGCAAAAATATGTTGCGTGGTGTGAGGCCAGAAAGGCCCCACGAAGAAATTTCAACTCGGTCGATTCCTGCATTTCCTGCAAACAGGAGTGTCTATGGGCCTCAAATTGGGGTCCATTAAGGTTCAAATTTCGGCCCTGTCGATTTTCTTCCAGAAAGAAGTGGCTTCAGTTCCTGAAGTCCAGAAGTTTGTCAAGGGAGTATTGCATATACAACCCCCTTTTGTGCCTCCAGTGGCACTGTGGGATCTCAACGTAGTTCTGGGATTCCTCAAATCACATTGGTTTAAAACCAGTCAAATCTGTGGATTTGAAGCATCTCACATGAAAAGTGACCATGCTCTTGGCCCTGGCCTGGACCAGGCGAGTGTCAAATTGGTGGTTTTTTTCTCAAAAAAGCCCATATCTGGTTGTCCATTTGGACAGGGCAGAGCTGCGGACTCGTCCCCAGTTCTCTCCCTAAGGTGGTGTCAGTGTTTCACCTGAACCAGCTTATTTTGGTGCCTTGCGCCTACTAGGGACTTGGAGGACTCCAGGTTGCTAGATGTTGTCAGGGCCCTGTAAATATAGGTTCCAGGACGGCTGGAGTCAGGAAAACTGACTTGCTGTTATCCTGTATGCACCCAACAAACTGGGTGCTCTTGCTTCTAAGCAGACTATTGCTAGTTGGATGTGTAATACAATTCAGCTTGCACATTCTGTGGCAGGCCTGCCACAGCCAAAATATGTAAATGCCCATTCCACAAGGAAGGTGGGCTTATCTTGGGCGGCTGCCCGAGGGGTCTCGGCTTTACAACTTTGCCGAGCGGCTATTTAGTCAGGGGCAAACACGTTGGTAAAATCCTACAAATTTGATACCCTGGCTAAGGAGGACCTGGAGTTCTCTCATTCGGTGCTGCAGAGTCATCCGCACTCTCCCGCCCGTTTGGGAGCTTTGGTATTATCCCCATGGTCCTTTCAGGAACCCCAGCATCCACTAGGACGATAGAGAAAATAAGAATTTACTTACCGATAATTCTATTTCTCGGAGTCCGTAGTGGATGCTGGGCGCCCATCCCAAGTGCGGATTGTCTGCAATACTTGTACATAGTTACAAAAATCGGGTTATTATTGTTGTGAGCCATCTTTTCAGAGGCTCCGCTGTTATCATACTGTTAACTGGGTTCAGATCACAGGTTGTACGGTGTGATTGGTGTGGCTGGTATGAGTCTTACCCGGGATTCAAAATCCTTCCTTATTGTGTACGCTCGTCCGGGCACAGTATCCTAACTGAGGCTTGGAGGAGGGTCATAGGGGGAGGAGCCAGTGCACACCACCTGATCCTAAAGCTTTACTTTTTGTGCCCTGTCTCCTGCGGAGCCGCTATTCCCCATGGTCCTTTCAGGAACCCCAGCATCCACTACGGACTCCGAGAAATAGAATTATCGGTAAGTAAATTCTTATTTTTTTTTTTTTTTTTTAGCTTTCTGATTACTTGAGGTTATCTATCTAATCCCAAATATGCTACTAAATACACAGAACCTTCATGGGCCATAACAGTAACTACATATTATTTAATTTGAGTGTTCTTTTACTGACAGCTGTCATTGGGCCTAAATGCAGAAGTTACATGAATGTCACTTTATTGCATCGTTTGAAACGTCAGTCACACGTAAGGAGGGCCTTATGTAATAGCCTTCGAGCGTCTGGCAAGTCTGCCCATATTTTTAAAGGGGCAGTAATTTAAAAGGCAGGTTGAATTTGCCTTGAAAATGATTGCACTTTTAAAATATGGGCAGACTCATTGGAATTCCTGTAGCTTGCAGGCTACTACATAAGCCCCTATGTCATACTACACCAGCGGTGGCCAACCAGTGGCTCTTGAGCCGCATGAGGCTCTTTCTTTATTTAAATGTGGCTCCCAACACTCTAATACCCCTTTTACACCTACGAGCACGGGTCGCAGCCGGGAGCCTGACACGGGAGCTGCCCCCTGCTGCGACCCGTGCTCGGTCCCTTTCCCATCAGCAGTCACAACCCGGCATATGCCGGGTTGGTGACGCTTCTAGCTACACGGCAGGGGCGGCGCAGGGAGATCACATGATCTCCCAGCACCGCCCATCCATACAGTGTAAACGGGAGCCGTGTCGCATCGACACGGCTCCCGTTTACACTACACCCTACCCGGATCATTCCCGTGTCCTACCCAGGTAAATAGCCGGGTAGGATTCACGGGTCACTTGATCCGGGTTGACCCTTTTCCACTTGCCAAAAACACGGGTAAATGCGCGCCCCCGTGCATTTACCCGTGTTTTTTGAGCTAGTGGAAAAGGGGTATAAATCATGAGACCACAACAGATACAGAAACTGCTACACTCCAGCCAGACATGCAGCAGCACTACAGGGACTGAAAACTGAAGGAGCCAGATACTAGAGGCGAGACACCCACCAGCAAACAGAGGACACATTAGGGGCTGCAGCAATGGCACGACTTGGTGGGGGAACTTTAGTGACACATGAGGATGGGCTACAGTGACACAAGGCGGAGCTGGCTGGAGTGACACAGAAGGGTCCTGGCAGGAGAGACACATGGGAGAGCTGGCTGGAGTGACATGGGGGGTGCTGGCAGGAGTGACATAGGAAGGTGCTAGCAGGAGTGTCACATGGAGAGCTGGCTGGAGTGACAGGAGGGTGCTAGTAGGAGTGACACGGGGGAGCTGGCTGGAGTGACATAGGAGGGTGCTATCAGGAGTGTCACATGGGGAGCTGGCTGGAGTGACACAGGAGGGTCCTGGCAGGAGTGACACATGGAAGAGCTGGCTGGAGTGACATGGGGGGTGCTGGCAGGAGTGACATAGGAAGGTGCTAGCAGGAGTGTCACATGGAGAGCTGGCTGGAGTGACATAGGAGGGTGCTATCAGGAGTGTCACATGGGGAGCTGGCTGGAGTGACACATGTGGGAACTTAAGTTTATTATGTGAATCTGGCTTTTTAAATTATTTGATGTGAAAGTGGCTTTTTCAATGGATCTGACGTTTATTTTTTATTTTATGTCGTTCTGGCCTTTTCAATGTATTTTATACCAGGGGCGTGGTCTAGCAGGCCCAAGGCCACATTCCATTTTTGCATGGGCGCCTTCGGCTCGATGTCGGCTCTTTGACGTACCTAACAAGGTTTTTTTGCTCTTTGTCACTGACTGGTTGGCCGCCCCTGTACTACACTATATGGACAAAATTATTCTGATGCCTGACCATTACACCAACAGGGACTGTAAAGCATTAAGATTGCCCTTCACTGGAGATAAGAGGCCTAGCCTAAACCCTGAAAATAGCCACATACCATTATCCCTCCTACACCTAACTTCACAGTTGGCATAATGCAGTCAAGGAGGTAACATTCTCCCGGCGTCCGCCAAACCCAGACTTGCCCATCTGACTGCCAAACAGAGAAGTGGGATTTGTTACTCCAAAGAACACGTTTCCACTGCTCCACAGTCCAGTGTCTGTGTGCTTTACACCACTCCATCAGACGCTTGGCATTGAACTTGGTGATGTGAGGCTTGCATGCAGCTGCTCGGCTATGGAAGCCCATTCCATTAAGCTTCCGCTGCACAGTTTTGGTTCTTACATTAATGCCAGTGGAAGTTCGGAATTCTTCAGTTGTGTAATCAGCTTAGCATTGGCGACTTTTATGCACCATATGCCTTAGCAGTCATTGACCCCGCTCTGTGGTTTTACGTGGTCTTCCACTTACTGGCTGAGTTGCTGCTGTTCCTTAGCGCTTCCATTTTCTAATAATATCACTTAGTTGACCGGTGAATATCCAGCAGAGATTAAATTTCACAAACTTATTGCAAAGGGGCATCCTATCACAGTACCACGCTTGAAGTCACTGAGCTCTTCAGGATGACCCATTTTGTATCACAAATGTTTGCAAATGGAGGCTGCATGGCTAGGTGCTTCAATTATCCACAATGTGTAGCTGCTGGGCTAATCACTGATAATTACAGCACAGCAACTTTGCTCCTTTTATGGGGCACAACTATTTTGTGATTGTGCTTTGCTGTCGTTACCAGCGTTTACTCTGTTCCAGTCTCACTGTTGTTTATATGAGCAGCCTGCTCTTCCTACATTTTTAGTAAACTATGTAAAAAGTGGCATTTTGCTTGGATCTGTACTTTCTTCATGCTACTTAATTGAAACTTGCTTATTTGACTAATATGTATTCCTCTCTGGGAATGCCTCAATGGCATCCCATCCTATGTAAGACAAACTACTTCTATTCTTCAAAAAATATTTGCAGTCCAGCCACATTGACTGCAGGGTGATGGACAATACTGTGGCTAATCAGCACGTACTGACATTGCAAAGCAAGCTAGGATGATTAAACCATAACTTAGGATGTGTTCTGGGGGAATGGAGGCTCATTTAGGATGCATGAGGCAGAAATTCAACTTTTATCAACACTGACAGACCCCTGTAATATGAGGCATGCAGGACATATGGGACCTGATGCTTTATAAAATTCACCCATACAAAGAGTTTTCTCTAGATGCAGCTGCCTCTGCATGTGAAGCGTTTATTCTTGGGTTGATTCTAGTCATTATGGAGTGTCTATATTTAGGCATATTTACAGTAGTACACATTATCCCATGTTTAGTACACATTATCATCAGTGTACACTTGCATACTAGAGACATCGGAAAATCCTCCAAAAAGGTGTTTTGTTTTTTTCTCTTACTTCCAAGTCTCCAATGCTTGCATTTGTGTGAATACACCATCACAGCCAAGCCCCATCTTTACAACATATTTTGTATAATCATATTAATATAACATGTATGCAGAGTGAAGGCATAACACGGCTTCAATCCTTAGTTCACTAATAAAATCCCTCTATTGAACAGAAGCTTAAGACTAATGTTTCAAAGTGATATCTCACCCATCAGTTTACACCAATCAAGATATCCAAACAGTTATACAGAGGAAGTGACTCGTATCAAGCATAATGGTGTCTTGCACACTGTATAGGCAATTTAAGTCTAATTTATTGTCTTTATTCTAGGGTTGTATGTTTTTTTTTTTCTTTAAACTAGTTTTTTTTTTGCATTAGTGTTTTAATGAAAAAAAATGAAATTGAATCCTGCTTATTAAATGAAAACTGAAACATTGCTATGTATTAGAAACCTTGCTCAACCATGTTTTCTAACATGCACAATTCAAAGTTATTAGGCTTTGAAATTATTTATTTTACATCTTTCAATAAAACCAATTTTGTACTACTCAATGGGGGTCATTCCGAGTTGATCGCTCGTTGCCGATTTTCGCAACGGAGCGATTAAGGCAAAAATGCGCATGCGCATGGTACGCAGTGCGCATGCGCTATTTTAGCACAAAACTTAGTAGATTTACTCACGTCCGAACGAAGAATTTTCATCGTTGAAGTGATCGGAGTGTGATTGACAGGAAGTGGGTGTTTCTGGGCGGAAACTGACCGTTTTCTGGGAGTGTGCGGAACAGGCGTGCCAGAATAAAACGCAGGAGTGTCTGGACAAACGGGGGAGTGGCTGACCGAACGCAGGGCGTGTTTGTGACTTCAAACCAGGAACGAAACGGGCTGAGCTGATCGCAATGTAGGAGTAAGTCTCGAGCTACTCAGAAACTGCTAAGAAATTTCTATTCGCAATTCTGCTAAGCTAAGATACACTCCCAGAGGGCGGCGGCCTAGCGTGTGCAATGCTGCTAAAATCTGCTAGCGAGCGAACAACTCGGAATGAGGGCCAATATTCTTATTACATCTGAATGTATGTAGATGGACTAAAACATACAAAGTACATTCGGAGATGGATGAAATTGGAAATAAGAATAACAAGTTAATGTTATGCATTAGTCCTACATTTTACTTATAATTAAATAAATCTGAATACAGTAGTAATACAAAATGGAAAATTCAAAAGATGTTTTCAGAGAAACAAAACACGCGTACACACAAAAAGGAGATAAGCATTAGCACTGAGCATGCCACTAGCATTAAACATTTTGAATAAAAACTCCACTTTTTTTTTTTTTGTATAATAGGCTTTTTTTTTAAGAAGTAACGGTTCTGTGCCTGTAGTCACAGCATAATAAAAAAAGAAAAGAAAATCGGGTGTTTTTTTTTATTTAAACCATTTTGGTTTAAATCTGCCAACCCTGCTTTATTCATATAATTATGAGCAGATTTGAGGAAATTATTATTCAACTTTGTCGCTCAGAAGTTCTGGAAAAATAAATAAAAAATAAAATTAAGTGATGAGCATGAAATAAAGCAGTTTGTAGTATTTTATTTTTTTTTTATCCATAAATGCAACAGTTGTTGATCTAGGTCGGTGATCTCCAACCCGTAGCTCGCCGTAGTATTTTTGATAGCTCACAGAGCGCACGGGCTTGGTCAGTCACTGGCACTCCTCCTTCCTTCAATTTTAATATGGTGCCGGCCGTCAGCCAATCAGAGCTCGTGGACCGGCAATGGCGGCACCTGATTGGCTGCCGGACCGCGAGTTTTGATTGGCCCATTACCGGCGCCATATTTTAAATGCCCGCCACCGCAGACTCTGTCACCCTCACCGCAGCCGCTCTCCGGACTTCACAGGAGAAGCACGCGCTGCGCTCTCCTCCCTTTCCGTCCCTCATACAGGATGAACAGCACCGGTGGCAGTAGAAGAAGCCAGCAAGGGTTAGCACTGTGTGGGGCACTGTCGGACACTGCGCTGGGGCATTTTAAATGGCCCTGCGGGGGGGCATTTTAAATGGCACTGCGGGGGGAATTGTATCTGGCACTGTTAGGGGCATTGTATCTGGCACTGCTGGGGGGCATTATTTGTGTATCTGGCACTGCTGGGGGGCATTATTTGTGTATCTGGCACTGCTGGGAGGCATTATTTGAATATCTGGCACTGCTGAGGGGCATTATTTGTGTATCTGGCACTGCTGAGAAACCTTATTTGTGTATCTGGCACTACGCGGGGGGGGCATTACTTGTAGTTGTGAGACCACACCCACTTTTGTGAGACCACGCCCACTTTTACAGGAATGCACGCGCATTGGGGGGAGGGGGTAGCTCCTTCAGAGGTTTTATTTTCCAAAAGTAGCTCACACCCCAATTAAGGTTTGAGACCAATAATTTAGGTTATATTAATTGTACTTTCTGTTTTGCAGACATGGTGAATGTCCATCCCCAGAAAACACTGAAACATTTATTCGTCTCTGTGAGAGATTCTTAGATAGGAACCCAAATGAGCTTATTGGTATGTCTCTAACTCTTTACTTTCTTACCTTTTTTATAAATGTAATTCTAATGTTCGTTCAAGTTGCTAAGCTGCACTATGGAAATATTATAATTTGTAGACAAAAAGACAATATTGTGTTATCTGGCACTACAGATAATTTGGAAACGATTCTTATGGGAACCATCAAAGGTTTTCCAAAAACACAGCAAATACGATCTGTATAGATTATATAAAGTAGTTAAAAATCCTTCATTTAATAGTCTTTAAGTAGATTTAATAGATTTTCTCATAAAAACATACAAAATGGCAATGATGTGATAGCCTATACACTTAGTAGATATATTTTAGGTATAAAAATTACATTTTGGAATATTTGAGGTATAGGTTACTTCTTAGGTATTGTGCTTAGAATTTGGAGACCCTTTATAAAGACTCTTAGACTGGGTACACACTTGGCGATGATCATCCGATCCGCGAATCGAACGATATATCGTTCACATCGTCCCGTGTATATTCAGTATATCGTTAATAAGGTACAATATCTTTACTTTTCAACTTGAAATCTACAGATATTGTACGAGACTACATGCACCTGGATGTGGGCGCATGCCGTCACTTACGAGAATTTAATTATGTCGTTCAGTGTGTATAAACGATATCGTTTGCAGGGGGATCTTGCACGATGTTGCATCGTATGTGACATCGGCAAGTGTGTACCCAGGCCTAAACGACGTTTGAGATCCTTTACTGGACTTTTCATTTAACATTTCCTTTAAGGCTTTAGGAAAGCACAGTTTAATGGGATCACATAAGTACAGTTTACTGGATAACATCAAGGTTCATTAGCATACATATCTTGTATTTGTGAATTGTATGCAGGTTTTAAGTGTATTTACTTATTGTATTGCAAATGACTAATTTGGTGCTTTTATTTCTAACAACTAAATATTTCATTAGACTTTAATTTGTCTCAACAGCTGTTGCCTTTCATTGTGTGATTAAATTTCCATTTTCAAACTGTTCGTTTAGAGGCCCAAATTGCATATGACACATAATTTGTTCAATCACTAATGCTTGAGTAAATAGCATGTAATAGACCAGGACACACAGTAAGTGGACATTTTATATTTGCATTTGAGAGTCCTCTACTGACAGTGCAGCATCTTGTTTTGTAAGCTTTGCTTACTACGTTCTGTATGTCAGTGCTATGATTTTAGGTCCAAAGAAATACCTAGGTAAGGCCTAACTTGTGCGTGAAGGTGAAATTATATTTTATACAATAAAAGCAAATCTAAGGTCTTTGTCTGTGCATCTTTGTTTCAGGTAAATGACTACAGATAAAATAGGTGAAGGTGGGGGCAGGCGGAGAGGCACAGAGTGAAGATGGGGGCAGGCTGAGAGGCACAGAGTGAAGGGGGAGGCAGGCTGAGAGGCACAGAGTGAAGGGGAAGGCAGGCATTATTCTGCACCTCAGCAGTATAAAACCTGGGAAGACTGCGCCATTACGGGGGCGGGGCCTTCACTATGAGCGGACCCAGCAATTAACCAGTGCCATTTTTCCATCTGCAGCTTACACAGACAGCCTGACAGGGAAGCACAGCTCCTCCACAAGGACTCCAAAGCACCTCAGCAGTACCAGGGGGTCATAGCAAGGGGGGGAGCAGTATTTTGGTGTACTAAACCCTATTAGGGTACTTAGTTTGCAACCCAGCTAAGTTTGTATTTTAGCTATAGGGGAATTGTGTGGCTGGCTCCAATGTTCTCTGTCTCCCCCTAGAATGGCTCTGTGTGGGTTAACTGTGCTTTTAACCTATTCCTCACTCTGTGTGTTCTTTTACATTTATCATGTCAAAGGAGTGTGTATCATGCACAGCAGAGTGCTTTTCCCAATCTGGGGGCTCACTGCCGTGTACTCAGGATAGTACACATTCTCAGGGTAGTGGATCAGAACCTGTATGGTTAGATTCATTAAAAGGGATGATTTCAAATATTTCAAACAAATGATCCCAAAATGAAAAGGAGACGCAATATTTAAGGCAATCTGTAGATGACCTGATGTATAGAGATTCAATGGTTATTCCGGCATCTCAGACCCTTGCTATTTGTCCACAGAAGCGTACTCTGGCCCAAATCGTGCAGACTGATACCGATGATGATGTATCAGACCCAGAGGAGGGTGAGATGGACTCGATAGGGGGGGGGGGATGCAGCTTTATCACAGGGGATACAAGCCCAGATAGAAGCTATTAGAGATGTCCTGCACACTCCTGATAAGGTTTCAGAGTACGAGGAGTAATCTTATTTCTCTAACGTCCTAGAGGATGCTGGGGTCCATATTAGTACCATGGGGTATAGACTGGTCCACCAGGAGCCATTGGCACTTTAAGAGTTTAATAGTGTGGGCTGGCTCCTCCCTCTATGCCCCTCCTACCAGACTCAGTTTAGAAAATGTGCCCGCAGGAGCCGGTCACAGCTAGGGGAGCCCAACAGAGTTCTCTTAGTAAAAGAGTATATTTCTTCCTTTTCAGGTTTTATTTATTTTACAGGTAGGGTCTTGAGCCACTGCTCCCGCTGACTGGGCACTAGCTCCAGAGGGGTCCGATCGCGCCCCGCCGCAGGGGAACGCTCGCCCCGGCAGCTGGCCGCCACTCCCTCAGGAGCTGAAGATGTTAAGTGAGTCACTATCCCTCCTTGCAAGCGGGGGGACAGTGTGAAAAGGGCGGCTAGAGGGTTAGGAGCGCGGTTAAGGCTCAGCGGTACCTTGGTGCGGCGCTGGGAGGGAGCGCCCTGGGCCAGCTCCGGACCCTGCACTGGTCGTTTCCTGCATGTCTGGGTCTGCGGATCCAGGTCAGCCAAATCCTCCAGGCCAGTATAATCTTCTTGAGAGCGGGTAGCCGGCGCCATTGAAGGGGGCGGAGCTTCTCCTCAGAGCGGACCCAGCAGCGTTCAGCGCCATTTTACCTGCCTGCAGTCGCTATCCACTGGATCCAGGTCCCTCCAGAGCTTTCTCCAGCAGTCTGTATGATACCAGGGGGCTGTAGAAGGGAGGGGAGGCTGCATAATAGACTGTGTCACCTATTAAGGGACACAGTCAGCGCTGGGAAGGGACTCCCTTTGCCTAAAAAGCGCTGTGTGTGGGTTGGCTCCAATCTCTGTGTCTCTCTGCCTTTCTTGGGGGAGGGGGAACTCTGCCTACATAATACTCTGTGTGTGTGTGTGTGTGGGGTAACATGTCTAGGGACAATGTGTCATATGCTGCAGAGGATTTGTCCTCCCAGGAGGACTCCATACCATGTAATCAGGATTGCACAGTTTTAGCGCAGATCTCAACTAGAGAGCCAGAATGGTTAGTCTCTCTGAGGTGGACTATTTCCCAGATTTCTGATAGAGTTGCTAGGACTGAGCACGCCACTCAGGTCCTCCAGTCCTCTATGGTGGTATGGTCTGATTCTGCCTCCTCGGGATCCCCGGCGGTACATTCTCATAAACGTGCGCTTGCAATTATGCACACGGACACAGACTCTGACGCTGCAGAAGGTGATGGGGATGTGTTGCGGGGGACGGCATCACTTGCCAAGGGGGTGCAGTTGATGATTGAGGCTATTAGGGATGTTTTACACATTTCAGACACAGCTCCGGAATAGGTGGAGGAGGCCTTCTTCACAGATAATAAGAAGCCCCCCCCCCCCCCCCCCTCACTTTCCTGGCATCCAAAGAATTGAATGCTATCTTTGAAAAGGCATGGGAATCTCCGGAGAAGAAATTCCAGATTCCCAAGAGGGTGTTGGTGGCTTTTCCCTTCCCAGAGGAAGATAGGAAGAGGTGGAAATCCCCGCCGATAGTCGATGCCTCTGTTTCCAGGCTGTCCAAACAGGTAGTTTTACCGGTCCCGGGATCTACCGCGTTAAAGGACCCGGCAGATTGCAAGGTGGATGCTACGCTGAAATCCATTTACACGGCTTCGGGGGCTATATTGCGGCCTACTATAGCCTGTGCTTGGATTGCTAAAGCTATTGCCAGGTGGTCGATCACTCTACAGGAGGAATCGTCTACGCCTGACAAAGGTGACGTTGATTTGTTTTTGCGTAATATTCAGGATTCTGCAGGGTTCCTGGTGGATTCCATGAAGGACCTTGGTTCCATGGCTGCGGGGATCTCCTCCATGTCGGTCTCGGCTCGCAGAGGTGTCTGGCTGCGTAACTGGTCTGTGGACACGGAATCCAGGAAGTGTGTGGAAGGCCGTCCGTACAAAGGTTCAGGCTCTATTTGGGGAGGCGCTGAATGCGTGGATTGCCACGGCTACCGCGGGTAAGTCTCCTTTTCTTCTCTCAGCTGCACCGGCTACGAAGAAGCCCTTTTCATCGAACACGTCACAGTCCTTTCGGGCCACGAGGCCTAGAAAGAATAAGCCTTCGAACACCTTCTTCAGAGGTGGTCGTGCCAATGGAAAGAAACCCGCTCCCGCAGGTTCCCAGACCCAGAAGCCCGCTTCTGATACCCCTAAGTCCTCCGCATGACGGTGGACAGCTAGGCCTGGAAGAAGGTCAGGTAGGGGCGAGACTCAAGCAGTTCAGCCACGTCTGGGTGTCGTCGGGTCTGGACCCCTGGGTTCTGGATATAGTGTCCAGGGGGTACAGACTGGAGTTTCAAGAGCCCCCACCTCACTGTTTCTTCAAGTCAGGCTTACCAGCTCTGCTGGCGGACAGGACAATTCTTCTGGAGGCCATAAGGAAATTGGTGGTGTCAGAGGTCATTGTTAAGGTCCCTCTTCAGCAACGGAACAAGGGTTATTATTCAAACCTTTTTGTGGTACCGAAACCGGATGGTTGGTACGGCCTATTCTAAATTTAAAATCTTTGAACTCCTATCTGAAGGAGTTCAAATTCAAGATGGAATCTCTGAGAGCTGTCATTTCAGGGCTGTCGGAGAAAGAGTTCCTGGTGTCCCTGGACATCAGGGATGCTTACCTCCACATTCCGATTTGGGCGCCGCATCAAGCTTATCTCAGGTTTGTGCTGATGGACGATCACTATCAGTTCCAGGCGCTGCCGTTTGGCCTCTCAACAGCACCAAGGATCTTCACCAAGGTGATGGCGGAGATGATGGTTCTCCTCCGCAAACAGGGGGTGAACATAATTCCATATCTGGATGATCTCCTGATCAAGGCGTCATCCAGGGAGAGGTTGTTGCGGGCCATCGCACTCACGACACAGCTGCTCAGGAAGCACGGTTGGATCCTGAATCTTCCGATGTCTCATCTGGAGCTGACAAGGCGGCTGTCTTTCCTGGGAATGATCCTTGACACGGAAGTACAGTGTGTATTTCTCCCGACGGAGAAAGCTTTGGTGATTCAAACAATGGTCCGGGATGTCCTACGGCCTACCCGGGTATTGGTTCATCAATGCATACGCCTTCTGGGGAAGATGGTTGCCGCCTACGAGGCTCTGCAGTACGGCAGGTTTCATGCTCGACCTTTTCAACTGGACCTCTTGGACCAGTGGTCGGGCTCTCACCTACACATGCACATGAGGATACGCCTGTCTCCGAAAGCCAGGATTTCACTCCTCTGGTTGGCTTCAAGTTCCACACCTTTTGGAAGATCGAAGGTTCGGAATTCAAGACTGGATCCTTTTGACCACAGATGCAAGTTTAAGAGGTTGGGGAGCGGTCGCTCTGGGGGAAACCTTTCAAGGACGATGGTCGGATCAAGAGTCACTTCTCCCAATAAACATCCTGGAACTCAGGGCCGTTTACAACGCCCTTCTACAAGCAGCACACCTTCTTCAGGATCGGGCTGTTCAGGTGCAGTCGGACAACGTGACCACGGTGGCCTACATAAACCGACAAGGCGGAACGAAGAGCAGAGCTGCCATGGCAGAGGTGTCAAAGATCCTCATCTGGGCAGAAAGGCACGCGGTAGCGATGTCGGCAATCTCTGTTCCGGGCGTAGACAACTGGGAAGCAGACTTCCTCAGCAGACACGATCTTCATCCAGGGGAGTGGGGCCTCCATCCGGAGGTGTTCGAGGAGGTAACCGGTTGGTGGGGGGGTTCCTCACATAGACATGATGGCCTCCCGCCTCAACAAGAAGCTACGGAGGTACTGTTCCATGTCAAGAGACCCACAGGCAGTCGCGGTGGACGCACTGGTAACACCTTGGGTGTTCAAGTCAGTGTATGTGTTCCCCCCACTTCCTCTGATACCAAAGGGTTCTTCAAATCGTGAGAATAACGAAGGTTCCGGCAATCCTCATTGCCTCGGTCTGGCCAAGGAGGGCTTGGTACGCGGACCTGCTGGATCTTCTGCTGGAAGATCCATGGCCTTTACCTCTTCGGGAGGATCTGCTTCTGCAGGGGCCGTTCGTTTATCAAGACTTACCGCGGCTTCGTTCAGATCTCTGCTTTGTCCATCTTCTTCAAAAGAAATTGGCTGTTCTTCCTGAGGTTCAGACCTTTTTGAAAGGGGTTCTGCACATCCAGCCTCCCTTTATGGCGCCTACGGCTCCATGGGATCTTGATGTGGTGTTGCAGTTCCTACAATCTGCTTGGTTTGAGCCTCTACAGGAGGCTGATTTCAAGTTTCTCACGTGGAAGGCGGTCACCTTGTTGGCCTTGGCTTCTGCACGACTCGTGTCGGAATTGGGGGCTTTATCTTGTAAAAGCCCCTATCTGATCTTCCATGAAGACAGGGCAGAACTTAGGACTGTTCCTGCCTAAGGTTGTGTTGGCTTTCCACATCAAACAGCCTATTGTGGTGTCAGTGGCTACTGACTCCGCAATTACTTCAAAGGCCTTGGATGTAGTGAGGACTTTGAAGATTTACGTGAAGAGGATGGCTCGTCATAGGAAAAGTGACTCTCTATGTCCTCTATGATCCAAAGAAAATTGGGTGTCCTGCTTCTAAGCAGTCGATTTCACGCTGGATCAGGTTCACTATCCAGCATGCTTATTCCACGGCAAGATTGCCGTGTCCAAAATCCGTAAAAGCCCACTCTACTCGTAAAGTGGGTTCTTCCTGGGCAGCTGCCCGGGGCGTCTCGGCGATACAACTCTGCCGAGCAGCTACTTGGTCTGGGTCAAACACGTTTGCCAAGTTTTACAAGTTCGATACTTTGGCCTCTGATGACCTTTAGTTTGGTCAGGCAGTGTTGCAGGAGCCTCCGCGCTCTCCCTCCCGTACTGGGAGCTTTGGTACATCCCCATGGTACTAATATGGACACCAGCATCCTCTAGGACGTTAGAGAAAATAGGATTTTGGTTACCTACCGGTAAATCCTTTTCTCGTAGTCCGTAGAGGATGCTGGGCGCCCGCCCAGCGCTTCGTTTTCCTGCATTGGTTTTATAGTTCAGGGTTACCTGGTTCCTAGGTAAGTTCTGCGTTATTTACTGTTTCAGCTGTTGCTGAGTTGTTCCGGCATGTTGGCCGGAGTTTCAGGTTTGTGTGAGCTGTATGAATCTCGCCACTATCTGTGTAATTCCTTCTCTCGAACTATGTTGTCTCCTCGGGCACAGTTTCTAGACTGAGTCTGGTAGGAGGGGCATAGAGGGAGGAGCCCGCCCACACTGTTAAACTCTTAAAGTGCCAATAGCTCCTGGTGGACCCGTCTATACCCCATGGTACTAATATGGACCCCAGCATCCTCTACGGACTATGAGAAATGGATTTACCGGTAGGTAACCAAAATCATATTTTCTGCTGCGGGGTACACTTGGCTCCACAAGGATTAAAATCGGGGTGTAGAGTAGGATCTTGATCCGAGGCACCAACAGGCTCAAAGCTTTGACCTTCTTCCCAAGATGCATAGCGCCGCCTCCTATATCACCCCGCCTCCATGCACAGGAGCTCAGTTTGTAAGTTGGTGCCTTGCAGTATGCAGGCACTTTACAGGTGGCTGCCTTAAGCAGCATTTTTCAAAGTTATTTTAAAGAGTGAACAGAAGAATCTGTTTGTAGACTTCAAGGGCTGCTGCTGGTAAAGTCTTAGAGACTTTCCAGCGTGCAGCTCCATCACCCCCAGCAGCGCTGTATACTCCCGCGACGGGGTTGCCGGGTCACTGCAGCGGAGACTAAGGCTTCTTCCTAACTGTGAGTCACACAAACGCCGCCGTCTCCAGGATCGCGGGGCCGCAGACAAGGGGGCGGTAAGGGGCTTCTGTGCCGCACTTTACCGCGATCCAGCGCGGCCGTAGGCACTGATTACTGGGCAGCTTGCTCCACTAGCCACCAGGGTATTAATTCGGGCACAGGTCAGGGGGTTTTAGTACAATTCCCCTGTTTTGTATTCTGCTTGCACACCCGGTGGGGATGCCAGCAGGGGGAGCAGACCGGACCTGAGGCCGCTCCCCCCAGCTCCAGGGCGCCATTTCTACAATGTTTCCGCCCTGGAGCTGCTTCCTTCTGCTTCACTCCTGGTCAGCGGCCATTACAGATTGAGCCTTGCTGTTCCTTGGATTGCTGGGGCAAATCCTCCTCTGTGGAACCGCCTGACTGCCAGTGCTGTGCTTCATACAGGACACTTGAGTATTCTACCTGTCACTGGGACTGTGTTAGTTAAGAAAGAGTGCGTACATTCAGGGTTATGTGGTACAAACACCCTGTGATATACATCCAGTGCTTACTGTGTTTGTTATATCTATAGTTCTCACATATAGCCATACTGAGTATTACTTTGTATTGCTAGTCCAGTGCAGTTTATGGTACATTATTTCTGCATGGTATACTTGTGACTATACAGTATGTGTGTGTGCATGTAGCCGCTGCGTGGTTGCCTTATTGCAGGGTATTTCACTCAGCGTGCTATTCCTTTGTTGCTATACCTGAAGGGGCCAAGTGTTTTTCTTTTTTCAATGTAGGATTGTATCACAAGATATACTGTCGGGGTATTTTTGCTTGTGATTTATAGTCACCATATATTCTATATCTATTGAACCTCCAGTCTGTGCCGTCTGAGAGTTCTTGCTAGGTATAGTGCTGCTACACCTTGTACCGGGTTGCCCATTATTGTGCACATAGTTATGTCTGCTACACGTGGCAACGACGTTGGGGCCTCTCCCACACTGCGTGGTAGTGAGGCTGCTGACTCAATGGAGGATAATTTAGCAGGTGAGAGTTCAGGTTTAGGGGGTTCATTGCCCCCCCAGTGGGTCAGTAGCGCTTGGGGCATCACAGTATCCGCCTTGGGCTACATTCTCCACATTGCTAAGCACGCTTGTGACTAAATTGACGTCCCCCGTGGGACCACCCTGCTTTGAACCCGCCATGGGCGGATCAGCTTTCCACTTAGCTGCAGCATTTGAACCGATCTATGTTTAAATCTAAGTCTCACTCTCGGCCGCCTAAAACTAAGTAGTCTTCTAAACGGGCCAATACCTCCTCCCAGTCCACTGCTTTAACCGGCACGTCCTCTGAGGGCAGTGCATATACTGATCCCACAGACCCTGACACTGATGTTTCTGATGGGGAAGGGAAGTCATTGGTGGATGTCCCGGATTGAGGCAATCAGGCTCGTTCTTCAGGTGTCTGATGATCCTGAGCCTGAGACTGTCTCCAAGAAACCGGATAGGTTTAAACGTAAGAAGGTGGTTAAACAAGTTTTACCTCATTATGAACACCTGGTTTTTTTTTTTTTTTTCAAACACATTTTTTAATTTTGTAATATTGAAAACAGGTTCCACGCAAACAATTTCAAATAATACAATACAGAATCAGGTTCAAAATTAAACAATAAAAGGGATTCAAAGAAGCGTAAATGCATATAAGGATATCTGTGTTCTACAAGTTAAAATTAGAGAATGCAACCTGAGAAATCTCTGATACTGCTCAGAGAAATCATTTTCACAGACAATCATAATTACCAGAGTTGTAAGCAGGTGCCGTATGAAAATGATTCTGAAATTAAACGTATACTATCGAAGAACCCTTAATGTGAATATCCATAGTAATAAAGCAAAATAGTATCATTCCTAAACATCTAAGAGAGTGGGGAGGAAAAGGATGGGGGGAGGGGAATATAGCAGCAATTCACAAAATATCTTATAGGTAGAGCTCCATACGTCAATACAAATTAGGTTCTAAAAGAGTCAAATCTGGCCATTAACCACGCGAGAGGTATAAGATTTAAGGATTCGCTATGTTACGGAGTAATTGCCATTCAGAGTTTTCAAAAACTTGCATAATGCGTCTTTGTGTTTCCGAGTTGAGCGATTCGATATATGGAGACCATTTCTGGTAAAATTTCTGTATGCATTTATCTACATCAGACAGAGTATCTTTCCTATCAAAATATAAAAGTTGCAGTAATTTATTTTTAACTTCTTGTAACGAAGGAGACGACCGATATATCCAGTGGATTAGAATAATTTTCTTTGCTACGGTTACTATTATGGTCATTAAAGGGATGTAGTTTGTTATAGGAAATTTAGAAGTCCAATTTTTAAAGTTTGTACAAATACATGCTAAAGGGTCTAGAGGGAGGGATACATGGAATAAAATATTTATGTAATTCAAGATTTTGTTCCAGAATTTTTTAATCTTTCTACACTCAAAAATGCAGTGAAAAAATGATGCGTTAGAGCTATGACATTTTGGGCATGAGGATAAGGATTCCGGGCATATGTGGAATCTCTGCGCAGGGGAAATATATGCTCTATGTATAGTTTTGATATGTACTTCTTGCAAATATGAAGATTTTAAACATTTAAGAGTGTTGAGATAGTGTGTAGTTATATCGGTAATCGAAACAATTTCTGGAATGTCTGTGTGCCAAGTATTACATAATGATTCCCAAGATTTGCTATCATTCTCCGGAGATAACAAAGAGTATAGAAACCTAATACAATACGGAACTCGTAACGTTAGAGAAAGCAGTGCGTTAAGGGGATCAGTTGAGTGTGCGAAACGTGTAGTGTGATCTAGGGATAAGGCATAATGTCTGAGTTGTAAATACATAAAAAAGTTTTGCTTGGGTATACTGAATAGGGATTGTAGGTCTTGGAAGGATCGCAATGCACCCCCCGGGTCAAAGACTTGTGAGGTAAATGACAATCCTTTGGAATGCCAAACATAGAAAGCGGGATTATGTATAGAAGGAGGGAATGCCAGATTACCCCAAATTGAGATAAATGAGGACGATTGAGGATCTCGTTTGAGTTTCCTGTTGATTGATTGCCATGCCTTGTAAGTGTCTGTAAACATCATATTTTGTAAAATCAGTTTAGGGATGTCTCGTTTTTTGGTATGAATAAGAGCACTGGGGGAGTAAGGATATAGTAATGCTTTGTCTACGTGAAGATCAGTATAGGAGGACTTATCGAGTAACCAATCGGTAATATAGCGAAAGTGTATAGCTAGAGAATATAGATACAGATTAGGAAGCGACAGCCCACCTTTAGAACTATGGGTTTGAAGTTTGTGGAATGCTATCCTGGGACGTTTTTTATTCCAAATAAATTGGGAAGTAAGTTGGTCAAAGCGCTTCAAATCAGATTTAGTTAAACTGATGGGTAACATTTGTAATTTGTAAAATATCTTAGGGAAGATTATCGTCTTTACTACAGCAACTCGTCCCAATAAAGATAGGGGGAGGTTCATCCAGTTCTCATATAAAGAAGATATTTTTATAAATGTAGGAGCATAATTTAATTTATAAAGCTGGGTAATATCTGATGGAATATTTAAACCCAAATACTTTATATGGTTTTTATACACTGATGCTGGAAATTCTTGTAAAGACGATTGGGTAGGGTTAGCGAGAGAAGAAGAAAGGGTGAGTATTTCAGATTTTGAAGTATTGATTTTAAAACCGGCCTGCCTGCCAAAATTTTCAATCAAGGATAACAATGAGGGGAGAGATGATGAGGGATTTGATACGAACAAAAGTAAATCGTCAGCGTATAAGGCTAATTTCAGTTCCACGTCGTTGATGGCTACGCCTTTGATCGAAGACGAGTTACGGATTGCGACTGCAAGGGGTTCAATGGCGAGTGCAAAAAGCAGGGGTGAAAGGGGACATCCTTGGCGGGTGCCTTTACAAATAACAAAGGGTTGAGAGAGATGGCCATTACAGTGGAGTTGAGATTTTGGAGAGGAATATAATGTATTTATAATACTAATAAAAGACGGGGGATAACCAAACTTACGTAGTGATTGGAAAAGGTGAGGCCAGGTGATAAGATCAAACGCCTTCTCGGCATCTAAGGCTAATACTGCTTTTTGATCTAATGAGGATTGTTGGGAGCAATGTAATATGACGGATAATACTTTACGAACATTTGTGACCGAATGACGTCCCCAAATAAAACCTGTTTGATCAGAATGAATTACAGATGGGAGGGAATGTTTGAGGCGCTCTGCAAGAATCTTTGTAAATATTTTAAAATCTACATTCAGGAGAGATAGAGGGCGATATGAGCCAGGAGATGCATTATCTCGTCCGGGTTTTAACAGAACCTTAATGATAGCTGAGTTAAAATGTAAAGGCAAAGAATTAGACTCTATAATAGAGTTATATAGAGCTAGTAAATGAACATCTATTTTGTCTATAAGGAGCTTGTAAAATTCATTAGTGAGGCCATCGGGTCCAGGTGCCTTATTACTTTTAAGATGTTGAATTACCTCTCTAACTTCTCTCAGGGTAATTGGCTTAGATAGTAATGTGACATATTCAGAAGGAACCTGTGGTAAGCTTGGAAATATCCAAGTGTTTGTATCATCTAAGTTATGTAGGGAGGAAGACATAGATGGAGATGAATTTGTGGGTAGAGGAAACTTTGAAATTGTTTGATCAATGACCTCAGAGTCGGAATATAAAGACTCATAATATGACCTCATGATTTCAGTTATTTGCATAGGGTCTGTAGTAAGGGAGTCATCAGGGAGTCTTAAAGGATGAACTATCATGGGATTCGAAGAGCCCTTCAATAAATTTGTCAATAGTTTCCCAGTTTTATTTCCGAATCTATGGAAGCGGAAATCTACATTAAATTTGTACTTATCTCCCATAGCTGAAAGAAATTCGTCAAACTGCAATTTCAGAGTAGAGTATGTTTGCTTATTAAGTGGAGTAGGATTAGTTTTAAAAACTTGGAAGGCATCCGACAAGGATTGTTGCATTTCCAAATAAGATTGAGCATATTTCTTTTTTAAAGCTGAAGTATACGATATTATGTCTCCCCGAAGGACGGATTTAGCTGCCTGCCAGAATAGAGGGGGGTTTTCTACCGAATGTAATTCGTTGCAAAAGTAATAGGAGTCCCATTTCCCGTGTAACATATCGCGAAATTTAGTAGAGGTAATCAGATGAGATGGAAATCTCCAGTGATGTGTTGGGGGGGAGTTATATCTCAGCTTTAATGAGAACCATACCAGAGCATGATCAGAGATAATTATTGGTTCAATATGAGAAGAGGTGACCTGTGGAAATAATTTGTACGATATAGAGACATAGTCTATACGTGAAAATGTATTATGAGTAGAAGAGTGGCAAGAGAAATCTTTGTCAGTAGGGAACAAGGCCCGCCAAATATCAATCAATTGTAAAGTTTTGAAGAAGTGCTGCATTCCATATTTCGGGAGTTTATGTGAAGTGTGGGAGGGGTGAGGGCGATCCAGGACTAAGGATGAAACAAGATTAAAATCCCCACATACAATAAGATTATCCGAGCAAAAAGGGGTCAGTTTGGTTATTAAGTTCTGGAAAAAAATCTTGTCGTATTGATTCGGAGCATATACCGAGCAGAAAGTAAGCGGGTAATTTTCCAGAACCAATTGAACTATTAGGAAACGCCCCTGCGGGTCTAAGTCAGTATATGCGAGGTTAATCTTAAGTTGGCGTCTAGCTAATAGAGCTACACCTCGAGACTTTGAGTTAAAGGGGGCGGCTGCTATTAGTGACCAACCTAGTGTCTGTAGTTTCTGTGATTCTACTTGGGTCAAGTGAGTTTCTTGAATAAGTGCAAAATCAATGTCTGATCTAGATAGATACAACAAAACTTTACGGCGTTTCGCCGGGGTTTTGATACCTCTCACGTTGAGTGTGCCAATCCTGATCTCAGCCATTGATGATCCAAGAGGAGATGTACTGCAGAGTCGGAGCTATATCGATCGCCACATCAGTCGAAGGAGTTGCTGCAAGGAAATGGGGAGAGGGTAGGGAGGGGCAGAGGGAATATCTACACAATAATAATAAATTGTAATATGAGAAGTTTGGATCTACAAACCTAACTTCCAGTATAAGTGGGATATAAGAAAATTGAACATAATAGAGAATGAACATGGTACGGTAAAGGCGCTACCGGTTCTACCGCGACTACTTCACTATCTAAGCGACCAAGAGAAAAAATAAAAATTACAAAATATGTGGGATGTACAATATATGACACCTATGAAATTGTTGGCCCATTCGTAGTAAGACTAAAATTGAACAGTAACAAAAATCTGCTAATTAGCCAAGATGCTAGCAGGAGGAATACTAAAGAACACATTAGACTATATAGTTACTTGAAAATGTCCATGTATATATATATATAGAAGCGCAACCTTGTATCACGAGTTTGTCCACAGCTTGTTATCCTGAGTTATAGATTCCACAATGGAATTCCAGAGCAAATCGTATATGAGACAGAGCTTAAGACAGGGAAATTATACATATAATCATATCGTATATATTAGGAATGTATAACCGTAAAACGATGACCTATATAGCCATCCATGGCTTCAAGGTTGCGCAATTTCTGATGCGTCTGAAATGTCCTCCTGTTCTACAGAAAGGTCTTCAGTTAGATACGCCATGGCGTCTTCAGAGGAGGTAAAATCCAGATGAGAGTCGCCCATATAAATACGTAATTTAGCTGGGTAGAGTAATGAGAATTTACGTTTGTCTTTTACAAGCCTAGAACAGACTGGAGTGAAAGCCTTCCTAGCACGGGTCAGTTCTGCTGAAAAGTCTTGAAAAATGTAGAGGCGATTATTTTCCCATTGGATTTGTTTAAGCTTCCTAGAAGCTGTCCAAAAAGCCATTCTATGCAGGTAATTAAGACATCTGAAGATCGTTACCCGAGGGCGGTTATCTGATGAACGTTGAGGAGGGCCAATCCTATGAACTCTCTCTATCACAAGGTCTTTGCAGACATCGGAGATGCCCAAAATAGAGGGTAATGTTGTTTGCACAAAAGTCACCAATTCGGGCCCCGTGACTGTTTCCGGTAGGCCCACCAGGCGTATATTATTTCTTCTAGATCTATTTTCTGCGTCATCTAGCTTGTTCCATAGTTGGTAATTTTCTTTTTCTAGGCGCACTATGCGACCCTGAACTTCAGACATATCATGAGCAAGACCGCCAATTCTATTTTCATTTACTTGTACCTTTTGTGATAGTTGGTGCAGTTGAGAGGTTATGTCAGATACTGCCCGTGCCAACAGAGGTGCCATTGCTTGAGTGATAGCATCCGTAAGATCAGCAAAGGTAATAGGTGAGTCCGAAGGACGACTGACCTGAGGTAAATCTGTAAAAGGTTGCGTTGCCGCAGCTTTTTTCGATGCCGGCGATGCCGGTGGTGTTGTAATACCAGGCGCCATTTCTGACGCGGCTCTACGTTTCTCCTGGCGTCCTATTGGCGTAATGGGCGCCGGTTTAATGGTAGCGCCGGGTGACAAAAATTTGTCCATAAGGCTGTAAGGCAAAACGATATAGGTCGCTGATTTTATGTGATTGAAATTTAGCTGTGCTGTGATGTAAGTAGCCGGGTGTCCCCGGAGCTAGGCGGGGAGGCTGCTCACCGCATAAAACCGAAGCTGGAAGCTATCTCAAAAAACAAAACAACAAAACAAAACAGAACAAACCAAAGAAAAGAAAAAAAAAAACAAATAGGTGTTACTGTGGGAGCCTTTAAATTATCCTATGTATAAAGTCACAGGTATCCCCTTCACCGGGAGGACCCGGCCAGCAGTGTCCTTCCAGGGATATGAAGATCTATATTACGCTCCGTATATACATATGCAGTATAAACAAGATGAGGTGGGGGGGTGACTAGATGGTAGTAAGTCACAGTGGATGGCTGGCAAGCACTATAGCTCTTATTTAATAAAGTGGAGGGAACACAGACAATGGAGGGTAAGTCATCTGTTTCCACACTGTATTTTTGAAGGATGTAGCTATTCAGTTATTCAGCAGGTATATATGTGGTAGGAGTAGGGGAGAAGGAAGGAGCTCTCTCCTGGTATCTAAGTATAGGTATAGGTGCCTGGGCGCCCGTCAGCCTCTCCGTCAGGAAAATAAAATGGCCGCCGCTATGGGCTACTCACACTTCTGCTGCCTCTCCCCGCTGTCAGCATCCAGCTCAGCTGCCCGACGGGTGACCGAGCGGTGCACAGAGGGAGGGCTGCAGGCTCCGATGAGCCGATGAACAGTGCGGCACTCCCAGGCTCCCGCCAGATGGTCCGAGTAACGCTCCGGAGCTCCTCCAAAATTTAGGTCCCGGCTTCCGCTAAACGGGAGGGCCGCAACCCGCAGAGACGGCACACTCCGTCCCCCGATTCCGCAGCTCGCCTCCGTCTCAGCCCGCTTGTCAGGTGAAGGTCCAAGCCGCCAGGGAAGATCGTGTAGAGCAGGTGGAGGGGGAAAAAGGTGTTTTTATGAGCTTTTACTCGGGAGCTCAGTCAGATCACGTCCAGCTCAGTTGCCAGCCAGGCCACGCCCCATTATGAACACCTGGTTGACATACGTCAGGAATCCTGGGAAAATCCGGGGACAAAATTCAAACCGAATAAGAGACTGTTGGCTCGCTATCCTCTCTCTGCGGAGGTATGTAAACATTGGGAAACCCCTCCGCCTGTAGATTCTCATGTGGCGCGTATGGTTGTTTCCTCTGCTCTACCAGTAACTAACGTCACCTCTCTGTAGGAACCGACGGATTGACGTGTGGAGGGCTGTTTAAAAGCGAGTTATACCCTAACAGGGGCTGTGCATAGGCCAACAATTGCAGCGACTTGGGCTGCTGAAGCTGTTGAGACGTGGGCTCAAGAGCTTGAGGCGGAACTGCCTTCCAACGCATCTGAGCATGCTCGACAATGTCTCTCGTATATTACCACGGCTTCTCTGTACCTTAAGGAGGCGCCCTCCGATGCCGGGGTGCTCGCGGCCAAGGCTGCTACTACGTCCGTCTTGGCCAGACGTATCCTTTGGTTGAGATCCTGGTCGGTGGATATGGATTCCAAGAATACCCTGGAGGTGCTTCCTTTCAAGGGAGACATTCTCTTTGGAGAAGACCTCAATAAGATTGTGGCTGATCTGGCTACTGCTAAAACAGCTTGCCTACCTAGTACGGCTCCTTCAGCACAGAAGGCTAAAAGTGCTTTCCCTCGGCCCTTTCGTCCTCCAGGAAAAGCAAAAGATCAGGCGTACCCAAAGCAAGCTCGTGCTTCCAGACCGAAGCGTGCCTGGGCCGCCCGTCAGCCAGCTTCCAAAACTGACAAGCCTGCCACATGACGGGGCAGGCCTCCCTCTGGGGGATCCCAGGGTGGGGGGCCGACTTCCTAGGTTTTGCCCAGGAATGGTTGAAGACCACTTCAGATACCTGGGTGAGGGAAGTCGTCGCTCGAGGTTACGCCATACCCTTCAAGAATCGTCCTCTCTGTACTCTGTGGTACATTCCTTCCTGACGACAGGAGTGGTAGTACAGGTGCCTCTGGCTCAGAGAGGCAAGGGGTACTATTCACTGCTGTTTCTAGTCCCGAAACCGAACGGGTCCTCGCGGCCCATTCTCAATCTCCAAGTTTCGTATGGAAACGCTGCGCTCTATTCTGGCCATGGAGCCTGGGGACTATATGGTCTCCCTGGACATACAGGATGCCTACCTACATATTCCTATTGCGGTATCTCATCAGCAGTACCTGCGGTTTGCGGTGGGCAACCTTCATTACCAATTTCGGGCGTTACCCTTTGATTTGACAACAGCTCCCCGTGTTTTCACCAAAGTAATTGCGGTTATGACGGTTACACTCCGCCGTCAAGGGGTCAGGATCCTACCGTACTTGGACGATTTGTTGATCCTGGCAAATTCCCCAGAACTTCTCCTGTGTCATCTCGATCTGATGGCCCAGTGCATGGCAGCCCACGGGTGGCTGATCAACTGGAAGTAGTCCTCCCTGGTCCCTGCTCGGAGCATGGTACACATGGGAGCGTTATTGGACACTCACAACCAACGATTGTTCCTGTCTCAGGAGAAAGTCCTGAAGCTTCAGGACAGGATTCGATGCTTCCTATCTCGTCCGCGAGTGTCGATTCAAACGGCAATGCAAGTGCTAGGTCTCATGGTGTCGGCTTTCGACATGGTGGAGTATGCTCAGTTCCACTCTCGCCCTCTGCAGAAGTTAATTCTGACCAAGTGGGACGGCCTGTCTCACCGGATAAGATCTCACATGATCTTATCTCCGGAGGTCCGCCTGTCACTGAGCTGGTGGCTGCAGGACCATCAATTGAGCAGGGGCCATACGTTATGGATATCCGACTGGGCCTTCTTGACAACGGATGCCAGTCTGAGAGGTTGGGGCGCGGTGTTGGAACAACACTCCCTTCAGGGTCGGTGGACCAAGGAGGAGACTCTACTCCCGATAAATATTCTGGAACTGCGGGCAGTGTTCAATGCGTTGACACTGGCCTAGCATCTCAAACAGAACAGACCTGTTCAAGTGCAATCGGACAACGCCATCACGGTGGCGTACATAAATCATCAGGGCGGCACTCGAAGCCGCATGGCAATGAGGGAAGTATCAAGGATTCTTCAGTGGGCAGAATGCCATCTGCCGGCCATATCAGTAGTGTTCATTCCGGGCGTTCTGAACTGGGAGGCGGACTATCTCAGTCATCAGGACGTACACGCCGGAGAATGGAGCCTACATCCAGAGGTGTTTCAACTTCTCGTGGACAATTGGGGCTTCCCAGATGTGAACCTGATGGCGTCTCGACACAATCACAAGGTTCCGGTTTTCGGAGCAAGGACAAGGGATCCTCAAGCTGCCTTCATGAACGCTCTGGCAATTCCATGGAACTTTCAGCTACCGTATGTGTTCCCTCCGGTGTTACTCCTGCCCAGAGTAATACGTAAGTTTAAGCAGGAAGGAGGACACCTGCTTCTGGTCGCTCCAGCGTGGTCCAGACGGCACTGGTTCTCCGAACTGCTGGGTCTCTGGTGGGAACGTCCCCTTCTACTTCCACAACAACCAGACCTCCTCGTTCAGGGCCCTTGTGTTTACCAGGATTTGGCCCGTCTGGCTTTGACGGCATGGCCCTTGAGGCTTCTGTCCTGAGGCCAAGGTTTTTTCTGAGGCGGTCGTTCAAACTATGTTGAAGGCCCGTAAGCCAGCTTCTGCTTGAATCTACCATAGGGTATGGAATGCTTACTTTACTTGGTGTGCGTCTCCCAATCATGACGGTTTCAAGTTCAGTACAGCCAAACTATTGGCCTTTCTCCAACAAGGCATGGACTGGCCTCCCTCAAGGTTCACATCTCTGCCTTGTCGGTTTGGTTTCAGAGAAAAATTGCTACCCTACCTGATGTCCATACATTCACTCTGTGTGTTGCGGATTCAGCCTCCTTGGGTACCACCTGTGGCCCCTTGGGACTTGTCGGTGGTTTTGGAGGTCTTGCAAGAGTCTCCGTTTGAGCCTCTTGCCTCTGCTGATCTTAAGTGGCTCTCCCTTAAGGTCCTTTTCTTGCTGGCGATTGCTTCAGCTAGAAGGTCTCAGACTTGGGTGCCTTATCCTGTAAGTCTCCCTATTTGATTTCTCTAACGTCCTTGAGGATGCTGGGACTCCGTAAGGACCATGGGGAATAGACTGGCTCCGCAGGAGATAGGGCACTTAAAGAAAGCTTTGGACTCTGGGTGTGCACTGGCTCCTCCCTCTATGCCCCTCCTCCAGACCTCAGTTTTACACTGTGCCCAGAGCAAGATGGGTGCACTGCAGAGAGCTCTCCAGAGTTCTCTTCCTAGAAGCATTTTTGTTTGGATTTTTTCTTTCTACCTTTTAACTTTTTCACAGGGAGCACTGCTGGCAACAGGCTCCCTGCATTGTGGGACTGAGGAGGGAGGAGCAGACCTTCTTGTCAAAGATAGGCTCTGCTTCCTCGGCTACTGGACACCATTAGCTCCAGAGGGGGTGAACGCAGGTTCTTACTGGGTGTCCACCCCCGGAGCCGTGCTGCCGTTCTCCTCACAGAGCTTGAAGTACTGATAATGTCGATATTACCTTAAAACACAAAGCTATACCTTAAATTACACCTTTACCATGGAGCCGCTGCAGCCGCTAGACTTAATACATACGCTACGCACTTTGTATGCTATTTGCGTACAAAGTCCCTTACCTTGTACAGACTTAGCGTACAGACGCCGCGCTGGGGGTACAACGTACACACAGCGCGCGCACACGCTTTTGATAAACTTTAAACCTTATTCGCAATGCAATGATATTATTACACTCTAAACCTTGTGCCGCAAAGCACTGCAATGATGTTACACCTTAAACCTTACGCAGCGCTGACGTTATAAAGTACCCGCAGTGCGTACACACCTTATCAATACACTTTTAAACCTTATACAGTTAGGTAACGTAATACGCTTTAGACCCTAGCAGGGAAAAGAGGACACAACACCGATTTGTAGTTAACCGCTGGGTTCTAACGCCACAGTGGATTATTTGAAAGGTGATAACAATACAAATTATACACTACAAGGCTAACAAGATAAATCTACAACAGAATAATGGCTACAGTCAATGTACATACGTGAGAATAATCGCTTGCGCAACCTGGACCAGTCCTCCGCTCATCAGGTAGATAGCGTTCAGAGTCTTCTTGTCACGCCAGGCTGCAGTAGGATTTTTATACAGTAGATCAAAACATAATACAATAAACACTGTGTGCTCTTCTTCCATTGGTTCGGGGGTGGGACATATCCTGTGCACCGGGGACCATTGGTCAGCTCAAGAAGTGGGGGATGGCTAGGGCTTGAGATGTGGTTTCTGTTTGCATCTGAGTTCCCGCCCCATGACCAGTTAAACCCATCACATTAATCATACATAAATCTGGTATTATTAATAACTTAAAGAGGTAATATATAATAATGTTCTTTTCTTATTCCCACCAGATTAATGTTTACGTGACTCTGAACAATATGATCCCACACATGATATGATTATCTATTTCAATCCTCAAGATATCCATATATCCACATATATATATATACACACACATACGCACATACTCCTGCTATTACAATTTGTTAGGATTTATATATATGTGTATATATATATATATATATATATATATATATATACAGGTTGAGTATCCCTTATCCAAAATGCTTGGGACCAGAAGTATTTTGGATATCGGATTTTTCCGTATTTTGGAATAATTGCATACCATAAGGAGATATCATGGTGATGGGGCCTATGTCTAAGCACAGAATGCATTTATGTTTCATATACACCTTATACACACAGCCTGAAGGTAATTTTACACAATATTTTTAATAACTTTGTGTATTAAACAAAGTGTGTGTACATTCACACAATTAATTTATGTTTCATATACATCTTATACACACAGCCTGAAGGTCATTTAATACAATATTTTTAATAACTTTGTGTATTAAACAAAGTTTGTGTACATTGAGCCATCAGAAAACAAAGGTTTCACTATCTCACTCTCACTCAAAAAAGTCCGTATTTCGGAATATTCCGTATTTCGGAATATTTGGATATGGGATACTCAACCTGTGTGTGTGTGTGTGTGTGTGTGTATGTATGTATATATACACCCACATCTCCATGAGTTTTAGACTATGAATGTTAATATCTTAGATTTCTAACTGTCTGGTCTTGTGTTTTGGTTAGCTATTGTTAATTGATTTGTTAATTGATTTTCTTAAACAGCTTCGGTTCCTGGGTATTGTCTCTTCGTTTGTTTTTGCCTTCAGGTGAGACAATGACAATCCAGTACTCATTGTTTTAAATAGAAACTCTGCTATCCCAGTAAACAAAGGTGTTTGCCTTCTTCATAGAATTTCAAAGCTTAGTGTAAATAAGGCCATTGTATTTTAGTCTCTGGGAGTTTTAATTTATGTGTGACTGACCTTCATGCTTTTTAGAAGAAAAATCAGACAGTGTGGGATTTTTACAATATATATATTAGATCTATGATATATCTTTGTGGCTTTTCCATGAGAGTACAAATTCCACTGTAATTACTCGTACCATGCTCTAATGCGCCGAACCGCGGGTGCGACCATACGCAATTTGCGGATATGTGCACGCATGGCGGAACAAGTGCACGCGCAGCGGGCATGTGTGTGTGGTTTGTACGTGATGTTTGTACTGCAATATTTTTCGACTTTGAAAGTACAGAAGACAGAAGTCGTCAGGCGGCAGAAGCCTTCAGCTTCACTGAGGTAACGCACAGCACTGCAGCTGTGCGTCATTGCTCCCATACACCTCACATACTCCGGTCACTGTAAGGGTGCAGGGCGCAGGGGGGGGGGGCGCCCTGGGCGGCAATATAAACCTCTGCATGGCATAAAGACTATATACATGTACAGGTGGGCTCTGTACATGTATATAAAAGAACCCCCGCCATATTTCACTAAGTTTGAGCGGGACAGAAGCCCGCCGCCGAGGGGGTGGGGCTTCTCCCTCAGTACTCACCAGCGCCATTTTCTCTCCACAGCACTGCTGAGAGGAAGCTCCCCGGACTCTCCCCTGCTTACACACGGTGAAAGGGTGCTTAAAAGAGAGGGGGGGGGCACATAATTGGCGGTTTACATATTATACAGCGCTGCTGGGGAAAAACAATTTGTGTTGGTCTCCAGGGTTATTGCGCTGGGGTGTGTGCTGGCATACTCTCTCTCTCTGTCTCTCCAAAGGGCCTTGACAGGGATACTGTCTTCAGGAAAGGGGTTCCCTGTGTGTGTGTGTGAAGTGTGTCGGTACGCGTGTGTCGACATGTTTGACGAGGAAGGCTCGCTTAATGTGGAGGGAGAGTGCTTGAATGTCAGGTCGCCATCGGCAACGCCGACACCGGAATGGGTGGATATGCTGAATGTCTTGAATGCAAATGTCAATCTATTGCATAAAAGATTAGACAAAGCAGAAGCTAGGGATCAGTCAGGTAGCCAGTCCATGCCTGTCCCTGGGGCGCCAGGTCCTTCGGGGTCTCAGAAGCGCACCATATCCCAGATCGATGACACAGATACTGACTCTAGTGTCGACTATGAAGATGCAAAATTACAGCCAAAGGTGGCTAAGGGTATACGGTACATGATTATGGCCATTAAAGAGGTTTTGCATATTACTGAGGAACCCCCTGTCTCTGACACGAGGGTACACATGTATAAAGGGAAAAAGCCTGAAGTCACTTTTCCATCCTCAGTTGAATTAAGTGACTTGTGCGAAAAGGCTTGGGAAACTCCGGATAGGAGACCAGAAGTTCCCAAAAGGATTCTCATGGCGTATCCTTTTCCACAAACTGATAGGATACGCTGGGAATCTTCGCCAAAAGTTGACAAGGCGCTGACACGTTTGTCCAAAAAGGTGGCACTGCCTTCTCAGGATACGGCTTCCCTCAAGGAACCTGCTGATCGCAGGCAGGAAATTACCTTAAAGCACACTTAAAATCATACCGGTACTATTGCTCGACCGGCTATGACGTCGGCCTGGGTTTGTAGTGCGGTTGTAGCATGGGCAGATTCCTTATCTACGGAAATTGACACCTTAGATAGGGACGCCATTCAAATGACCATAGAGCATATCAGAGATGCTGCCTTGTATATGAGGGATGCGCAGAGAGACATTTGTTTCTCTAACGTCCTAAGTGGATGCTGGGACTCCGTAAGGACCATGGGGAATAGCGGCTCCGCAGGAGACTGGGCACAACTAAGAAAGCTTTAGGACTAACTGGTGTGCACTGGCTCCTCCCACTATGACCCTCCTCCAGACCTCAGTTAGATTTCTGTGCCCGGCCGAGCTGGATGCACACTAGGGGCTCTCCTGAGCTCCTAGAGAGAAAGTGTATATTAGGTTTTTTATTTTACAGTGAGATCTGCTGGCAACAGACTCACTGCAGCGAGGGACTAAGGGGAGAAGAAGCGATCCTACCTAACTGGTGGTAGCTTGGGCTTCTTAGGCTACTGGACACCATTAGCTCCAGAGGGATCGACCGCATGGAACCGGCCATTGATGTTCGGTCCCGGAGCCGCGCCGCCGGCCCCCTTACAGAGCCAGAAGCAAGAAGAATCCGGAAAATCGGCGGCAGAAGACATCAGTCTTCACCAAGGTAGCGCACAGCACTGCAGCTGTGCGCCATTGCTCCTCATACACACTTCACACTCCGGTCACTGAGGGTGCAGGGCGCTGGGGGGGGGGGCGCCCTGAGCAGCAATAAAAACACCTTGGCTGGCAAATTTATCACAATATATAGCCCCAGAGGCTATATATGTGATAAATACCCCTGCCAGAATTCATTAAAAAGCGGGAGAAAAGTCAGCCGAAAAAGGGGCGGAGCTATCTCCCTCAGCACACTGGCGCCATTTCTCCCTCACAGCTCTGCTGGAAGGAAGCTCCCTGGCTCTCCCCTGCAGTCTACACTACAGAAAGGGTAAAAAAGAGAGGGGGGGCACTAAATTTAGGCGCAATATACATATAGCAGCTATAAAGGGATTTAATTTAGTTAATCCCTGTATTATATAGCGCTCTGGTGTGTGCTGGCATACTCTCTCTCTGTCTCCCCAAAGGGCTTTGTGGGGACCTGTCTCCTGTCAGAGCATTCCCTGTGTGTGTGCGGTGTGTCGGTACGGCTGTGTCGACATGTTTGATGAGGAGACTTATGTGGAGGCGGAGCAAATGCCTGAAAATGTGTTGTCACCCGCTGCGGGGCAGACACCTGAGTGGATGGACTTGTGGAAGGAATTACGTGAAAGTGTCGACTTAAAAAATATTTGATGACAGGCTATATATACACACACTGGTATTATACTGAGACCAGCTATTGCTTCAGCATGGATGTGCAGTGCTGCTGCTGCATGGTCAGATTCCCTGTCAGAAAACATTGACACCCTAGACAGGGACACTATATTGCTGAACGTAGAGCATATTAAAGACGCTGTCTTATACATGAGAGATGCACAGAGGGATATTTGCCGGCTGGCATCTAAAATAAGTGCACTGTCCATTTCTGCCAGGAGAAGGGTTATGGACTCGGCAGTGGACAGGTGATGCAGATTCTAAAAGGCACATGGAAGTTTTGCCTTATAAGGGTGAGGAGTTGTTCGGGGATGGTCTTTCAGACCTAGTGTCCACAGCAACGGCTGGGAAGTCAACATTTTTACCACATGTCCCCTCACAACCAAAGAAAGTACCGTATTATCAGGTACAGTCCTTTCGTCCCCAAAAGAGCAGGCGGGGTAGAGGCGCGTCCTTTCTGCCCAGAGGCAGAGGTAGGTGAAAAAAGCTGCAGCATACAGCCAGTTCCCAGGAACAAAAATCCTCCCCCGCTTCTTCTTCTAAGTCCGCCGCATGACGCTGGGGCTCAACAGGCGGAGCCAGGTACGGTGGGGGCCCGTCTCAAAAACTTCAGCAATCAGTGGGCTCGCTCACAAGTAGATCCCTGGATCCTTCAAGTGGTATCTCAGGGGTACAGGCTGGAATTCGAGACATTTCCCCCCCGCCGTTTCCTCAAATCTGCCTTGCCAACATCTCCCTCAGGCAGGGAGGCTGTGATAGAGGCAATTCACAAGCTGTATTCCCAGCAGGTGATAGTCATGGTGCCCCTACTTCAACAAGGACGGGGTTACTATTCCACAATGTTTGTGGTACCGAAACCGGACGGTTCGGTGAGACCCATTTTAAATTTGAAATCCTTGAACACATATATAAAGAAATTCAAGTTCAAGATGGAATCGCTCAGGGCGGTTATTGCAAGCCTGGAAGAGGGGGATTACATTGTATCACTGGACATCAAGGATGCTTACCTGCATGTCCCTATTTACCATCCTCACCAGGAGTACCTCAGATTTGTGGTACAGGATTGTCATTACCAATTCCAGACGCTGCCGTTCGGCCTGTCCACGGCACCGAGGGTATTTACCAAGGTAATGGCCGAAATGATGATACTCCTTCGAAAAAAGGGAGTTTTAATTATCCCATACTTGGACGATCTCCTGATAAAGGCGAGGTCCAGAGAGCAGTTGTTGGTCGGGGTAGCACTATCTCGGGAAGTGCTACAACAGCACGGCTGGATTCTAAACATTCCAAAGTCACAGCTGGTTCCTGCGACACGTCTACTGTTCCTGGGGATGATTCTGGACACAGTCCAGAAAAAAGTGTTTCTCCCAGAGGAAAAAGCCAAGGAGCTGTCATCTCTAGTCAGAGGCCTCTTGAAACCAAAACAGGTGTCTGTGCGTCACTGCACGCGAGTCCTGGGAAAGATGGTAGCTTCCTACGAAGCAATTCCATTCGGCAGGTTCCATGCCAGAACCTTTCAGTGGGACCTGTTGGACCAATGGTCCGGATCGCATCTTAAAATGCATCGGCTGATAACCCTGTCTCCAAGGACCAGGGTGTCTCTGCTGTGGTGGCTGCAGAGTGCTCATCTCAGAGAGGGCCGCAGATTCGGCATACAGGACTGGGTCCTGGTGACCAAGGATGCCAGCCTTCGAGGCTGGGGGGCAGTCACACAGGGAAGAAACTTCCAAGGACTATGGTCAAGTCAGGAGACTTCCCTACACATAAATGTTCTGGAACTAAGGGCCATTTACAATGCCCTAAGTCAGGCAAAACCCCTGCTTCAAAACCAGCCGGTACTGATCCAGTCAGACAACATCACGGCGGTCGCCCATGAAACCGACAGGGCGGCACGAGAAGCAGGACGGCGATGGCAGAAGCCACAAGGATTCTCCAATGGGCGGAAAATCACGTGTTAGCACTGTCAGCAGTGTTCATTCCGGGAGTGGACAACTGGGAAGCAGACTTCCTCAGCAGGCACGACCTCCACCCGGGAGAGTGGGGACTTCATCCAGAAGTCTTCCAAATGATTGTAAACCGTTGGGAAAGGCCACAGGTGGACATGATGGCGTCCCGCCTAAACAAAAAGCTAGAAAAGTATTGCGACAGGTCAAGAGACCCGCAGGCGATAGCTGTGGATGCTCTAGTGACACCGTGGGTGTACCGGTCGGTTTATGTGTTCCCTCCTCTTCCTCTCATACCAAAGGTACTGAGGATAATAAGGAGAAGAGGAGTAAGAACCATACTCATTGTTCCGGATTGGCCAAGAAGGGCTTGGTACCCGGAACTTCAAGAAATGATCTCAGAGGACCCATGGCCTCTGCCGCTCAGACAGGACCTGCTACAGCAGGGGCCCTGTCTGTTCCAAGACTTACCGCGGCTGCGTTTGACGGCATGGCGGTTGAACACCGGATCCTGAAGGAAAAGGGCATTCCGGAGGAAGTCATTCCTACGCTGATTAAAGCTAGGAAAGAAGTAACCGCAAACCATTATCACCGCATATGGCGGAAATATGTTGCGTGGTGTGAGGCCAGGAAGGCCCCAACGGAAGAATTTCAGCTGGGTCGTTTCCTGCTCTTTCTACAGTCAGGGGTGACTATGGGCCTAAAATTGGGTTCCATTAAGGTCCAGATTTCGGCTCTGTCGATTTTCTTCCAGAGAGAACTGGCTTCCCTACCTGAAGTTCAAACGTTTGTTAAGGGAGTGCTGCATATCCAGCCCCCTTTTGTGCCTACAGTGGCACCTTGGGATCTCAACGTGGTGTTGAATTTCCTAAAGTCACATTGGTTTGAGCCACTTAAGACCGTGAATTTGAAATATCTCACGTGGAAAGTGGTCATGCTGTTGGCCTTGGCTTCGGCCAGGCGTGTATCAGAATTGGCGGCTTTGTCATGTAAAAGCCCTTATCTGATTTTCCATATGGATAGGGCAGAATTGAGGACTCGTCCCCAGTTTCTCCCTAAGGTGGTATCAGCTTTTCACTTGAACCAACCTATTGTTGTGCCTGCGGCTACTAGGGACTTGGAGGACTCCAAGTTACTGGACGTAGTCAGGGCCTTGAAAATTTATGTTTCCATGACGGCTGGAGTCAGGAAGACTGACTCGCTATTTATCCTGTATGCACCCAACAAACTGGGTGCTCCTGCTTCGAAGCAGACTATTGCTCGCTGGATTTGTAGCTCAATTCAGCTTGCGCATTCTGCGGCTGGACTGCCGCAGCCTAAATCTGTAAAAGCCCATTCCACGAGGAAGGTGGGCTCTTCTTGGGCAGCTGCCCGAGGGGTCTCGGCTTTACAACTTTGCCGAGCAGCTACTTGGTCAGGGGCAAACACGTTTGCAAAATTCTACAAATTTGATACCCTTGCTGAGGAGGACCTGGAGTTCTCTCATTCGGTGCTGCAGAGTCACCCGCACTCTCCCGCCCGTTTGGGAGCTTTGGTATAATCCCCATGGTCCTTACGGAGTCCCAGCATCCACTTAGGACGTTAGAGAAAATAAGATTTTACTCACCGGTAAATCTATTTCTCGTAGTCCGTAGTGGATGCTGGGCGCCCGTCCCAAGTGCGGACTGTCTGCAATGCTTGTATATAGTTATTGTTAACAAAAGGGTTATTGTTGAGCCATCTGTTGAGAGGCTCTGTTATGTTCATACTGTTAACTGGGTATAATATCACGAGTTATACGGTGTGATTGGTGTGGCTGGTATGAGTCTTACCCGGGATTCAAAATCCTTCCTTATTGTGTCAGCTCTTCCGGGCACAGTATCCTAACTGAGGTCTGGAGGAGGGTCATAGTGGGAGGAGCCAGTGCACACCAGTTAGTCCTAAAGCTTTCTTAGTTGTGCCCAGTCTCCTGCGGAGCCGCTATTCCTCATGGTCCTTACGGAGTCCCAGCATCCACTACGGACTACGAGAAATAGATTTACCGGTGAGTAAAATCTTATTTTATTAAGCTCCAGGATAAATGCTATGTCTATTTCTGCTAGGCGGCTCTTGTGGACCCGACAGTGGACGGGAGATGCCGATTCAAAGCGGCATATGGAGTCCTTGCCTTACAAGGGGGTGGAGTTGTTTGGAGACGGCCTCTCGGATCTTGTCTCTATGGCTACGGCTGGTAAGTCGAATTTCTTACCTTATGTCCCCCCGCAACATACAAAAAAGTCACCTCCATTATCAAATGCAGTCCTTTCATTCCAATAAAAACAAGAAGGTACGTGGATCATCCTTTGTTGCCAGAGGGAAAGGCAGGGGAAAAAAATCTGCACACAGCTAGTTCCCAAGAGCAGAAGTCCTCCCCCGCGTCTGCAAAGTTCACCGCATGACGCTGGGGCTTTCCGGGGGGAGGCAGATCTGGTGGGGGCTCGTCTTCGATTTTCAGCCACGTCTGGGTTCACTCGCAAGTGGATCCCTGGGCATTAGAGATCGTTTCCCAGGGATACAGGCTGGAATTCGAAGACTTGCCTCCTCGCTGATTTTTCAAATCGGCTCTGCCGGCTTCCCCGTCGGAGAGGGAGCTAGTGTTGGCAACAATCCAAAAATTGTATATTCAACAGGTGATTGTTACAGTTCCTCATCTCCAGCAAGGAGAGGTATATTACTCAACCCTGTTTGTGGTCCCGAAACCGGACAGTTCGGTCAGACCCATTTTAAACCTGAAATCTCTGAACCTGTACTTGAAGAGGTTCAAGTTCAAAATGGAATTACTCAGGGCGGTCATCGCCAGCCTGGAGGGGGGGATTGGATGGTGTCCCTGGACATAAAGTATGCTTACCTTCATGTTCCGATATTCCCCCCGCATCAGGCGTTCCTGAGATTTGCAGTGCAGGACTGTCACTACCAATTTCAGACGTTGCCGTTTGGGCTTTCCACGGCCCCGAGAATTTTCACCAAGGTAATGGCGGAAATGATGGTGCTCCTGCGCAGGCAGGGGGTCACAATTATCCCATACTTGGACGATCTCCTCATAAAGGCGAGATCTCGGGAGAGGTTGCTGGACAGCGTGTCTCTGTCCATGAAGACGTTGCAGTTACACGGCTGGATTCTCAATATACCGAAGTCCCAGCTAGTCCCTACAACGCGTCTGACCTTTTTGGGGCTGATTCTAGACACAGACCAGAAAAAGATTTTTCTTCCGATCGAAAAGGTTCAGGAACTCATAGCCATGGTCAGGAACCTATTAAAACCAAAAAAGGTTTCAGTGCATCATTGCACGCGGGTCCTGGGGAAGATGATGGCTTCCTATGAGGCCATCCTTTCGGCAGGTTCCATGCGAGGACCTTTCAATGGGACCTTTTGGACAAGTGGTCTGGGTCCCATTTACAAATGCATCAAAGGATCACACTGTCTCCCAGGACCAGGGTATCTCTCCTGTGGTGGCTGAACAGTGCTCACTTACTAGAAGGTCGCAGGTTCGGCATTCAGGACTGGGTCCTGGTGACCACGGACGCAAGCCTCCGAGGCTGGGGAGCAGTGACATTAGGAAGAAATTTCCAAGGTCTCTGGTCATGCCTAGAGTCTTGTCTCCACATCAACGTCCTGGAGTTGAGGGCCATATACAACGCCCTGCGTCAAGCGGAGGAATTGCTTCAGAGAAAACCGGTTCTGATTCAGTCAGACAATGTCACGGCAGTGGCTCATATAAACCGCCAAGGTGGAACAAGGAGCAGAATGGCCATGGCAGAAGCGACCAGGATTCTACGCTGGGCGGAAGGCCATGTAAGCGCGCTGTCAGCGGTGTTCATCCCGGGGGTGGACAACTGGGAGGCGGACTTCCTCAGCAGGCACGACCTGCATCCGGGAGAGTGGGGACTTCATCAAGAAGTCTTCGCACAGTTCACGGATCGTTGGGGACTGCCTCAAATCGACATGATGGCATCCCGTCTCAACAAAAAGCTAAAGCGGTATTGCGCCAGGTCAAGGGACCCTCAGGCAGTAGCGGTAGACGCTCTGGTGACACCTTGGGTGTTCAGATCGGTCTATGTGTTTCCTCCTCTTCCTCTCATACCCAAAGTGTTGAGAATAATACGAAGAAGCAGGGTCAGAACAATACTCATTGTTCCAGATTGGCCACGGAGGACTTGGTATCCGGAGCTGCAAGAGTTGCTCGCAGGGGATCCGTGGCCTCTTCCTCTAAGGCAGGACCTGCTGCGGCAGGGGCCCTGTCTGTTCCAAGACTTACCGCGACTGCGTTTGACGGCATGGCGGTTGAACGCCGGATCCTAGCGGAAAAAGGGATTCCGGAGGAGGTCATTCCTAACCTGATCAAGGCTAGGAAAGACGTGACGTTAAAACATCATCACCGTATATGGCGGAAATATGTTTCTTGGTGTGAGGCCTGAGCCGCTCCTACGGAGGAGTTCCATTTGGGCCGTCTACTCCACTTCCTTCAAACAGGAGTGACTTTGGGCCTAGAATTAGGGTCCATAAAGGTCAAGATTTCGGCCTTATCCATTTTCTTTCAAAGAGAATTGGCCTCTATTCCTGAAGTACAGACCGTTGTGAAGGGAGTGCTGCATATTCAGCCTCCTTTTGTGCCTCCGGTGGCGCCTTGGGATCTTAACGTGGTGTTACAGTTCCTCAAGTCACCTTGTTTTGAACCACTCAAAACTGTGGAGTTGAAATACCTCACGTGGAAAGTGGTCATGTTGTTGGCGTTGGCTTCGGCAAAACGTGTTTCCGAATTGGCGGCTTTATCACATAAAAGCCCATACTTGGTTTTTCACGTGGATAGGGCAGAGTTGAGGACTCGCCCTCACTTTCTGCCAAATGTGGTCTCATCTTTTCATGTGAACCAACCTATTGTCGTGCCTGTGGCTACACGGGACTTGGAGGATTCTGAGTCCCTGGATGTAGTCAGGGCTTTGAAGATTTATGTGACCAGAACGGCTAGAATCAGGAAGACTGAAGCTTTGTTCGTTCTGTATGCGGCCAACAAGGTTGGCGCTCCTGCTTCAAAGCAGACTATTGCTCGCTGGATCTGTAACCCGATTCAGCAGGCGCATTCTATGGCAGGATTGCCGTTACCGAAATCGGTTAAGGCCCACTCCACTAGGAAAGTGGGCTCTTCTTGGGCGGCTGCCCGAGGGGTCTCGGCATTACAGTTGTGCCGAGCAGCTACTTGGTCGGGGACAAACACCTTTGCAAAGTTCTATAAGTTTGATACCCTGGCTGAGGAAGACCTCCTGTTTGCTCAATCGGTGCTGCAGAGTCATCCGCACTCTCCCGCCCGTTTGGGAGCTTTGGTATAATCCCCATGGTCCTTACGGAGTCCCAGCATCCTCAAGGACTTTAGAGAAAATAAGATTTTACTTACCGGTAAATCTTTTTCTCGTAGTCCGTAGAGGATGCTGGGCGCCCGTCCCAAGTGCGGACTTCTTCTGCAAGACTTGTATATAGTTATTGCTTACATAAGGGTTATGTTATAGTTTTCTGTGGTACCGTGGCTATGTTGTTGTTCATACTGTTAACTGGGTAAGTTTATCACAAGTTATACGGTGTGGCTGGTATGAATCTCGCCCTTAGATTTACAAAAATCCTTCCTCGTACTGTCCATCTCCTCTGGGCACAGTTTCCCTAACTGAGGTCTGGAGGAGGGGCATAGAGGGAGGAGCCAGTGCACTCCCAGAGTCCAAAGCTTTCTTAAAGTGCCCAGTCTCCTGCGGAGCCCGTCTATTCCCCATGGTCCTTACAGAGTCCCAGCATCCTCTACGGACTACGAGAAATAGATTTACCGGTAAGTAAATTCTTATTTTTTCACCGTGACCGGGCAGTTCTTCAAATGCGGCCCGGTTGTTTACCGAAGATGGTATCTTCCTTCCACCTTAACCAGAAAATTGTGGTTCCGGCCTTTAATTCTCCTGAGTTGTCTTCCAAAGAGCGGTCTTTGGATGTGGTGCGGGCTCTCCGTATCTATGTGAAGAGAACTTCCTCCGTTAGGAAATCTGATTCTCTTTTTATGTTGTTTGGTTTTCACAAACGTGGCTGGTCTGCTTCCAAGCAGACTTTGGCCATATGGGTTAGAATGGTGATTGCACATGCTTATGTACAGGCTGGTCGTCCGGTTCCTGCTACCATTAAAGCCCATTATACTTGGTCGGTTGGACCTTCTTGGGCGGCCCACCGTGGTGCGACCCTTGAACATTTGTGCAAGGCGGCTACTTGGTACTCATGGACAACGTTGATTAGGTTCTATGCCTTCTATACCGCCGTTTCCCAGGATGTTTCCTTTTGACGCCAGGTTCTTGTGCCCGCTACAGTACGTCCCCTCCCATAAGGAACTGGTTTAGGACATCCCCCATGTTAATCCTTCTGGAGCCCATTGTACCCCGCAGCAGAAAAAGAGATTTATGGTAAGAACTTACCATTGTTAAATCTCTTTCTGCGAGGTACATTGTGCTCCACAAGGCGCCCACCCTGACGCACTTAGCTTCTTTGGGTTGGTATTGGCATAGCCGCTGACACCCTCTCCTGCGGTGAGTGTGTGGTGTAATTGGCTACGAGCGATTGTCGTCTCTGGTACCTGCTACTGCCTTGGGCTGGTTAACGAAACTGAGCTCCTGTGCATGGAGGCGGGGTGATATAGGAGGTGGCGCTATGCATCTTGGGAAGAAGGTCAAAGCTTTGAGCCTGTTGGTGCCTCGGATCAAGATCCTACTCTACACCCCGATGTTAATCCTTGTTGAGCCCAGTGTACCTTGCAGAAAGAGATTTAACAACTGTAAGTTCTTACCAAAAATCTCGTTTTTAGTGTAAAAAAGAAATCCTCAGCTACTTTTCCTGCATCTAAGGAATTTAAATCCCTATTTGATGCAATTGGGTGAATCCTGACAAGAAGTTTCAGGTCCCAAAAAGGCTACTCACATCCTTCCCGTTTCCTCAGGATGACAGAAAGAAATGGGAAAACCCACCGATTGTTGACTCATCGGTTTCTAGGCTGTCACATAAGATAGTTTTACCTGTTCCTGGGGCAGCTACCTTGAAGGATGCTGCAGACTGCAAGATTGAGACTACTCTCAAATCTCTGTACACAGCTGTGGGGGTGGCCCAGAGACCCACTATAGCTTGTGAGTGGATCTTTAGGGTGATTGCAAAATGGTCAGGTACTCTAATTGACGGGTTAGATTCCTTATCCAGGGGGGAGATAATTTTACTCCTTCAGCATATACAGGATTCTGCTAACTTTATGGTGGAGGCCATAAATGAAATTGGTTTACTCAATGCATGCTCCACTGCTATGGCAGTATCGGCACGCAGGTGCTTGTGTTTACGCTAGTGGACTGCGGACGCGGATTCCAGGAAAAGCGTGGAAAGCCTGCCTTTCACAGGGGAAGCCCTTTTTGGAGATGAACTGGATACGTGGATATCCAAGGCTATGGCGGGTAAGTTTATATACCTTTTCTCTGCAGCTCCCCTGGCTAGAAAATCCTACTCTGCTCCAACTCTGTAGTCCTTTCGGACAGCGAAGTTTAAGAACAAGACCAAGGGTTCTTCTACGGCCTTCAAAGGCAATAGCGGTAAACCCAGAAAACCAGCAACTGCAGGTTCACAGTAAGAGAACCCCGGTTCTGCTTCCTCTAAGCCTTCAGCATGACGGTGGACCGCACTGCCTGGAAGACAGGCAAGTGGGAGCCCGTTTAAGATTCTTAAGTCACAGATGGGCAATGTCTTGCCGGGATCCCTGGATCATAAATCTTATAACCCAGGGCTACAGACTGGAGTTTGAGTAACTCCCATCTGGCAGATTCTTCAAATCAGGCTTACCAGCTTCTCAAGAAGCAAGTATGACTTTACAGGAAGCAATTCAAAAACTGGTACAGACTCAGGTCATTGTTCCAGTTCCACTTCAGCTGCAAAGCCATGGTTATCATTCCAACCTGTTTGTCGTTCCGAAGCCGGGCGGTTCGGTAAGGCCTATTTTAAATCTCAAGTCGTTGAACTCGTACAACTCGTACCTACGGGTGTTCAATTTCAGGATGGAGTCTCTGAGATCTCAGGTCTGGAAGAGGGGGAATTCTTGGTGTCTCTGGATATCAAGGATGCATACCTTCATATTCCGATTTGGCTGCCTTATCTGGCTTGTCTAAGGTTTGCATTACAGGACTGTCACTACCAGTTCCAGGCCCTGCCATTTGGACTCTCCAGGGCACCGAGGGTGTTCACCAAGGTAACGGCAGAGATGTTTCTACTCCGCAAACGGGGTGAACATAATTCCGTATCTGGATGATCTGCTGACAAAAGCACCTTCCAGGGAGAGGTTATTAGACAACATTGCCCTCTCAACCCGTCTACTCCAGGATCACGGGTGGATTCTGAACCTACCAAAATCTCACCTGGAGACTTCCATTCCTGGGGATGATACTGGATACGGAGGCACAGAAGGTATTTCTCTTACGTCCTAGAGGATGCTGGGGTCCATATTAGTACCATGGGGTATAGACGGGTCCACCAGGAGCCATTGGCACTTTAAGAGTTTAATAGTGTGGGCTGGCTCCTCCCTCTATGCCCCTCCTACCAGACCCAGTTTAGAAAATGTGCCCGGAGGAGCAGGTCACAGCTAGGGGAGCTCTACAGAGCTTTCCTGGAAAAGTTTTATTTTAGAGTTTGTTTTTTTTACAGGAGGCTGCTGGCAACAGCCTGCCTGCATCAAGGGACTGAGAGGGTGGGGTGGGGGAGCAGTGTCCACCCTGCGGGGTCTGAGCCACTGACTCCGCTGACTGGACATTGAGCTCCAGAGGGGACAGATTGCGCCCCGCCACAGGGGAACGCTCATCCCGGCAGCCAGCCACCACCCCCTTACAGAGCTGAAGTGTGGCGAGTGAGTCACTGTCCCCCCTTACAAGTAGGGGTCAGTGTGAAGAGGGCGGCTTAAGAGTAGGAGCGTGGTATTAACCGCGCTCCTGGAATGCTCAGTGGTACTGCGGTGCGGCGCTGTGAGGGGCGCCCTGAGCCAGCACCTGACTCTACATTGACCATACCAAGCCTGTCGTGGTCTGCGGATCCAAGCCAGCACAAAATCCTCAGACCAGTATAATCTACTAAGAGCGGGAAGACAGCGCCATTAAGGGGTGGCGGAGCTTCTCAGAGCGGACTCAGCAGTGTTCAGCGCCATTTTCCTGCCTGCAGCTCACTGCCAGTGGATGAACAGGTCCCTCCAGAGCACCTCCAGCTATCTGTACGGTACCAGGGGGTTGTAGAAGGGAGGGGAGGCTGTGTAAAGACTGTGTCACCTATTAAGGGACACAGCGCTGGTTTAGGGTCTCCCTATACCTCTAATAGCGCTGTGTGTGGGTTGGCTCCAACCTCTGTGTCTCTCTGCCGTTCTTGGGGGGGAAACTCTGTCTGCCCAGTACCCTATGTGTTTGTGGGGTGATTGGTGTGTTTGTGCAAACATGTCTAGGGACAATGTTTCATATGCTGCAGAGGATTTATCTTCCCAGGAAGACTGCATACCATGTAATCAGGATTGCACTGATGTAGCGCAGATCCCAGCTAGAGAGCCAGAATGGTTAGCCTCTCTGAGGGGGACTATTTCTCAGATATCTGATAGGGTTGCTAGGACTGAGCATGCCACTCAGGTCCTCCAGTCCTCTATGGTGGTACATTCTCATAAACGTGCGCTTGCAATTACGCAGGATGACATGGACACCGACTCTGACGCGGCAGACGGTGATGGGGATGTGTCGAGGGGTGCAGCTTCACTTGCTAAGGGGGTGCAGTTGATGATTGAAGCTGTAAGGGATGTGTTGCATATTTCTGACACAGCTCCTGAGCAGGTGGAGGATGCCTTTTTCACAGACAGTAAAAAGCCCTCCCTCACCTTCCCGGCATCCATAGAATTTAAATGCTATCTTTGAAAAAGCCTGGGAAACTCCAGGGGAAGAAATTCCAGATCCCTAAGAGGGTCTTGGTTGCTTTTCCCTTCCCAGAGGAAGATAGAAAAAAAATGGGAGTCCCCGCCGATAGTCAACGCCTCTGTCTCTAGGCTGTCCAAACAGGTGGTGTTGCCAGTTCCAGGATCTACCGCGTTGAAGGGGTGGTCTTCAGGTTGCCGAATGTCGGGATCCCGGCGCACAGTATCCCGGCGCACAGTATACCGACAGATATTCTCCCTCGACCCCCCTGGAGGGAGAATAAATAGCGTGGCGAGCACAGCGAGCCCGCAGGGGGCTCATTTGCGCTCGCCACGCTATCGGTATGCCGGCGGTCGGGCTCCCGGCGCCGGTATGCTGGTCGCCGGGAGCCCGGCTGCCGACATACCATAGTGCACCCGCGTTGAAGGACGCGGCAGATCGCAAGGTAAATGCTACCCTAAAATCCATTTACATGGCTTCAGGGGCTATATTGCGGCCTACTATAGCCTGTGCTTGGATTGTAAAAGCTATTGCCAGGTGGTCAATCACTCTGCAGGAGGAATCGACTACACTGGATAGAGGTGACGTTGATTTATTTTTATGTAATATTCAGGATTCTGCAGAGTTCCTGGTAGATTCCATGAAGGACCTAGGTTCCATGGCTGCGGAGATCTCCTCCATGTCTGTCTCGGCTCACAGGGGTCTATGGTTACGCCAATGGTCTGCGGACGCGGAATCCAGGAAGTGTGTGGAAGGCCTACCCTATACAGGTCAGGCTCTATTTGTTTGGGGAGGTGCTGGATGCGTGGATTGCCATGGCTACCGCGGGTAAGTCTCTTTTTCTCCCCTCAGCTGCACCGGCTACGAAGAATCCTTTTACACCAGCCACGTCACAGTCCTTTCGGGCCGCGAGGCCTAGAAAGAACAAGCCTTCGAACACCTTCTTCAGAGGTGGTCGTGCCAAAGGAAAGAAGCCTGTTCCCGCAGGTTCCCAAACACAGAAGGCTGCTTCTGATACCCCCAAGTCCTCCGCATTATGGTGGACATCCGTGCCTGGAGGAAGGTCAGGTGGGGGCGAAACTCCGGTGTTTCAGCCACGTCTGGGTGTCGTCTGGCCTGGACCCCTGGGGGCTGGATATTGTGTCCAGGGGGTACAGACTGGAGTTTCAAAATCCCCCACCTCACCGTTTCTTCAAGTCAGGCTTGCCAGCTCTGTCGGCAGACAGAACAATTCTTCTGGAGGCCATCGGAAAATTGGTGGTGTCAGAGGTCATTGTTCCTGTTCCGCCTCAGCAGTGGAACAAAGGTTATTATTCGAACCTTTTTTGTGGTACCGAAACCGGATGGTTGGTATGGCCAATTCTGAACTTAAAGTCTTTGAACCCTTATCTCAGGGAGTTCAAATTCAAGATGGAATCTCTGAGAGCTGTCGTTTCAGGACTGACGGAGTCTCTGGACATCAAGGATGCGTACCTCCACATTCCCATTTGGTTGCGGCTTCAGGCATATCTCAGGTTTGCACTGTTGTACTATCAGTTTCAGGCGCTGCCATTTGGCCTCTCCACAGCACCGAGAGTCTTCACCAAGGTAATGGCGGAGATGATGGTTCTCCTGCGGAAGCAGGGGGTGAACATTATTCCATATCTGGACGATCTCCTGATCAAGGCGTCATCCAGGGAGAAGTTGTTGCGATCCATTACTCTCACGACATATCTGCTCAAGGAGCACGGTTGGATCCTGAACCTTCCGAAGTCTCACCTGGAGCCGACAAGAAGGCTCTCTTTCCTGGGAATGATCCTAGACACGGAAGTGCAGAGGGTGTTTCTGCCGGTGGAGAAAGCATTGTTGATTCAATCAATGGTCCGGGATGTCTTAAAACCTACCCGGGTCTCTGTTCATCAGTGCATCCGCCTTCTGGGGAAGATGGTTGCCGCCTACGAGGCTCTACAATACGGAAGGTTTCATGCTCGATCCTTTCAGCTAGATCTCTTGGACCAGTGGTCGGGATCTCACCTACACATGCACCAGAGGATCCGTCTGTCTCCGAAAGCCAGGTTTTCGCTCCTCTGGTGGATACAACTACCTCACCTTCTGGAAGGCCGAAGGTTCGGAGTGCAGGACTGGATCCTTCTAACCACAGATGCAAGTCTAAGAGGTTGGGGAGCAGTCGCTCAGGGGGAAACCTTCCAAAGAAGGTGGTCGGATCAAGAATCCCTTCTCCCGATAAACATTCTGGAGCTAAGAGCCGTGTACAATGGCCTTCTGCAAGCAGCACACCTTCTACAGGATCGGGCTGTTCAGGTGCAGTCGGACAACGTGACCACTGTGGCCTACATAAACCGACAAGGCGGAACGAAGAGCTGGGCTGCCATGTCAGAGGTGTCAAAAATCCTCCTCTGGGCAGAAAGGCACGCAGTGGCGATGTCCGCAATCTTCATTCCGGGTGTAGACAATTGGGAAGCAAACTTCCTCAGCAGACACGATCTTCATCCAGGAGAGTGTGGCCTCCATCCGGAGGTGTTCGAGGAAGTAAGCGGTTGGTGGGGGGTTCCTCACATAGACATGATGGCCTCCCGCCTCAACAAGAAGCTGCGGAGGTACTGTTCCAGGTCTAGAGACCCAAAGGCAGTGGCGGTGGATGCACTGGTAACACCGTGAGTGTTCACGTCAGTGTATGTGTTCCCTCCACTTCCTCTGATACCAAAAGTTCTTCAACTGGTAAGAACAAAGGTTCTGGCAATCCTCATTGCCTCGGACTGGCCAAGGAGGGCTTGGTACACGGATCTACTGGATCTTCTGCTGGAAGATCCAAGGCCGTTAACTCTTCGGGAGGATCTGCTACTGCAGGGGCCGTTCGCTTATCAAGACTTACCACAGCTACGTTTGACGGCATGGCGGTTGAACGCCAGGTCTTAGCTCGGAAGGGTATCCCGAGTGAGGTCATTCATACCCTGATACTCCCTTCCTAGCCTATAACGTCTAAACATTTGGAAAAAATGTTTTTTGGTGTGAGTCCAAGAAGTTTCCTGCGGTGGAGTTTTAACTTGGACGTTTTCTCCTTTTCCTGCAAGCAGGGGTGGATATGGGGCTGATATTGGGCTCCATCAAGGTCCAGATCTCTGCTTTGTCCATTTTCTTCCAAAAACAATTGGCTGTCCTCCCGGTGGTTCAGACCTTTTTGAAAGGGGTTTTGCACATCCAGCCTCCCTTTGTGGCGCCAACTGCACCCTGGGATCTTGATGTGGTGTTACAGTTCCTACAATCTGCTTGGTTTGAGCCTCTACAGGAGGCTGATCTCAAGTTTCACACGTGGAAGGCGGTCACCTTGTTGGCCTTGGCTTCTGCACGACGCGTGTCGGAATTGGAGGCTTTATCTTGTAAAAGCCCCTATCTGATCTTCCATGAAGACAGGGCAGAACTTAGGACTCGTCCACAGTTCCTGCCTAAGGTTGTATCGGCTTTCCATATCAACCAACCTATTGTGGTGCCAGTGGCTACTGACTCTTCAATTGCTTCAAAGGCCTTGGATGTAGTGAGGACTTTGAAGATTTATGTGAAGAGGACGGCTCGTCATAGGAAAAGTGACTCTCTGTTTGTCCTCTATGATCCCAAGAAAATTGGGTGTCCTGCTTCTAAGCAGTCGATTTCACGCTGGATCAGGTTCACTATCCAGCATGCTTATACCACGGCAGAATTGCCGTGTCCAAAATCTGTAAAGGCCCACTCTACTCGTATGGTGGGCTCTTCCTGGGCGGCTGCCCGGGGTGTGTCTGCTGTACAACTCTGCCGAGCAGCTACTTGGTCTGGGTCGAACACGTTTGCCAAGTTTTACAAGTTCGATACTTTGGCCTCTGATGACCTCAAGTTTGGTCAAATAGTATTGCAGGAGCCTCCGCGCTCTCCCTCCCTTACTGGGAGCTTTGGTACATCCCCATGGTACTAATATGGACCCCAGCATCCTCTATCACGTAAGAGAAAATAGGATTTTGATTACCTACCGGTAAATCCTTTTCTCGTAGTCCGTAGCGGATGCTGGGCGCCCTCCCAGCGCTGCGTTTTCCTGCATTGATATTATAGTTCAGTACTGCCTGGTTCCTAGGTAAGTTCTTCGTTCTTTACTGTTTCAGTACTGTTTCAGCTGTTGCTGAGTTGTTTCGGCATGTTAGCCGGATTTGCCTGTTGTGTGAGCTGGTATGAATCTCGCCACTATCTGTGTAATTCCTTCTCTCGAAGTATGTCATCTTCTTGGGCACAGTTTCTAGACTGGGTCTGGTAGGAGGGGCATAGAGGGAGGAGCCAGCCCACACTATTAAACTCTTAAAGTGCCAGTGGCTCCTGGTGGACCCGTCTATACCCCATGGTACTAATATGGACCCCAGCATCCTCTACGGCAGTGTTTCCCAACCGCGGTCCTCAAGGCACACTAACAGTCCTGGTTTTAGTAATATCCAGGCTTGAACACAGGTGACTTAATTAGTACCTTAGTACCTCAGTTATTGCTGGCAACAGACTCCCTGCATCGAGGGACTGAGGGGAGAGAAACAGACCTACTTTAATGTTAGGCTCTGTTTCTTAGGCTACTGGACACCATTAGCTCCAGAGGGAATGGAACGCAGGTCTCACCCTCGCCGTTCGTCCCAGAGCCGCGCCGCCGTCGTCCTCGCAGAGCCGGAAGATAGAAGCCGGGTGAGTATGTGAAGAAAGAAGACTTCAGAGGCGGCAGAAGACTTCAGATCTTCATAGAGGTAACGCTGTGCGCCATTGCTCCCACACAGCACACACACACACACACACACACACACACTCCGCAGTCACTGTATGGGTGCAGGGCGCAGGGGGGGCACCCTGGGCAGCAATAAGGACCTCCAAATCTGGCAATAAGCATATATACAGGCTGGGCACTGTATATAAAAGAGATCCCCCGCCAGTTTGTGCATTTTTCAGCGGGACCGAAGCCCGCCGCTGAGGGGGCGGAGCTTGTTCCTCAGCACTCACCAGCGCCATTTTCTCCACAGCACACCGCTGAGAGGAAGCTCCCTGGACTCTCCCCTGCTTACCACGGTGAAAGAGGGGTTTAAAAAGGGGGGGGGGGGCACATAATTTGGCGCAAATAGATATTTACAGCGCTACCTGGGTAAACATATAGTGTTTTTTTTCCTGGGTCATTAGCGCTGGGTGTGTGCTGGCATACTCTCTCTCTGTCTCTCCAAAGGGCCTTGTGGGGGAACGGTCTTCAGATAAGAGGTTTCCCGGAGTGTGTGGTGTGTCGGTACGCGTGTGTCGGCATGTCTGAGGTAGAATGCTTTCCTAGCGAGGAGGTGGAGCAAATGAATGTGGTGTCTCCGTCGGCAACACCGACACCTGACTGGGTGGATATGTGGAATGTTTTAAGTGCTAATGTGAATTTATTGCACTAAAGGTTGGACAAAGCTGAGTCCAGGAATTATGCAGAGAGTCGGGCCCTGCCTGGCCCTATGTCGCAGGGACCCTCGGGGTCTCAAAAACGCCCACTATCCCAAATAGTAGACACTAATACCGACAGATTCTGACTCCAGTGTCGACTACGATGATGCATAGTTACAGCCAAAATTGGCTAAAAGTATTCAATATATGATTATTGCAATAAAGGATGTTTTGCATATCACAGAGGAACCCCCTGTCCCTGACACGAGGGTACACATGTATAAGGAAAAGAAACCTGAGGTAACCTTTACTCCTCATGAGCTGAACGAGTTATTTGAAAAGGCGTGGTAATCTCCAGACAGGAAACTGCAGATTCCCAAAAGGATTCTTATGGCGTATCCTTTCCCGGCTAAGGACAGGATACGGTGGGAATCCTCCCCAAGAGTGGACAAAGCGTTGACACGCTTATCCAAAAAGGTAGCACTGCCATCCCAAGATACGGCTACCCTCAGGGATCCTGCTGATCGCAAGCAGGAGGCTGCCTTAAAGTCCATTTACACACACTCTGGTACCTTACTCAGACCGGCGATAGCGTCGGCTTGGGTTTGTAGCGCTGTAGCAGCGTGGACAGATACCTTATCAGTGGAATTGGATACCCTGGATAAGGATACCATTTTATTGACCCTGGGTCATATTAAAGATGCGGTCTTATATATAAGGGATGCTCAAAGAGACATTGGCCTACTGGGTTCTAGAGTCAACACTATGTCGATTTCTGCTAGACGAGTCCTATGGACCCGGCAATGGACAGGTGATGCCGACTCAAAGAGGCATATGGAGGTTTTACCTTACAAGGGTGAGGAATTGTTTGGGGAAGGTCTCTGGGACCTGGTCTCCACAGCTACGGCAGGTAAATCACATTTTTTGCCTTATATTTCCCCACGTTATCAAATGCAGTCCTTTCGGTCAAATAAAAACAAGAGAGTACGAGGATCGTCCTTTCTTGCCAGAGGTAAGGGCAGAGGGAAGAAGCTGCCAACCACAGCTAGTTCCCAGGAGCAGAAGTCCTCCCCGGCCTCTACAAAATCCACCGCATGACGCTGGGGCTCCGCTGAGGGAGTCCGCCCCAGTGGGGGCACGTCTTCGACTATTCAGCCACATCTGGGTTCACTCACAGGTGGATCCCTGGGCAATAGAAATAGTTTCCCAGGGTTACAAGCTGGAATTCGAAGAGGTGCCTCCTCGCCTGTTTTTCAAATCGGCCCTACCAGCTTCTCCCCCAGAAAGGGAGATAGTTTTAAATGCAATTCACAAATTGTGTCTTCCAACAGGTGGTGGTCAAGGTTCCCCTGCTTCAACAAGGGAGGTGGTTTTTTTACTCAACCCTATTTGTAGTCCCGAAACCGGACGGTTCGGTCAGACCCATTTTAAATTTAAAATCCTTGAACCTATACTTGAAAAGATTCAAGTTCAAGATGGAATCGCTCAGGGCGGTCATCGCCAGCCTGTAAGGGGGGGATTTTATGGTATCCCTGGACATAAAGGATGCATACCTTCATGTTCCCATATATCCACCTCATCAGGCATACCTAAGATTTGCGGTACAGGATTGTCATTGCCAATTTCAGACGTTGCCGTTTGGGCTTTCCACGGCCCCGAGGATTTTCACCAAGGTATTGGCGGAAATGATGGTGCTCCTGCGCAAGCAGGTTGTCGCAATTATCCCGTACTTGGACGATCTCCTCATAAAAGCGAGAGCAGTTGTTGAACAGCGTGTCACTTTCACTGGAGGTGTTACAACAACACGGCTGGATTCTCAATATCCCAAAATCACCGTTCGTTCCTACGACTCGTTTGACCTTCTTAGGCATGATTCTGGATACGGACCAGAAAAGGGTTTATCTTCCGATAGAGAAGGCCCAGGAACTCATGACTCTAGTCATGGACATATTGAAGCCAAAACAGGTGTCAGTGCATCACTGCACTCGAGTCCTGGGAAAGATGGTGGCATCTTACAAGACCATTCCCTTCGGCAGGTTCCATGCGAGGACCTTCCAATGGGACCTACTGTACAAGTGGTCCGGGTCACATCTACAGATTCCTCAGTTGATCACCCTGTCCCCCAGGGCAAGGGTGTCTCTCCTGTGGTGGCTACAGAGTGCTCACCTTCTAGAGGGTCGCAGGTTCGCCATTCAGGACTGGATTCTGGTAACAACGGATGCGAGCCTCCGAGGTTGGGGAGCAGTCACACAGGGAAGAAACTTCCAAGGTCTTTGGTCAAGCCGGGAGACTTGTCTTCACATCAACGTCCTGGAGCTGAGGGCCATATACAACGCCCTTCGTCAGGCGGAGACTTTGCTTCGCGACCTACCGTTTCTGATTGTCAGACAACATCACCGCAGTGGCTCATGTAAACCGCCAAGGTGGCACAAGGAGCAGAGTGGCAATGGCGGAAGCCACCAGGATTCTTTGCTGGGCGGAAAATCATGTAAGCGCACTGTCAGCAGTGTTCATTCCGGGAGTGGACAACTGGGAAGCAGACTTCCTCAGCAGACACGATCTACATCCAGGAGAGTGGGGACTTCATCAGGAAGTCTTCGCACAGATTGCAAGTCAGTGGGGACTGCCCCAGATAGACATGATGGCGTTCCGCCTCAACAAAAAACTACAGAGGTATTGTGCCAGGTCAAGAGACCCTCAGGCGGTGGCAGTGGACGCCCTCGTGACACCGTGGGTGTTCCAGTCGGTCTATGTGTTTCCGCCTCTTCCTCTCATCCCCAATGTGTTTAGACTAATAAGAAAAAGAGGAGTACAGACAATTCTCATTGTTCCAGATTGGCCACGAAGGACCTGGTATCCGGATCTGCAGGAAATGCTCACAAAAGATCCGTGGCCTCTTCCTCTAAGACAGGACCTGTTACAACAGGGGCCCTGTCTGTTCTAAGACTTACCGCTGCTGCGTTTGACGGCATGGCGGTTGAACGCCGGATCCTAGCGGAAAAGGGCATTCCGGATGAGGTCATTCCTACTCTGATAAAGGCTAGGAAGGACGTGACGGCTAAACATTATCACCGTACATGATGGAAGTATGTTTCTTGGTGTGAAGCCAGGAATGCTCCTACGGAAGAATTCCATCTGGGCCGTTTCCTTCACTTCCTACAGACTGGAGTGAATTTGGGCCTAAAAGTAGGCTCCATTAAGGTTCAGATTCCGGCCCTATCCATTTTCTTTCAGAAGGAATTGGCTTCTCTCTCAGAAGTACAGACTTTTGTCAAGGGAGTGCTGCATATTCAGCCTCCTTTTGTACCTCCAGTGGCACCTTGGGACCTGAACGTGGTGTTGAGTTTCCTTAAGTCGCACTGGTTTGAACCACTTATAACGGTGGAGTTAAAATATCTCACTTGGAAAGTGGTCATGTTGTTAGCCTTGGCTTCGGCTAGGCGAGTGTCCGAGTTGGCGGCTTTGTCTCATAAAAGCCCCTATTTAGTTTTCCATATGGATAGAGCGGAATTGCGGACCCGTCATCAATTCTTGCCAAAGGTGGTTTCGTCTTTTCATATGAACCAACCTATTGTGGTGCCTGTGGCTACGCGAGACTTGGAGGATTCAGAGTCCCTTGATGTGGTCAGGGCTTTGAAAATTTACGTGGCCAGAACGGCTAGGGTCAGGAAAACAGAAGCACTGTTTATCCTGTATGCAGCCAACAAGGTTGGCGCTCCTGCTTCCAAGCAGACTATTGCTCGCTGGATCTGTAACACGATTCAGCAGGCTCATTCTACGGCTGGATTGCAGTTACCAAAATCAATAAAGGCCCATTCCACCAGGAAAGTGGGCTCTTCTTGGGCGGCTGCCCGAGGGGTCTCGGCATTACAGCTGTGCCGAGCTGCTACTTGGTCGGGTTCAAACACTTTTGCAAAATTCTACAAGTTTGATACCCTGGCTGAGGAGGACCTCCTGTTTGCTCAATCGGTGCTGCAGAGTCATCCGCACTCTCCCGCCCGTTTGGGAGCTTTGGTATAATCCCCATGGTCCTTACGGAGTCCCCAGCATCCTCTAGGACGTAAGAGAAAATAAGATTTTAAACCTACCGGTAAATCTTTTTCTCCTAGTCCGTAGAGGATGCTGGGCGCCCATCCCAAGTGCGGACTACTTCTGCAAGACTTGTATATAGTTTTTGCTTACATAAGGGTTATGTTACAGTTTTCCTCAGTCTCGGACTGATGCTGTGTTGTTTCATACTGTTAACTGGTTCGTATATCCCAAGTTATTCGGTGTGGGCTGGTATGAATCTTGCCATTAGATTAACTAAAATCCTTTCGTCGTACTGTCCGTCTCCTCTGGGCACAGTTTCTCTAACTGAGGTCTGGAGGAGGGGCATAGAGGGAGGAGCCAGTGCACACCCATACCTAAAGTTCTTTCTTAGTGCCCATGTCTCCTGCGGAGCCCGTCTATCCCCATGGTCCTTACGGAGTCCCCAGCATCCTCTACGGACTAGGAGAAAAAGATTTACTGGTAGGTTTAAAATCTTATTATCATTATAATGATGTTTGCTATATTTAGCTATGTGAGCTATGTGATGTAAGCTCTTGTTACTTAATGGATAAGGTGTTTTGTTTGTAAATGTCCCTAGAGATGATGGCAACATGAACCTTTTTTTTTCTTCTTTTCTTTAGGCAATTGTGTATATTGGATTTAGAATTCTAGACCTATATTTTGTGTGCAGGATATGAGCAAACCATATTGTCGTTTTCATCTTTGCATTCTCGCTGTTTACTTTGTTATGGCCTAACCTATAAATGTTTTTAATGATGTCACACATATCCTTGGCTACTAGGCCGCACACCCAATATGTTGTAAGTGATATAACATATATATGATTGACAGGCGGGCTTGTAAAAAGGGATTACGAGAAGTCAATAACTGCAGAATAGTGAGCTGTAGTAGTGTAAGAAATTACTTTCATCCCTTAACCTTTACTTTGAGCAAATACTTGGGAAATAATAATGATAAAAATAATAGGGGCAATGTCCCCTTAACTTACTTGACTGTGGACTGTTAAAAAAACTGCGTCCTTATTTGCATTGACCTCATTGAAGAACACATTAAGATTTTGGGGTAAGGAAAGTCTCAAAGGCCCCATTAGAAGTAAAATACTGTAAATATTATCTGTCACAAGATTTAAAAAAATATTAAGTTAACATTCTAATATGCTACATCTTTCCTTTCTTACTGCAAATACATACTGTGTAACATGAGAGGTTTTTTATGTTTGTATGTTTTGGTACAAGAAACCCAGACATCCAAGTCTGTTATCTATGAAACAGGCTGTACTGACAGAAGGAGGATTGCTCCGGCACTCCATTGGTTCAGGTTCACCAGTCTATGTGTACCTGCACGCTGCCCAGACTAGATTAAGAAACTCCTTTTGACCTCAATTTTGGCTTTAAATGTCATTGGCATTTGTGCATTATTAAGCAGTGACAGTTTGATGTAGACATTTATATTACTTTAGCATTTAATTTCATGCTGCATGAACCAGGACATAGGTGATGGACCGTATTGAACTTTGTTTTCCTTTTGCTTCTCTTGATGTGTACTAGCTCAGGGGACTGCAGCAATGCAAATCTTTCACTGTGCTTACATATCCAAATTAAACTGAATGTATTGTAGTTACTTGCAGTAAAGCTGTCATTACTACTGGAGGTATCACTTGTAAACATTATATTAGAATACACACGGGGAGATATGCGCTGAGCTATCTAGCACAGACCGATCAGCACACATCTCTTCCCCGGCTCTTTACACAGCGCGATGTATGCTGAGCGAGGGGAGGAACAGGGGGGGACTTCACCCAGCGGTTAATTGACCGATCTACTAGATTGTGCTTGCATGCAGGCCAGTCTAGCACTGGCGATAGCGACGCGCAGGGCAGCGTATCGCTATGGGCATACACAGAGATCCGTGCTTAATTTCTAAGCAGTCTAGTCAGATTGCTTAGAAATTAAGCACGGATCTCTCCATGTGTACCCCCTTTTACTAATAAAGTTAATATTTGTGAAAGCCGTGTTGGACACACCCTCTTGTTATAGTAACCTCCCTATACAGCAGTTCTTTCGCTTCCTTCCTAGATGCCATTAACTGTAGTAGTTTATTATAGGGCGCAAGCCTTGGGACTCTGGATTTCAGTGTTTAATCACTTGATTGTTGATGTAAAAAAAACAAATAAGGGCTGAAGGTATAGGCAATAAATATTGCACCTACAATATATAACTGGTCACAGTATCTCTTGTTTGTTTACACACCTCCTATCCTTTGCACACTGGAATGTTGAACTGACAATAGCCTTTGTCATAATGTGAACAGTATCTGTTTAAAATAAATACGTAATTATACTAAATTCAATTAGCAGCTGTAGCTTGGCCGGTTTAAATCAAATGTGTGTGTTTTTTTATTAACAATCTACTATACCGGCGTCTGTATAGTGACCGGCCGTCAGTATAGTATATTGTTTAGTTTATTTCACAACCTTCAGTCCTATTGAGATGTCTCTGAGTGTACTTTTATATGTTTAAATATGTTTATCTACATACATTCAGATGTAATAATAGAATAATAAGCAGTAACAAATTAATTTTGTTGAAAGATGCAAAATACATGGTTTCAAAGCCTTATAAATTAGGATTTATAATGTTAGAAATCATTAAAACCTGGTTGATAAAAGGTTTCTAATATGTTTCTAATGTTTCACAGTATTAATATAATAAGCAGGATTCATTATTTTTTTTTATTAAAGCATTAATACAATTTCTCTAACGTCCTAAGTGGATGCTGGGGACTCCGTCAGGACCATGGGGATTAGCGGCTCCGCAGGAGACAGGGCACAAAAATAAAGCTTTAGGATCAGGTGGTGTGTACTGGCTCCTCCCCCTATGACCCTCCTCCAAGCCTCAGTTAGGTTTTTGTGCCCGTCCGAGCAGGGTGCAATCTAGGTGGCTCTCTTAAAGAGCTGCTTAGAAAAAGTTTTTTAGGTTTTTTATTTTCAGTGAGTCCTGCTGGCAACAGGCTCACTGCATCGAGGGACTTAGGGGAGAGAATTTCAACTCACCTGCGTGCAGGATGGATTGGATTCTTAGGCTACTGGACACCATTAGCTCCAGAGGGAGTCGGAACACAGGTCTCACCCTGGGGTTCGTCCCGGAGCCGCGCCGCCGACCCCCCTTACAGATGCTGAAGATTGAAGGTCCGGAAACAGGCGGCAGAAGGCTCTTCAGTCTTCATGAAGGTAGCGCACAGCACTGCAGCTGTGCGCCATTGTTGTCACACACTTCACACCAAGCGGTCACGGAGGGTGCAGGGCGCTGCTGGGGGCGCCCTGGGCAGCAATATTTTATTACCTTAAGGCAAAAGAATACATCACATATAGCCATTAAGGCTATATGTATGTATTTAACCCATGCCAGTTATCTAAATCCACGGGAGGAAAGCCCGCCGAAATAGGGGGCGGGGCTTATTCTCCTCAGCACACAGCGCCATTTTCCTGCTCAGCTCCGCTGTGAGGAAGGCTCCCAGGACTCTCCCCTGCACTGCACTACAGAAACAGGGTAAAACAGAGAGGGGGGGCATTTTTTGGCGATATACTGGATATATTTAAGCTGCTATAAGGAACAACACTTATATAAGGTTGTTCCCATATATATTATAGCGCTTGGGTGTGTGCTGGCAAACTCTCCCTCTGTCTCCCCAAAGAGCTAGTGGGGTCCTGTCTTCGATAAGAGCATTCCCTGTGTGTCTGCTGTGTGTCGGTACGTGTGTGTCGACATGTATGAGGACGATGTTGGCGTGGAGGCAGAGCAATTGCCGATAATGGTGATGTCACCCCCCAGGGAGTCGACACCGGAATGGATGGCTTTGTTTATGGAATTACGTGATAATGTCAGCACATTACAAAAATCAGTTGACGACATGAGACGGCCGGCAAACCAGTTAGTACCTGCCCAGGCGTCTCAGACACCGTCAGGGGCTGTAAAGCGCCCTTTACCTCAGTCGGTCGACACAGACCCAGACACAGACACTGAATCTAGTGTCGACGGTGATGAAACAAACGTATTTTCTCTAACGTCCTAGTGGATGCTGGGACTCCGTCAGGACCATGGGGAATAGCGGGCTCCGCAGGAGACAGGGCACATCTAAAAAAGCTTTTAGGTCACATGGTGCGTACTGGCTCCTCCCCCTATGACCCTCCTCCAAGCCTCAGTTAGGTTTTTGTGCCCGTCCGAGAGGGTGCAATCTAGGTGGCTCTCCTAAAGAGCTGTTTAGAAAAGTTTTTTTTTAGGTTTCAATCTCAGTGATTCCTGCTGGCAACAGGATCACTGCATCGAGGGACTTAGGGGAGAGATTTCCAACTCACCTGCGTGCAGGATGGATTGGAGTCTTAGGCTACTGGACACTTAGCTCCAGAGGGAGTCGGAACACAGGTCAGCCTGGGGTTCGTCCCGGAGCCGCGCCGCCGATCCCCCTTACAGACGCTGAAGAGACGGCAGAACGGAGGTCCGGAAAGCAGGCGGCAGAAGACTCCTCAGTCTTCTTGAAGGTAGCGCACAGCACGGCAGCTGTGCGCCATTGTTGTCACACGGCTCACTGACTCAGTCACGGAGGGTGCAGGGCGCTGCTGGGGGCGCCCTGGGCAGCAATATAATTACCTTTAGTGGCAAAATAAATACATCACATATAGCCATTAAGGCTATATGTATGTATTTTAACCCAGGCCAGTTTCTTAAAAACCGGGGAAAAGCCCGCCGAAAAAGGGGCGGAGCTTATTCTCCTCAGCACTCAGCGCCATTTTCCTGCTCAGCTCCGCTGGTGAGGAAGGCTCCCAGGTCTCTCCCCTGCACTGCACTACAGAAACAGGGTAACAAAGAGAAGGGGGGCATAAATTGGCGATATTTATATATTAAGAGCGCATATATAGTAAACAACACCTTCTAGGGTTGTTTATATACATTTATAGCGCTTTTGGTGTGTGCTGGCAAACTCTCCCTCTGTCTCCCCAAAGGGCTAGGGGGTCCTGTCTTCGATTAGAGCATTCCCTGTGTGGCTGCTGTGTGTCGGTACGTGTGTGTCGACATGTATGAGGACGATGTTGGTGTGGAGGCAGAGCAATTGCCGATGATGGTAATGTCACCCCCTAGGGAGTCGACACCGGAATGGATGGCTTTAGTTATGGAATTACGTGATAATGTCAGCACATTACAAAAGTCAGTTGACGAAATAAGACGCCCGGCAAACCAGTTAGTACCGGTTCAGGCGTCTCGGACACCGTCAGGGGCTGTAAAACGTCCTTTACCTCAGTCAGTCGACACGGGTACCGACACAGATGAATCTAGTGTCGACGGTGAAGAAACAAACGTATTTTCCAATAGGGCCACACGTTATATGATCACGGCAATGAAGGAGGCTTTGCAGATCTCTGATACTGCTGGTACCTCAAAAAGGGGTATTATGTGGGGGGTGAAAAAACTACCTGTATTTTTTCCAGAATCAGAGGAATTGAATGACGTGTGTGATGAAGCGTGGGTTAACCCCGATAGAAAACTGCTAATTTCCAAGAAGTTATTGGCATTATACCCTTTCCCACCAGAGGTTAGGGCGCGCTGGGAAACACCCCCTAGGGTGGATAAGGCGCTCACACGTTTATCAAAGCAAGTGGCGTTGCCGTCTCCTGATACGGCCGCCCTCAAGGATCCAGCAGATAGGAGGCTGGAAACTACACTGAAGAGTATATACACACATACTGGTGTTATACTGCGACCGGCAATAGCCTCAGCCTGGATGTGCAGTGCTGGGGTAGTATGGTTGGATTCTCTGACTGAAAATATTGATACCCTGGATAGGGACAGTATTTTATTGACTCTAGAGCAATTAAAGGATGCTTTCCTTTATATGCGAGATGCTCAGAGGGATGTTTGTACTCTAGCATCAAGAGTAAGCGCGATGTCCATATCTGCCAGAAGAAGTTTATGGACGCGACAGTGGTCAGGTGATGCGGATTCCAAGAGGCATATGGAAGTATTGCCATATAAAGGAGAGGAATTGTTTGGGGTCGGTCTTTCGGACCTGGTGGCCACGGCAACTGCCGGCAAATCCACTTTTTTACCTCAGACCCCCTCCCAACAGAAAAAGACACCGTCTTTTCAGCCGCAGTCCTTTCGCTCCTATAAAAAGCGACCAAAAGGACAGTCTTATCTGCCGCGAGGCAGAGGAAAGGGTAAGAAAGGGCAGCAAGCAGCCCCTGCCCAGGAACAGAAGCCCGCCCCGGCTTCTACAAAGCCATCAGCATGACGCTGGGGCTTTACAAGCGGACTCAGGAACGGTGGGGGGTCGACTCAAGATTTTCAGCAATCAATGGGTTCACTCACAAGTGGACCCGTGGGTCCTGCAGATAGTATCTCAGGGTTACATGCTGGAGTTCGAAAGGTCTCCCCCTCGCCGGTTCCTAAAGTCTGCTTTACCAACGTCTCCCTCAGAAAGGACGTCGGTTTTGGAAGCCATTCACAAGCTGTATTCTCAGCAGGTGATAGTCAAGGTACCCCTCCTACAACAGGGAAAGGGGTATTATTCCACACTATTTGTGGTACCGAAACCGGACGGTTCGGTAAGGCCTATTCTAAATCTGAAATCCTTGAACCTGTACATAAAGAAATTCAAGTTCAAGATGGAGTCACTCAGAGCAGTGATAGCGAATCTGGAAGAAGGAGACTTCATGGTGTCCTTGGACATAAAAGATGCTTATCTACATGTCCCGATTTACCCCTCACACCAAGGGTATCTCAGGTTCGTGATACAAGACTGTCATTATCAGTTTCAAACGCTGCCGTTTGGGTTGTCCACGGCCCCTCGGGTCTTTACCAAGGTAATGACCGAAATGATGGTTCTTCTACGAAGAAAAGGCGTATTAATTATCCCTTACTTGGACGATCTCCTGATAAGGGCAAAGTCCAGAGAACAGCTGGAAGTCGGTGTAGCGCTAACACAAGTAGTGCTTCAGCAACACGGGTGGATTCTAAATCTTCCAAAATCTCAATTGACCCCGACAACACATCTGCTGTTCCTGGGCATGATTCTGGACACGGTTCAGAAAAAGGTATTTCTCCCGGAAGAGAAAGCAAGGGAGTTATCCGAACTTGTCAAGAACCTCCTAAAACCAGGAACTGTGTCAGTACATCAATGCACAAGAGTCCTGGGAAAGATGGTGGCTTCGTACGAAGCGATTCCATTCGGCAGATTCCATGCACGAACATTTCAGTGGGATCTGCTGGACAAATGGTCCGGATCGCATCTGCACATGCATCAGCGGATAACACTGTCACCGAGAACAAGGTTGTCTCTCCTGTGGTGGTTGCAGACTGCCCATCTGTTAGTGGGCCGCAGATTCGGCATACAGGACTGGGTCCTGGTGACTACGGATGCCAGCCTACGAGGTTGGGGAGCAGTCACAAAGGGAAGAAACTTCCAGGGCGTGTGGTCAAACCTGGAGACGTCTCTTCACATAAATATACTGGAGCGAAGAGCGATCTACAATGCTCTAAGCCTGGCAAAATCGCTGCTTCAGGGTCAGCCGGTGTTGATCCAGTCCGACAACATCACGGCAGTCGCCCACGTAAACCGACAAGGCGGCACGAGAAGCAGGAGTGCAATGGCAGAAGCTGCAAGGATTCTGCGCTGGGCGGAGAATCATGTCGTAGCACTGTCAGCAGTGTTCATCCCGGGAGTGGACAACTGGGAAGCAGATTTCCTCAGCAGACACGACCTTCACCCGGGAGAGTGGGGACTTCATCCAGAAGTTTTCCACATGATTGTGAACCGTTGGGAAAAACCAAAGGTGGACATGATGGCGTCTCGCCTCAACAAAAAATTGGACAGGTATTGCGCCAGGTCAAGAGACCCTCAGGCAATAGCTGTGGACGCTCTGGTAACACTGTGGGTGTACCAGTCAGTGTATGTGTTCCCTCCTCTGCCTCTCATACCAAAGGTACTGAGAATTATACGGAAAAGAGGAGTAAGAACAATACTGGTGGCTCCGGACTGGCCAAGAAGAACTTGGTATCCGGAACTTCAAGAGATGTTCACGGAGGATCCGTGGCCTCTACCTCTAAGAAGGGATCTGCTTCAGCAGGGACCTTGTATGTTCCAAGACTTACCGCGGCTGCGTATGACGGCATGGCGGTTGAACGCCGGATTCTAAAAGAGAAGGGCATTCCTGAGGAAGTTATTCCTACTTTAATTAAAGCCAGGAAAGAAGTGACCGCACAACATTATCACCGCATTTGGAGAAAATATGTTGCGTGGTGTGAGGCCAAGAAGGCTCCAACGGAAGAATTTCAATTGGGTCGATTCTTACATTTCCTGCAAGCAGGATTGTCTATGGGCCTCAAATTGGGGTCCATTAAAGTTCAAATTTCGGCCTTATCAATTTTCTTCCAGAAGGAATTGGCGTCAGTGCCTGAAGTACAAACTTTTGTCAAAGGTGTACTACATATACAACCCCCAATAGTGCCTCCAGTGGCACCGTGGGATTTGAACGTGGTTCTAAATTTTCTCAAATCTCATTGGTTTGAGCCTTTAAAATCGGTAGATTTAAAATACCTTACATGGAAGGTAACCATGCTGTTGGCCCTGGCTTCAGCCAGGAGAATTTCGGAGTTGGCAGCTTTGTCATACAAAAGCCCATATCTGATATTCCATTCGGACAGGGCAGAATTGAGGACACGTCCTCAATTTCTCCCTAAGGTGGTTTCGGCATTTCACTTGAACCAGCCTATTGTGGTGCCTGCGGCTACTAGCGACTTGGAGGACTCCAAGTTACTGGACGTTGTCAGAGCATTAAAAATATATATTTCAAGGACAGCTGGAGTCAGAAAATCTGACTCGTTGTTTACATTGTATGCACCCAACAAGTTGGGTGCTCCTGCGTCTAAACAGACGATTGCACGTTGGATATGTAGTACAATCCAACTTGCACATTCTGTGGCAGGCCTGCCACAGCCTAAATCTGTAAAGGCCCATTCCACAAGGAAAGTGGGCTCATCCTGGGCGGCTGCCCGGGAGTCTCGGCATTACAACTTTGCCGAGCAGCTACGTGGTCAGGGGAGAACACGTTTGTAAAATTTTACAAATTTGATACTCTGGCTAAAGAGGACCTGGAGTTCTCTCATTCGGTGCTGCAGAGTCATCCGCACTCTCCCGCCCGTTTGGGAGCTTTGGTATAATCCCCATGGTCCTGACGGAGTCCCAGCATCCACTAGGACGTTAGAGAAAATAAGAATTTACTTACCGATAATTCTATTTCTCATAGTCCGTAGTGGATGCTGGGCGCCCATCCCAAGTGCGGATTGTCTGCAATGCTTGTACATAGTTATTGTTACAAAAATCGGGTTATTACTGTTGTTGTGAGCCATCTGTTCAGAGGCTACTTCGTTTGTGTTATCATACTGTTAACTGGGTTCAGATCACAAGTTGTACGGTGTGATTGGTGTGGCTGGTATGAGTCTTACCCGGGATTCAAGATCCTTCCTTATTGTGTACGCTCGTCCGGGCACAGTACCTAACTGAGGCTTGGAGGAGGGTCATAGGGGGAGGAGCCAGTACGCACCATGTGACCTAAAAGCTTTTTTAGATGTGCCCTGTCTCCTGCGGAGCCCGCTATTCCCCATGGTCCTGACGGAGTCCCAGCATCCACTACGGACTATGAGAAATAGAATTATCGGTAAGTAAATTCTTATTTTCAAGTAGGGCCACACGTTATATGATCACGGCAATGAAGGAGGCTTTGCATATCTCTGATGCTGCAAGTACCACAAAAAGGGGTATTATGTGGGGGGTGAAAAAACTACCTGTAGTTTTTCCTGAATCAGAGGAATTAAATGATGTATGTGATGAAGCGTGGTTTAACCCAGATAGAAAAATGCTAATTTCAAAAAAGTTATTAGCATTATACCCTTTCCCGCCAGAGGTTAGGGCGCGCTGGGAAACACCCCCTAGGGTGGATAAGGCGCTCACACGCTTATCAAAACAAGTGGCGTTACCGTCTCCGGATACGGCCGCCCTCAAGGATCCAGCAGATAGGAGACTGGAAACTACCCTAAAAAGTATATACACACATACTGGTGTTATACTGCGACCGGCCATCGCCTCAGCCTGGATGTGCAGTGCTGGGGTCGTCTGGTTGGATTCCCTGACTGAAAATATTGATACCCTGGATAGGGACAGTATTTTATTGACTATAGAGCAATTAAAGGATGCTTTCCTTTATATGCGAGATGCGCAGAGAGATATTTGCACTCTGGCATCGAGAGTAAATGCGATGTCCATATCTGCCAGAAGGAGTTTATGGACGCGACAGTGGTCAGGTGATGCGGATTCCAAACGACATATGGAAGTGTTGCCGTATAAAGGGGAGGAATTATTTGGCGTCGGTCTATCGGATCTGGTGGCCACGGCAACTGCCGGAAAATCCACCTTTTTACCTCAGACCCCCTCCCAACAGAAAAAGACACCGTCTTTTCAGCCGCAGTCCTTTCGGTCCTATAAGAACAAGCGGACAAAAGGACAGTCATATCTGCCTAGGGGCAGAGGAAGGGGTAAGAGAGGGCAGCAAGCAGCCCCTGCCCAGGAACAGAAGCCCTCCCAGGGTTCTGCAAAGCCCTCAGCATGACGCTGGGGCCTTACAAGCGGACTCAGGAACGGGGGGGGGTCGACTCAAGAATTTCAGCGCACAGTGGGCTTGCTCACAGGTGGACCCCTGGATTCTGCAGGTAGTATCTCAGGGTTACAGGTTGGAATTCGAGAAGTCTCCCCCTCGCCGGTTCCTAAAGTCTGCTTTGCCAACGTCTCCCTCAGACAGGGCGACGGTATTGGAAGCCATTCACAAGCTGTTTGCTCAGCAGGTGATAGTCAAGGGTACCCCTCCTACAACAGGGAAAGGGGTATTACTCCACGCTATTTGTGGTACCGAAGCCGGACGGCTCGGTAAGACCTATTCTAAATCTGAAATCTTTGAACCTGTACATACAAAAATTCAAGTTCAAGATGGAGTCACTCAGAGCAGTGATAGCGAATCTGGAAGAAGGGGACTTTATGGTGTCCCTGGACATAAAGGATGCTTACCTGCATGTCCCAATTTGCCCTTCACATCAAGGGTACCTCAGGTTCGTGGTGCAAAACTGTCATTATCAGTTTCAGACGCTGCCGTTTGGATTGTCCACGGCACCTCGGGTCTTTACCAAGGTAATGGCCGAAATGATGATTCTTCTGCGAAGAAGAGGCGTATTAATTATCCCTTACTTGGACGATCTCCTGATAAGGGCAAGGTCCAGAGAACAGCTGGAGGACGGAGTAGCACTAACCCAAGTAGTGCTGCAACAACACGGGTGGATTCTGAATTTTCCAAAATCTCAGTTGACCCCGACAACACGTCTGCTGTTCCTGGGAATGATTCTGGACACGGTTCAGAAAAAGGTGTTTCTTCCGGAGGAGAAAGCCAGGGAGTTATCCGAACTTGTCAGGAACCTCCTAAAACCAGGGACAGTGTCTGTACATCCATGCACAAGAGTCCTGGGAAAGATGGTGGCTTCTTACGAAGCGATTCCATTCGGCAGATTCCACGCACAAACTTTTCAGTGGGATCTGCTGGACAAATGGTCCGGATCGCATCTGCAGATGCATCAGCGGATAACCTTATCGCCACGGACAAGGGTGTCTCTTCTGTGGTGGTTGCAGAGTGCTCATCTGTTAGAGGGCCGCAGATTCGGCATACAGGACTGGGTCCTGGTGACCACGGATGCCAGTCTGAGAGGCTGGGGAGCGGTCACACAAGGAAGAAACTTCCAGGGAGTATGGTCAAGCCTGGAGATGTCTCTTCACATAAATATACTGGAGCTAAGAGCGATTTACAATGCTCTAAGCCTGGCAAAACCCCTGCTTCAGGGTCAGCCGGTGTTGATCCAGTCGGACAACATCACGGCAGTCGCCCACGTAAACAGACAGGGCGGCACAAGAAGCAGGACAGCAATGGCAGAAGCTGCAAGGATTCTTCGCTGGGCGGAAGATCATGTGATAGCACTGTCAGCAGTATTCATTCCGGGAGTGGACAACTGGGAAGCAGACTTCCTCAGCAGACACGATCTACACCCGGGAGAGTGGGGACTTCATCCAGAAGTCTTCCACATGATTGTGAACCGTTGGGAAAAACCAATGGTGGATATGATGGCGTCCCGCCTCAACAAAAAACTGGACAGGTATTGCGCCAGGTCAAGAGATCCTCAGGCAATAGCTTTGGACGCTCTGGTAACACCGTGGGTGTTCCAGTCAGTGTATGTGTTCCCTCCTCTGCCTCTCATACCAAAAGTACTGAGAATTATACGGCAGAAGGAAGTAAGAACGATACTAGTGGCTCCGGATTGGCCAAGAAGAACTTGGTACCCGGAACTTCAAGAGATGCTCACGGAGGATCCGTGGCCTCTACCTCTAAGACGGGACCTGCTTCAGCAGGGACCGTGTCTATTCCAAGAATTACCGCGGCTGCGTTTGACGGCATGGCGGTTGAACGCCGAATTCTAAAGGAAAAAGGCATTCCGGAAGAGGTCATTCCTACACTGGTAAAAGCCAGGAAGGAGGTGACTGCACAACATTATCACCGCATTTGGAGAAAATATGTTGCGTGGTGTGAGGCCAGGAAGGCCCCCACGGAGGAATTTCAACTGGGTCGATTCCTACATTTCCTGCAAACAGGATGGTCTATGGGCCTCAAATTGGGGTCCATTAAGGTTCAAATTTCGGCCCTGTCGATTTTCTTCCAGAAAGAATTGGCTTCAGTTCCTGAAGTCCAGACTTTTGTAAAAGGAGTACTACATATACAGCCCCCGGTTGTGCCCCCAGTGGCACCGTGGGATCTTAATGTAGTCTTGGATTTTCTCAAATCCCATTGGTTTGAGCCGCTCAAATCGGTGGAGCTGAAGTATCTCACATGGAAAGTAACCATGCTACTGGCCCTGGCTTCAGCCAGGAGAGTATCAGAATTGGCGGCTTTATCATATAAGAGCCCATATCTGATTTTCCATACGGACAGGGCAGAACTGCGGACGCGTCCTCATTTTCTGCCTAAGGTGGTGTCAGCGTTTCACCTGAACCAGCCTATTGTGGTGCCTGCGGCTACTAACGAGTTGGAGGATTCCAAGTTGTTGGACGTGGTCCGGGCATTGAAAATATATATTTCAAGAACGGCGGGAGTCAGAAAGTCTGACTCACTGCTTATATTGTATGCACCCAACAAGATGGGTGCTCCTGCTTCTAAGCAGACGATTGCTCGTTGGATTTGTAGCACAATTCAACTTGCACATTCTGTGGCAGGCTTGCCACAACCTAAATCTGTCAAGGCCCATTCCACAAGGAAAGTGGGCTCATCCTGGGCGGCTGCCCGGGGAGTCTCGGCATTACAACTCTGCCGAGCTGCTACTTGGTCAGGGGCAAATACGTTTGCAAAATTCTACAAATTTGATACCCTGGCTGAGGAGGACCTTGAGTTCTCTCATTCGGTGCTGCAGAGTCATCCGCACTCTCCCGCCCGTTTTGGGAGCTTTGGTATAATCCCCATGGTCCTGACGGAGTCCCCAGCATCCACTTAGGACGTTAGAGAAAATAAGAATTTACTTACCGATAATTCTATTTCTCGTAGTCCGTAGTGGATGCTGGGCGCCCATCCCAAGTGCGGATTGTCTGCAATACTTGTACATAGTTATTGTTACAAAAAAATCGGGTTGTTATTTGTTGTGAGCCGTCTGTTCAGAGGCTCCTACGTTTGTCATACTGTTAACTGGGTTCAGATCACAAGTTATACGGTGTGATTGGTGTGGCTGGTATGAGTCTTACCCCGGGTTCAATATCCTTCCTTATTGTGTACGCTCGTCCGGGCACAGTATCCTAACTGAGGCTTGGAGGAGGGTCATAGGGGGAGGAGCCAGTACACACCACCTGATCCTAAAGCTTTATTTTTGTGCCCTGTCTCCTGCGGAGCCGCTAATCCCCATGGTCCTGACGGAGTCCCCAGCATCCACTACGGACTACGAGAAATAGAATTATCGGTAAGTAAATTCTTATTTTTTTATTTATTTGTAAAAACCGTTTCCCCCCCCCCCCCAGGTGGCCGGGATACCGTCCGTAAGTATGCCGACAACGGCATCCTGGCCGCTGCGCTCAACACAGGTTCTATTCCCACTCTATGGGTGTCGGGGATACCCACATGTGGTAATAGTCCTGTCTGGCCGATATATTCCTGCTGTCGGCATTGCCATCTTTCAGTATTCCGGCATCGGTATCCTAAACGCCGGCAACGTATACTTTTTTTTTTCCAACCCTGCCACTCTGGTAAAAGGGTGATAGCCTTGGGCTTTAACCATTTAACTGACAATTTTGGTGTCCAAAAAAATGCTCAAATTCTTTTTTTTCTCTAGCATCCATAAGGGATATTGAGGAGACTTAGTACGATGGGTATCGATGGGGTCCAAAGGAGCCGGTGCACTTTAAATTTCTTCACTGGGTGTGCTGGCTCCTCCCCTCTATGCCCCCTCCCACAGGCAGTTTAGAAAAAATTGCCCTCGGGAGAGGATGCACACTCTGCAGCTCCAGAGAGTTTTCTTCAATTTCTTTTAAACTTTTATTGTTTTCGGTATGCTGTTTGGGCAACAGCATACCTGCACCGTTGGAAGTTAGGGGTGGGACGGTCACCAGCCTTGCGAGGTGTCAGAGCCGCTTCCCTGCTGCAGGACCACCATTTTGAGAGGTTTTGTTCAGCAGGGCACTGTGCCTTAGCTGTCACTATCGCAGCATGCCGCACACCCCTAACAAATGCCTGAAGGTGATGACTGTGGTGCGTACAAGCTGGGGCCCCGCTAGGGGGTTTCCCCGGTTCATGGTGCGGCTAAACGCAGGCGTGGCATACGGGACCCTCCTGGGGGGGACCCGCTAGAGTCCCCCCATATACACTGGCTAGCGGTGGCTTAAACTAGCACTTGTGTGATGTTTTTAAGCAAATAGGAGACATTGCCAGTATAAAAGTCACTGTAGCTTTGGCGCCTTTGGGGAGGGCGGAGTTGCCTCCGAGCGGGACCAGCGGCATTTTGACGCTTTCCTCTGCTTAATGCAGCAGCAGCAAGCACACACAGCTCCTGACTCACAAGACACGCTGGAAAACTGGTACAGGGTGTAGCAAAGGGGGAGAGCCGCTATTGTACACAATCTGTGTCCTATACAGGACAGAAATCATTAGTGTTTCACTGTGATATACTAAGCTGACAGCCTCACTGGGGCTGTGTAGCTGGGGTGTGCTGGTCTTTTTCTGTGTGTCTCCTCTCACATACAGTAAGGGCAGGCTTGCTATGTATTACTGTCTGTGTGTATGTTGTTGTGATTACTGTGAACATGGGTAAACACAAACTATGCAGTGTATGCCACACCAGATTCTCTCCCTTACACATGTGATTCTGTTTCATGTGAACAATGCAGCCAATCTTCACAGCTCAGTGAAGGGGCTGGGGGAGAGGGACCAGATGCATCCTAGTTAGGGGCTCTTAAAATATGATGTCTGATATGTCATCACAACTCACTGCTAATGTTCAAAAAACTCCGCTACAACAACAGCCTGCTAGGACAGATATTACACAGCCCCCCCCCCCCCCCCCCCCCTCTCTCTAAATCACGACCACAAAAGCGTGGCTTACCTGCTCTGCTTTCTGATTCAGATGAGGAAATACAGGTGGATGGGGATGACTTGGACCCCGTTAGCGGGGATTCCGCTTCTGCTCAGGGTTTTGAACCCCTCATTCTGGCTATACGGGATGTGTTAAAGCTCCCTCTAGAGGACGCTGCGTCACAGCAGTCGTTTTTCTTTACACAAAACAAGTCTAATGTCACTTTCCCTGATTCTGCAGAGTTAGATGACCTATTTAAATTAGCCTGGAAAAATCCAGACAAAAAATACCAAGAGTCAAAATGATTTTTGCACAATTTCCCATTTGCTCCTTAAGGTAGGAAATTCTGGGAAGAGCCTCGGTAGTTGATGTCTCAGTATCTCGATTGTCAAAATATATGTTATGGTAAGAACTTACCGTTGATAACGGTATTTCTCCTAAGTCCACAGGATAACAATGTGATATGATGGAGCGACAGCGGATTTGCACCAATCAGTCAAAGCTTTCCGGCCTCCAATCATGCAACGGGCCCGTCCATATATCCCCGCCTCCTGGCTCAGGCAAATAAGTTGTATTCCAAAGCTCAAGGCAGGAGCATTATGTAGAACCCTAAGCAGTCGAGAAGAACACACATGCACACCCTTCCATGCAAGAGGGAAGAGGTTAGTGAGTAAAAAAGAATCCTCAAATCAGTTGCATCAGGGTGGGATCCCTGTGGAAATCTGTGGACATAGGAGAAATACCGTTATCAACGGTAAGTTCTTACCATAACGTATATTTCTCCGGCAGGGTCCACAGGTTATCCACAGGATAACAATGGGATTTCCGAAAGCAATTTTTAGTGGTGGGGATGTTCCTGATTGGTAGAATAACCCTTCGCCCAAATTCAGCATCATGAGAGGCAAAAGTTTCCAAGGCATAATGTCTGAGTGTATTAATGGAAGACCATATGGCTGCCTTACATATCTGTTCCTGCTGAAGCACCATGCTGTGCTGCCCATGAAGTACCTACCTTACGAGTAGAGTGAACAGAGACATTGGGGTAATTCCAAGTTGATCGCAGCAGGAAATTTTTTAGCAATTGCACAAAACCATGTGCACTGCAGGGGAGGCAGATATAACATGTGCAGAGAGAGTTAGATTTGGTTGGGTTATTTTGTTTCTATGCAGGGTAAATACTGGCTGCTTTATTTTTACATTGCAATTTAGATTGCAGATTGAACACACCCCACCCAAATCTAACACTCTCTGCACATGTTATATCTGCCTCCCCTGCAGTGCACATGGTTTTGCCCAACTGCTAAAAAATTTCCTGCTGCGATCAACTTGGAATTACCCCCATTAGCCGGAATAGGGAAATCAGCTTAAAAATATGCTTAGTCATTAGTTTGCCAGTGTCTGCCTACCAGCATGTCATCCTCTCTTATGAAATCCATAGAGAATGAAAAGAGAATATGCTTTTCTGATGACACAGGTACAATCCACGTAGATCCTTATTGCACGGATCACATCCAGCGATGCATCTCCCGGAGAAAAGGTCCAGACCCTAAAAGGCCGGGACAATATTTCCTACGTTAAGGTGGAACTTAGTCATCACCTTAGGAAGATACCCAGATCTAGTTCTGAGAACTACTTTATCTGGATAAACAATCAGAAATGTTGAACAATATGACAATCCCTAAGTCTGATATTCTTATTGCTTACGACTTAGTCAGTAGAAAGGACACTTTAGTTGTCAACCATTTATAATCCATATTTCTCTAACGTCCTAAGTGGATGCTGGGGACTCCGTAAGGACCATGGGGAATAGCGGCTCCGCAGGAGACTGGGCACACCTAAAGAAAGCTTTAGGACTATCTGGTGTGCACTGGCTCCTCCCCCTATGACCCTCCTCCAAGCCTCAGTTAGATCTCTGTGCCCAAACGAGAAGGGTGCACACTAGGGGCTCTCCTGAGCTTCTTAGTGAAAGTTTTAGTTTAGGTTTTTTATTTTCAGTGAGACCTGCTGGCAACAGGCTCACTGCATCGAGGGACTAAGGGGAGAAGAAGCGAACTCACCTGCGTGCAGAGTGGATTGGGCTTCTTAGGCTACTGGACATTAGCTCCAGAGGGACGATCACAGGCCCAGCTTGGATGGGTCCCAGAGCCGCGCCGCCGGCCCCCTTACAGCGCCAGAAGGCAGAAGAGGTCCGGAAAATCGGCGGCAGAAGACGTCCTGTCTTCAACAAGGTAGCGCACAGCACTGCAGCTGTGCGCCATTGCTCTCAGCACACTTCGGTCACTGAGGGTGCAGGGCGCTGGGGGGGGGCGCCCTGAGACGCAATAAAAACACCTTGGATGGCAAAAAATGCATCACATATAGCTCCTGGGCTATATGGATGCATTTAACCCCTGCCAGAATCCATAAAAAAGCAGGAGAAAAGTCCGCGAAAAAGGGGCGGAGCCTATCTCCTCAGCACACTGGCGCCATTTTCCCTCACAGCTCCGTTGGAGGGAAGCTCCCTGGCTCTCCCCTGCAGTCACTACACTACAGAAAGGGTTAAAAAAAAGAGAGGGGGGCACTAATTAGGCGCAGTATTAACTATACAGCAGCTATAAGGGGAAAAACACTTATATAAGGTTATCCCTGTATTTATATAGCGCTCTGGTGTGTGCTGGCAAACTCTCCCTCTGTCTCCCCAAAGGGCTAGTGGGGTCCTGTCCTCTATCAGAGCATTCCCTGTGTGTGTGCTGTATGTCGGTACTTTTGTGTCGACATGTATGAGGAGAAAAATGATGTGGAGACGGAGCAGATTGCCTGTAATAGTGATGTCACCCCCTAGGGGGTCGACACCTGAGTGGATGAACTGTTGGAAGGAATTACGTGACAGTGTCAGCTCTGTATAAAAGACAGTGGTTGACATGAGACAGCCGGCTACTCAGCTTGTGCCTGTCCAGGCGTCTCATAGGCCGTCAGGGGCTCTAAAGCGCCCGTTACCTCAGATGGCAGATATAGACGCCGACACGGATACTGACTCCAGTGTCGACGGTGAAGAGACGAATGTGACTTCCAGTAGGGCCACACGTTACATGATTGAGGCAATGAAAAATGTTTTACACATTTCTGATAATACGAGTACCACCAAAAAAGGGGTATTATGTTCGGTGAGGAAAAACTACCTGTAGTTTTCCTGAATCTGAGAAATTAAATGAGGTGTGTGATGATGCGTGGGTTTCCCCCGATAACAACTGATAATTTCTAAAATGTTATTGGCATTATATCCTTTCCCGCCAGAGGTTAGGGTGCGTTGGGAAACACCCCCTAGGGTGGATAAAGCGCTCACACGCTTGTAAGGGCTCTACCTTCGCCTGAGATGGCCGCCCTTAAGGATCCTGCTGATAGAAAGCAGGAGGGTATCCTAAAAGGTATTTACACACATACTGGTGTTATACTGCGACCAGCAATCGCCTCAGCCTGGATGTGCAGTGCTGGGTTGGCGTGGTCGGATTCCCTGACTGAAAATATTGATACCCTAGATAGGGACAGTATATTTTTGCCTATAGAGCATTTAAAAGATGCATTTCTATATATGCGTGATGCACAGCGGAATATTTGCCGACTGGCATCAAGTCTAAGCGCGTTGTCCATTTCTACCAGTAGAGGGTTATGGACACGTCAGTGGTCAGGTGATGCGTATTCCAAACGGCATTTGGAAGTATTGCTTTATTAAGGGAGGAGTTATTTGGGGTCGGTCTTTCAGACCTGGTGGCCACGGCAACAGCTGGGATTTCCACGTTTGTACCCCAGGTCGCCTCTCAACATGAGAAGACGCCGTATTATCAGGCGCAGTCTTTTCGTGGACAAGCGGGCAAAAGGTTCCTCATTTCTGCCCCGTGACAGAGGGAGAGGAAAAAGGCTGCAGAAATCAGCCAGTTCCCAGGAACAGAAACCCTCTCCCGCCTCTGCCAAGCCCTCAGTATACGCTGGGGCTTTACAAGCAGAATCAGGCACGGTGGGGGGCCCGTCTCAATGAATTTCAGTGCGCAGTGGGCTCACTCGCAAGTAGACCCCTGGATCCTTCAGGTGATATCTCAGGGGTACAAATTAGAATTCGAGACGTCTCCCCCTCGCCGTTTCCTAAAGTCGGCTTTACCGATGTCTCCTTCTGACAGGGAGACAGTTTTGGAAGCCATTCACAAGCTGTATTCCCAGCAGGTGATAATCAAGATACCCCTCTTGCAAGGAACGGGGTATTATTCCACACTGTTGTGGTACCGAAGCCGGACGGCTCGGTGAGACCGATTCTAAATCTAAAATCTTTGAACACTTACGTACAGAGGTTCAAATTCAAGATTGAGTCACTCAGAGCAGTGATTGCGAACCTGGAAGAAGGGGACTACATGATGTCTCGGGACATCAAGGATGCTTACCTTCATGTCAAAATTTACCCTTCTCACCAAGGGTACCTCAGGTTTATGGTACAGAACTGTCACTATCAGTTCAGACGCTGCCGTATGGATGGTACACGGCACCCTGGGTCTTTACCAAGGTAATGGCCGAAATGATGATATTCCTTCGAAGGAAGTGAATTTTAGTTATCCCTTACTTGGACAATTCCCTGATAAGGGTAAGATCCAGGGAACAGTTGGAGGTCGGTGTAGCACTATCTCAGGTAGTGTGGCGGCAGCACGATTGGATTCTCAATATTCCAAAATCGCACCTGGTTCCGACGACGTGTCTTCTGTTCCTAGGGATGATCCTGGACACAGTCCAGAAAAAGGGGTTTCTCCCGGAGGAGAAAGCCAGGGAGTTATCCGAGCTAGTCAGGAACCTCCTAAAACCGAGCCAAGTCTCAGTGCATCAATGCACAAGGGTTCTGGGTAAAATGGTGGCTTCCTACGAAGCAATCCCATTCGGCAGATTCCACGCAAGAACTTTCCAGTGGGACCTGCTGGACAATGGTCCGGGTCGCATCTTCAGATGCATCAGCGGATAACCCTGTCACCAAGGACAAGGGTGTCCCTCCTGTGGTGGTTGCAGAGTGCTCATCTTCTAGAGGGCCGCAGATTAGGCATTCAGGACTGGGTCCGGGTGACCACGGATGCCAGCCTGCGAGGCTGGGGAGCAGTCACACAGGGAAGGAATATCCAGGGCTTATGGTCAAGCCTGGAGACATCACTTCACATAAATATCCTGAAGCTAAGGGACATTTACAATGCTCTAAGCTTAGCAAGACCTCTGCTTCAAGGTCAGCCGGTGTTGATCCAGTCGGGCAACATCACGGCAGTCACCCACGTAAACAGACAGGGTGGCACAAGAAGCAGGAGGGCAATGGCAGAAGCTGCAAGGATTCTTCGCTGGGCGGAAAATCATGTGATGGCACTGTCAGCAGTATTCATTCTGGGAGTGGACAACTGGGAAGCAGACTTCCTCAGCACGACCTCCACCCGGGAGAGTGGGGACTTCACCCAGAAGTCTTCCACATGATTAAAAACTCGACAGGTATTGCGCCAGGTCCAGGGACCCTCAGGCAATAAGCTGTAGACGCTCTGGTAACACCGTGGGTGTACCAGTCAGGGTATGTGTTCCCTCCTCTGCCTCTCATACCCAAGGTACTGAGATTGATAAGATGGAGAGGAGTAAGCACTATATTCGTGGTTCCGGATTGGCCAAGAAGGACTTGGTAACCGGAACTTCAAGAGATGCTCACGGAGGATCCGTGGCCTCTACCTCCTAAGAAGGGACCTGCTCCAGCAAGGACCCTGTCTGTTCCAAGACTTACCGCGGCTGCGTTTGACGGCATGGCGGTTGAACGCCGGATCCTGAAGAAAAAAAGGCATTCCGGATGAAGTCATCCCTATCCTGATCAAAGCCAGGAAGGATGTAACCGCAAAAACATTATCACCGCAATTGGCGAAAATATGTTGCGTGGTGCGAGGCCAGTAAGGCCCAACGGAGGAAATTCAACTGGGTCGATTCCTACATTTCCTGCAAACAGGAGTGTCTATGGGCCTGAAATTGGGGTCCATTAAGGTTCAAATTTCGGCCCTGTCAATTTTCTTCCAAAAAGAACTAGCTTCAGTCCCTGAAGTTCAGACGTTTGTAAAAGGGGTACTGCATATACAGCCTCCTTTTGTGCCTCCAGTGGCACTTTGGGATCTCAATGTAGTTTTGGGTTCCAAAAGTCACATTGGTTTGAACCACTTAAATCTGTGGAGTTAAAATATCTCACATGGAAAGTGGTCATGCTGTTGGCCCTGGCCTGGGCCAGGCGCGTGTCAGAATTGGCGGCTTTATCCTGAAAAAGCCCTTATCTGATTTTCCATTCGGACAGGGCGGAATTGAGGACTCGTCCTCAGTTTCTCCCCAAGGTGGTTTCAGCGTTTCACCTGAACCAACCTATTGGTGGTGCCTGCGGCTACTAGGGACTTGGAGGCCTCCAAGTTGCTAGACGTTGTCAGTGCCCTGAAAATATATGTTTCCAGGACGGCTGGAGTCAGGAAATCTGACTCGCTGTTTATCCTGTGTGCACCCAACAAGCTGGGTGCTCCTGCTTCTAAGCAGACTATTGCTCGTTGGATTTGTAGTACAATTCAGCTTGCACATTCTGTGGCAGGCCTGCCACAGCCAAAAATCTGTAAATGCCCACTCCACAAGGAAGGTGGGCTCATCTTGGGCGGCTGCCCGAGGGGTCTCGGCTTTACAACTTTGCCGAGCAGCTACTTGGTCAGGAGCAAATACGTTTGTAAAATTCTACAAAATTGATATCCTGGCTGAGGAGGACCTGGAGTTCTCTCATTTGGTGCTGCAGAGTCATCCGCACTCTCCCTCCCGTTTGGGAGCTTTGGTATAATCCCCATGGTCCTTACGGAGTCCCAGCATCCACTTAGGACGTTAGAGAAAATAAGAATTTACTTACCGATAATTCTATTTCTCATAGTCCGTAGTGGATGCTGGGCGCTCATCCCAAGTGCGGATTGTCTGCAATACTTGTACATAGTTATTGTTACAAAAATCGGGTTATTATTGTTGTGAGCCATCTTTCAGAGGCTCCTCTGTTATGCTGTTAACTGGGTTCAGATCACAGGTTATACGGTGTGATTGGTGTGGCTGGTATGAGTCTTACCCGGGATTCAAAATCCTTCCTTATTGTGTACGCTCGTCCGGGCACAGTATCCTAACTGAGGCTTGGAGGAGGGTCATAGGGGGAGGAGCCAGTGCACACCAGATAGTCCTAAAGCTTTCTTTAGATGTGCCCAGTCTCCTGCGGAGCCGCTATTCCCCATGGTCCTTACGGAGTCCCCAGCATCCACTACGGACTATGAGAAATAGAATTATCGGTAAGTAAATTCTTATTTTTTAAGTGGTTCAAATGGGGCAACTTGAAGGACTTTCAGGACTAAACAAGTCCCATGACACTGTAGGAAAAAAAAAAAAAAAGGTTGAATGCGCAGCATACCCTGGAAAAAAGGTGCACACATCCTGTAAGTTGGTCATTTACTTTTGGAACTCTACAGTCGATGCCGACCTTTGCTTCTCTCAAGGAAGCAATCTATTCCTGTCTGAAGGAATGCTATGTCGCTGGAAACTCTGAAATTTTTTTAGGGTCCCATTCACCTACAGCACCTGGTGTTTGCAGATGTTCCCCATCCAAGTATTCACCAGGCCCAACACTGCATAGCTTTCCAGATCTGGTGAGACTGGGCATATACAGTGTGATGTGGCTGTAGATTTTCTTTCACTGCACCAATGAATATAGGCTTGCCATATTTGGTGATGAATGCAAGCTAAGGAAGGTTTCCTTGTTCTGAAAACTGTTTCAAGGTATCCTCTTGACCTGAGGAAAGAGGTTTCAATGGCCATGCTGTCAAACAGTCGACCCACATGTCTGTGATAACCAGGACCCTGCATTAGTAGGTCTGGACGTTATGGGAGCAGAAGTAGATCATCCATTGCCATTCTCTGCTGGTCTTCCTGTTTAAACTTTCTCACCACCCTGGGTAATAGGGTAATTAGAAGAAAACCCACCTGCCAGATGAAGGTCCTGTCTCACTGCTAAGGCATCCACAACAATCACTCTGGGATCCTTTGTTCTTGACCCGTAAGTGAGCACTTTGTTGTTCAACCAAGACGTTCTGAGATGCATCTCTAGCACGCACCTCTTGTTTTCTAGAGTCCGGAAGATCTCTGGGTGTAGAGCCCATTCACTCCTCTGAATGGTGTATCGACTTGAAAAAGTCCATTTCCCCATTTATGATTCTCGAACTGAGAACGACGGACAAGGTTGGATGATGAAATCCTACCTCTTAGGTATGTGACTTATCATCTTCATCCCCTTTTCGGCTGAGAGTTCCTCCCTGATGTTGAGGTACCCTACTGCCGCTGCATTGTCCGAGCGGAACTGGACTGGTTTTTACATGAAGACTGTCCCGTGCCTACACCGGTGCCCTGTATATGGCCCGAGGTTTCAACCTTTATTGGTAGACAGCACTTTGGGAACACAATCTCCCTGACACTAATCCTAGTATCAGAATCTTCCCAATCTGATATTAAAAAGGATTTTCCTTTGTCCCGCTGGGATGTCTGTAGCCACCAGGCTAATTACCTTCTTACTTTTATCGTAAGTACCATAGTCTGTCTTTATTATCTGATGCAATCCATTAATACTTACCACACCTTGTATTCCCACCTGGTCCCTCCAGGTACCAACCAGGCCCACACTGCTGATCTTCCATGATCCAATGAAGTTTGGGCATATCCAGTGGGGTGTGGTTGTAGATTCTACTAGGTAAGAATCAGACGCTGCAGAGACCTAGAGTGGAATTGTGCATACTCCCTCCTGTCAATGCAGATACCATCAAACCCATCCCCGCATTGCTGCGTGAATAGATACCGTTTGACTGTGGCGATTCTTGAATCCTATAGTGAACCCTGGATTTATTGTTGTGAGGTAAGAAATTACTCTCTGCAGATGTGATTCAGTACAGCCCCCAAGTGAGTCCTCAGATGTGACAAAACTGGAGACTATTTCCCCCAAGTTATGAGTCACTTGCCCCTGCAAACTCGTTATTGCTATTGCCGATGACGAAGAGCAATCTCTGTGACTGTACCAGGATTAAAAGATCCTTGGTATGGGAAAAACCTTAACCCCTGCTGGCGGAGACCAGATGTTGTTACCTCCATATTTCTGGTAAATACTCTGGGGACTGTTGTTAACCCAAAGGGTAAAGCCTAAAACTGAAAAATGCTTTTCTGGAGGATAGCAGAATCTTGGATAACACTGATGGACAATGGTATAGGAACCTATAGGTAAGCCTCCTGTATCTCCAGGGATCCATAAAAACCCCTGGCTCCATGCCACACATAAGGAACGTATGATTCCATGTTTCCAAATGTATTTGCTCAGCATTTTTCAGCTTGAGCATGAGTCAAAATTACTTATTTGGCTTCCGACTAAGCCAGGTTGAAGTAAAACCTTGTCCTTTTTTGCCAGAGGAACTGGAATCACTATTACCGACCGAAGCAAATTTCTGACCTTCGTCTATAGCCGAGATAGGCTGTCTTGAAGGCGAAAACGTAACTAGAGATACCATGCCAGGTCTGTGTGACCTGAGGAAGTCGGCCCCCTAACCTGGGGCCTCCCAGGCGGAGCCCACACCATCACCTGATGGTTTAATATTTCTACAGCACCTGGTATTCCCCGATAGCCATCCGAGTACTAACCAGGCCCACACTGTAGATCTTCTGGTAGCTCAATGGTTTCCTAGTCTCAAATCACACTGATGTGGGAATCAGCCTATGACTGGCTTCTATTGATCGTGTAATACCAACACGTGAACTGTATGTGACAGGAACCTGACTTTCTTGGAGTCTGCTTCTGACTTCAGAATATCTGTCAATTCTTACCAAAAAGAAATATTTTCAGAACAAGACAACGATTCCACCTACAGCACCTGGTATTCACAGATGTTTCTCATCAGGCCTCACACTGCATAGCTTCCAAGTTCTGGTGAGATTGGGCATATTCAGTGTGGTGTGGCTGTAGATCTCCCACTTACCCAGCTAAACTGCTCTATGAGGAGGTATAGTTAGGGCTGATGCCCTGGAGTAAATATTTTGCCCATATCCAATGCTTCCAGGAACATTGCAGTTTTTTTTATATGAGCCATATGAGATTCTTGCTCTACTGAAAAATCTCCTTTTATTGCATCAGCCCAGGCAACCACTGCCTTTGCCATTTAAGCCGAAACCAAGGCTTGGCCTCATGACTGCCCTTGACAGAAAAATTGAAAGCAAAGCTGTTGTAGATTCTCTTTATCTACTTTAGGAGCCATCTCCCCCATTTTTTTTTTTTTTAAACAATCCCCAGCTGGAAGCAGATCATAGGAATTCCATTTCTTAGGAATTCTAACTTTTTATTGGGCGTAACCCAAACCTCTTCCATGATATCCGTCAGCTGATCTTGGAACTCAAGTATTGGGATGTTTAAACACAGGTGCCTTGGTTTTTAACACAGGCTTTGCTGTATCCTCTAAGCATAAGATGGCTTCATTGCTTTCAATTAACTCGGCTATATTCGAGAGCTGAGACCTACCTTTTTTTCATATGATGAAGTAGAATAATAGGGCTTTCATCTCTGATGAATCTAAACAATGTGTAGCCTGCGAGGGTGAAGGATTTACTTACCACTGGTTCTGAGAAGCTGCTGCTGTATGTAAGGTCTTGTAACCCTATTACTGGTACAGGATTTTGGTGGATTAACCATCTAATTTACTGGATAAAGCTTGTGTAATTATAGCCCAAGTTGGATACACTTGTACCTGCATCCGCTTTGCCTGCTGAGCTAAAACATTATGCATACAAGCCATCGCGAACCAGATCATAAGAGGATAATACAGCTTCAAAACATGGTACGAGTATCTTCACCATTGCCGCTTTATTACATGATAAATAATCAGCACTTTCACAGTGTACTACACAATTTTGTGACTGTATCACTTTAACCGTTTTTCTTTAAAATTATATCCATTCGATCCTACTCATGTACCAGCATTGAGGATCTGCAAAACAAACTGACAAACGTAGCAAAGTCAGCATCATGCTAGCAGGCAGTCACATGTTATACATTAGTATATTAAGTAATATGAGCACATCGTCAACTACAATACTATTTTACGTATGTAGGAGAACACATTTACTGAATGTTTAACATATCTAACGTATTCAGACGCAATGCGACAGAAACAACAGTAATGGTATACAGACTCATATGCAATAGGCACTTATCTAACTATTCGTACTCAAAACAGTAGATAGAGATTTAGTGCTGTATAGCCCGTACTCCGTAGAGTGGGATACAGGGAGCCTCACCTCGCTTCCAGGATCGCTCAATACGTTAGCGAACGCTGAGTGGATCCAGACGCTACTAGTGTACACTGCCGCTCCGTGAACCTATAGTGAACACAGACGCACCGGTCACGCAGCCGCCTATGCGGCGACGGGCCCTCAGTGAACTCAGACGCACCGGTCACGCTGCCGCCTATGCTGCGACCAGGTCCCCTTGTGGTAGCAATCGGTGAACACAGACGCCCCGGTCACACAGCCGCCTATGCTGCGACCGGGTCCCCTCGTCTCCCAGTGTAGTTGGTAGCGTCTGAGACGGAAGTGAGGAAACCGTTTATGGCGGGAGACTCAGCGGAAACTGGTCATGAACCGGGGTGGAGGGGCGACCAGGAGTGTGTCTGACTCCCCACTGCTGACATCAACCCTAGGAATTGCGGCCTCATGCTATTCCTGGTGCCTATGATCCCTAAGGCCTAGCACTGGAGCACCCGTGGTGGCGGCGCGTCAGCTACTGTTTGGTAGTCCCCTCCCAAAACAGTGCGGCTGTGTCCGTATTCCATGCGCTACGCAGAACCGATGCCTTACCTTCTCCCTGTGCTCCGGCCACAGCCTGGTAACGTCTGATGGACCTGCTAGTATATCCAACACAGACGTCCGCCGAAACAGCACTGTACTCGTGGGTAAGTGTTGTCGCGACCTGGTGGAGAGTTGATGGAGCGACTCTTTCCAATGTGCGTATAAGACGCTGTTTAGAAAGATCACTCAAAAAATAGTAAGACTATAAAAATAAAACAAGAAAGCTTGGTGCTGCTAACAATCCAGCAGCCCTCTGACCATGGTCCGGATCCTGCCGCACCAAACAAAAAACTGATTTTCCTGAGCCAGGGGGCGGGGATATATGGACGGTCCTGTTGCATGCTGCGAGGCCGGAAAGCTTTGACTGATTGGTGCAAATCCGCTGTCGCTTCATCATATCCCATTGTTATCCTGTGGACCCTGCCGGAGATGGAGGCGGTGCTGCCTGCCCCGGGCTCCTTCATCATAAAGATCCCTGGGGACAGAAAGATAGAGACTACACTAAAGTCTATCTGCACAGCAGCAGGTGTATCGCAAAGGCCGGTCATAGCGGGTTGCTGGATGACCCATGACATTCATATGTGGGCTGCTCAGATTCAGGAGGACCTCTCCGGGGATATGCCTCTGGTCACTACGGTGACTCTCCTGAAGCACAGTCAGGACACTGCACGCGTCCTGTGTGACTTGCTTAAGGAAATAGGCAATATTAATGCTAGGATGTCTGCCATGGCAGTGTCGACGCGCAGGGCCTTGTGGTTGCGTCCGTGGATAACGGACGTGGAATTCCTCCCCTTTTCTGGGGAATGACTCTTTGGGGTTGAGTTGGATATGTAGATTTCCAAAGTCACTTCAGGGAAATCTACGTTTCTCCCCACCGGGGCCCCGCCGGCTAGGCGTTCCCACCCGGGGCCGTCTGTTCAGTCCTTTCGGTCTAACATTTCGATCTAGGGCCAGGGGTGCCTCCAATGTGAATAGAGACACCAGAGGTAAGACTGAAAGACCTGAAAACACCGGTTCTCAGGAACAGAGCACCAGTTCTGCTTCCACTAAGTCCTCAGCATGACTGTGCCCACCTACCCGAGGGGATCTCGAGGTGGGAGCTCGACTGCGTCACTTCATCCGCGTCTGCAAGATTTCCTGCCAGGATACCTGGGTCAGGGACCTCATTTCTCAGGGCTACAAGCTGGAGTTCGGCGGTGCTCCTCCCCAGCGCTTTTTCAATTCAAGGTTACCAGCTTTGGAGGATAAGCAATTTACGTTGCAACAGGCCATCCAAAAGTTGGTCCAGTCCATGTCATTGTTCCAGTACCAATACCACAACGAGGCAGGGATTATTACTCCAACATGTTTGTGGTACCGAAGCCGGACGGTTCGGTAAGGCCCATCTTGAATCTGAAGTCCATGAACCCTTACCTAAAGGTTTTCAAGTTCAAAATGGAATCCTTGACAGCATTGATTGCGGACATGGAAGAACAGGAATTCATGGTTTCCTTGGATATCAAGGATGCCTACCTTCATATTCCTATTTGGCCACCTCATTAGGCTTATCTGAGGTTTGCCATGCTGGATGACCACTACCAGTTCCGCCCTTTGGCCTGTCCACAGCTCCGAGGGTATTTACAAAGGTAATGGCGGAGATGATGTTCCAGCTCCCGGTGGTCAATGTTGTCCCTTACCTTGACGATCTTCTGATAAAAGCAAGATCCAGGTAGCTTTTATTGCTCCATATTGACCGCACTATCCAACTTCTGTCACACCATGGGTGGATTCTCAATTTACAGAAGTCCCACCTGGAGCCAACTCGGCGGCTCCTGCTCCTGGGGATGTTGCTGGATACTGTGGGCCCAGAAGGTGTTCCTCCCGGAGGACAAAGCGAGAACACTTCAGGAGATGGTTCGTATAGTGCTCCGACCTGCTCGAGTATCGATCCATCTCTGCATAAGATTGTTGGGAAAGATGGTCACCTCATATGAGGCGATCCAATATGGGAGGTTCCGTGCCAGAACATTTCAATTGGATCTCCTGAGCAAGTGGTCCGGATCACATCTACAGATGCACCCGATCATTCGGCTGTCACCTCAGGCCAGGATTTCCCTCCTGTGGTGGCTGCAGTCCTCCAATCTCCTAGAAGGCCGGAGTTTCGGGATTCAGGATTGGATCCTCCTCACAACGGATGCGAGTCTGAGAGGATGGGGAGCTATCACCCAAGGGGCGCAGTTCCAGGGCAGGTGGTCAGCCCACGAAGCCCTCCTTCCGATCAACATTCTGGAACTTCAGGCGATCTACAATGCTCTGCTTCAGGCCTCTCCTCTGCTCATGGATCACGCGATCCAGGTACAGTTGGACAACACCACAGCAGTAGCATACATCAATCGGCAAGGAGGAACAAAAAGCAGAGCCTGCATGCGAAAGGTGTCAAAGATACTCCGCTGGGTGGAAAGAAATGCAAGAGCAATGTCAGCAATCTTCATTCTGAGAGTGGACAACTGGGAAGCGGACTTCCTGAGTCGTGACGATCTACACCCAGGGGAGTAGGGGCTCCACCATCCGGTGTTTCAGCAGATCATCGACCAGTGGGGCTGCCCACAAATAGACATGTTGGCTTCTCTACTCAACAAGAAGCTTCACTGGTATTGCTCACGAACCAGGGACCCTCAGGCGAGGGCAGTAGATGCACTGACGTTGACTTGGCCTTACCGGCTGGTCTACCTGTTACTTCCAATTCCGTTGCTCCCAAGGGTGCTCAAGCGAATCACATATCAAGGCGTCCAAGCAATTCTGATTGCCCCGGACTGGCCTCGGAGGGCGTGGTACACACATGTCCGTCGAAGACTCTTGGCCTCTACCTCTAAGAAGAGATCATCTTCAACAAGGACCGTACGTCTACCCGGACTTACGGCGACTTTTGTTTGACGGCATGGAGGTTGAGTGGAACATCCTAGCTCACAAGGGCCGTTCCAAAAAAGGTTATTGCTAACATGGTTCAGGCCAAGAAACCTGTGACGTCAAAACACTATCATATCTGGAGAAGATATGTCTCCTGGTGCGAGGAACGCACGTATCCACCTGCAGAGTTCCACTCGGGACGTTTCTTACGTTTCCTGTAGGCTGGTGTGGATAAGGGCTTACGTCTGGGTTACGTTAAGGTCCAGATTTCAGCCCTCTCCATTTTCTTCCAGAAGAAATTGGCACTGTTGCCAGAAGTTCAGACCACCTTGCAGTTCCTGCCGAAGGTTGTCTCTTGCGTTTCACCTGAATAAACCTATTGTGGTACCGTCAAGTTCTGACGCTTCTGCTCCTCTGGAGGTATTGGATGCGGTGCGAGCCTTGAAGCTCTATGTCAAGCGGACGGCTCGGCTCAGAAGGACGGATTCCTTGTTCGTGTTCTATGATGCACAGAAAAAGGGTTGTCTTGCTTCAAAGCAGTTCATTACTCACTGGTTTAGGCTTACTATCCAACAGGCCTATGTGTTGGCAGCCTTACCTGTTCCTAAGTCTCTGAAGGCCCATTCTACAAGATCGGTGGGCTCTTCCTGGGCAGCTGCCCATGGAGTCTTGGCCTTTCAACTATGACGAGCTGCTACCTGGTTGGGGAAGAATACTTTTGTGAAGTTCTACAAGTTTGATACCCTGGCCAAAGAGGATACCCAATTTGGGCAGGCGGTGCTGCAGAAGTCTCTGCACGTTCCCGCCTGTTCTGGAAGCTTTGGGACATCCCCATCGTACTAAGTCTCCCCAATATCCCTTATGGATGGTAGAGAATATTGGATTTTAATGACTTACCAGTAAATCCTTTTCTCGTAGTCCATAAGGGATATTCGGCGCTCGCCTCAATGCATTGACTTTCTGCAGGTTCTCTCTTCTGTGGTTACCTGTTCAGCTGTTGTTGTTACCAGCTGTTGTTGTAACCAGCCGTTGCTGGTTGTTATATATTAGTGGTGTGCTGGTGTACAAATCTCACCACTCATTGATATGTTCCTTCTCTCGTATATGTCCTTTCTCCTTCGGGCACTGTTTTACCTATAACTGCCTGTGGGAGGGGCCATACAGGGGAGGAGCCAGCACACCCACTGAAGAATTTTATAGTGCATCGGCTCCTTTGTACCCCATCGTACTAAGTCTCCCCAATATCCCTTGACTACGAGAAAAGGATTTAGAAAAGTAATTTAAAATCCTATTTTTTTTTTTTTTTAATGAGTCAGTTAGATGAAGAACGTATCCAAGAGTTTTTAATTTTTTTTTAAAAGTATTCTTAAAAAATAAAATAAAAAATTCTTGAACATCTGAATTTTTACGGCCGGGACAGCAACCAGGTACACGGGGGGCTTGGGGGGTTAATTTACATTTCCCCCAGCATCCCCCCCATTGTCTCCTGCCGCTGGGTTCGGGGTCCTGCTGTGCTGACCGTTCAGCAGTGATCGTCGGCACGGCAAATATTGGACGATAGTGCAGGGAGGCAGTGGGACCTTCCAGTCCCTCTGAGAGCTGCAGTTGCAGGAAGTTTCTCTTCCCTGCAGCTGCACACGCTGTCTATCTGACTGGTCGCATCCTGTGCGATAAGATCAGATAAGGAAGTAGTTGGTGTGGTCGCATCTGATGCAATCATGCCACGCAAGTGGTAAACGCCCGGGGATTTTCAATTACGGACCTTTTTACACGCTACTGCGCGTTAACCCAGAGAATCTGGGACACATTGCGGCTTGTCCTTGAGGACTTGGACTTAATTTTTTCCCCCTGTGCTGTTGGTTGTGAAAGTAATATTGTGTAAGTGTAAACATGGTCTATTCTGGTTTGGGTATATGAAGCACTTTACTTCATTTATTTATGAAGTTTTGCTTGATGTAACCAAGTTCATTTTTGCTGCATGCGGCATGGCGTGTCAGGATGTTTTTTTTTTTTTTTTTTCCTCCTGCCGGCGATTGCTCCATTAATTGAATTAGAAATTAATGTAGTGATTGCTGCTGGCTTCAAATAGGCCCGGCACACAATGCAGCATGCGGCATCGCTGCGAAGATGAACATGGCTACATCTGAATATGGCGCCACCATATTCCTTTGCACTTAGGTATACTCCATGTACACTTTGTTTGTGATCACTTTTAATAATTTTATAATGCATGGTGTTCGCATTGGAATATAGTTTATTAAACAATATATTTATGGTAATTGCATGAATATTTTATTTTGCATTTATACTTGTTCAAATATTCAGTCTTTTTAGGTACCATATATATGTTGTCTTATACTGTAATATCAAATAGTAGTACAAAGTACAACCAGATTACTCTAGGTATTTTCTGATGGACTAGGTGACTCATCGCACCCTACGGGCGCTCTTCACACCATCGCACCCTACGGGCGCTCCCTTAACCCCTGCACACCTTTCTGGTGTTCAATATTTGTATTATATTGCGTATTACCTGCATTCGTAGTTTTGTTAGTGGTTAAATATTGCACGACGAAAGGGCGTCTGATGGTGAAGGGGCGTAACCTGTTGTGACGGGGAGGGGGCATTGGAGTGGGGTCGGCAGATGGGGGAGGGGGTACGGAGGCGGTGGGGGAGGGGCAGGGGTGCCTCAGGTAGTGGAGGGGCAGATGCGGGGCTGTTGCGGATGGGGGAGGGGTTTTGGAGGCGCTTCGGGTGGGGAAGGGGTGGGGTGCCGCGGGTTGGGGAGGGGCAGGTATGTAGAGTGTGTTTGTGGGAACACTGAATGCACAGCCATCTGAGAGGCCAGTGGTGGTGTGTGGGGACACTGAATGACACAGCCACCTAGGCTGGTAGTAGTGGGGGGGTTTAACTGAACGACACAGCCACCTTGGCAGGCAGCCCTCCAGTGAAGGGCTGTGGAGTATGGAGACACCTCACAGCTGCCTTGCCATCTCAGCATATAGTAAGTGGAGGATGGTAACATAAAATGACAATTGTAGACACGTCATCTCTCCCCGCCCACAAATGCCGGCGTCAGGTGACAGCTCAGGTTCTGCCCTCCCTGACAGTGACGGGGCAATGTCCTGACGTCATCACCGGCTGCCCCAGACATCTTCCGTACCCTGCCGCCAGAGCGAAGATTTCTGGGCCTGTACGGGTGACTGGGAACTATCAGTCACTTTCATACAGTCGCGGACTCGGGGTGATTCCCGCAATCTGACATCCTCACGCCCCTCCTCCACCCTGCCCATTCCATACCCCTGCCCCTGCCCATCGGCTTTATCCGGATCCTTCCGCCCAGCCGCGGTGTCCCTGAGCCGAGGAGAGAGCAGCAGCACCGGAGGGTAAGAGTGACAGGGCCTGGGGGAAGGGGGGCAGCAGCCAGTCAGGCGGCGTGGGCACGGCCAGCGGCGGCTGTGGGGGGTACTGACACCTTTAGTGCAGTCAGGCTTCATGGTGTCCCGTGACACAGGGATGAACACTGCCACGAATGGAGGGGCTGAGGCCCAGGAACGTGGAGGGGAAGGGAGAGGATCTGAGAGGCGGCAACATCTGCAGCTGCAGCCTGATTACTTAATCTCCTATTTGCCTAACTCTGACTCCACCCATCGCTGAGACTCCGCCCAGCGTTAGCCACACAGTCACAGAGTGACAGATCTGGGCAATTATATAGGAGATTAATTTAGCATATTTAATGTAAAATAAATAAGGCAGTATTTTTGATAGTTTACATGTTACAGAGTGGGTAAACCAGGCTAAAGGCCCATACACACAGGCCGATATTGAGCTGGAAGTAGCTTACTTTTGGTGTTTTGAGCTGCTTTCAGCTCAAAACCGCCCAGTTTGTATGCCACGACGATGAGCACTGATGCGCGCCCCCGCTTCATCGCCGGCGGCCAGCTTTTTATCTGCTTGTATTACCAGTAGATGAACAGCAGGGTGAACTGCTGTCCATAGCCTCCTGCTATGGAAAGCTGTTCACCCCCGCTGACATCACTGGGCAGGGGGGAAAATCGCTCAGTGTGTATGCACCTTAAATGGTCAAAATGCCTAAATCTTCTAGACAAAGTGGTTAATAAAGAAACTGTTATCCACTTTGCCTAAGCATTGTATACGATACCCAACTGCTTTTAGGCAAGTGGTAAATGCTATTTGCAGAAATACCTTCTACCCAACTAGCATCTGATCTACAGCTATCAGGACAGGCAGTGACTTAGGGTACTATCTGACCTATTTCATCCTGTATAATGGATTAATTTGGTATGAACTTTTTCTTGAAGGGGCAGCACGTTAATTTACATTATACAGTGTAGACTGCAACATATATTTATAAATTCAGGTGGATTTTTGTTGTGTATATAGTTAGGGCATTATTTAGGTACATCGCTGGGTTCATAGGTGTGTCTGATCATGGTGCAATCAGCGCAGTTTGTATGTTCTTCCCATGTTCACATAAAAATCCAATGTAATCTAAATGACGATACATTTTTAATTGGCAATTTACCTCAAAACAGACATCAGTATGATTTACTAGCGGACGGGATGCTGGTTGTCAATATCTCGGTTGCCCCAATGCTGGCAGCTGGGCAAGCGCTAAGAGCCCCTTGCGGGCTCAGTGGCTCGCTGCTTCGCCGCAGGATCTATTCCCGCTCTATGAATGTCATGGACACCCACGAGTGGGAATAGTCCTTTTGCGTCAAGATTCTGGTTGGTGGTATTGTCTGCTGTCGGGATTCCGGCGTCTGTATTCTAACTGTTGGGATACCGACAGCCGTTAAATTAAACGCATCCCGTCTTTCCTATTATTGTCCTAACAATATTAGGGCATTGTCAATGTCAAATTCTGTTTACCTTTGTTTTATAGTTCTAGTTATAGAAATTTTGGGGCAAAAGGAAGTAAGTCCTTAATAGCTATAACTTGTACACTGTTTTTTTTTTTTTCCTGTTACAAAATTATTTCCTGTGCAAAATTAGTGAAATGCCATAAACTTACCACTAGATGGTGCTAACTGTCTGTTAGCTGTGAAGCATAAACACAATCTATGTCAGTGTTTGAGCAAGATAAAAGGTGATTTTTTTTTTACCAGAAAAGGTGACTTGGATTATTAAGTACATTTTATTGACTATGCCCTTTAACTGCCGTTTTACAGGAAAAAATATAAAATTGTTTATCATTAGTAACACATTAGCATTTACCTGTTTTTATATTTTTCACATTTATTTTGAGTGAAGCTCGCTACATTTACTAGTATACTAAAATAAATAACTATGCTTACAATTCAAGATATGTCTTCATTTGTAACTGTTAATAATACATTTTTTGTACTATCTCTTTTACTGGCTGCATTTGGTGAATTAGCCTTGCACCCAGTTACAGTTTTTTTTTTTTTTTGTATCTCCCTTAGGTGTCCACTGTACGCATGGGTTTAACAGAACTGGTTTCCTCATCAGTGCCTTTTTAGTAGAGAAGATGGATTGGAGGTAAGCATCCCAACTACCAGTATATTAATGACTCTTCACTAGTTATCAATTTATACATTTTTAATCCTTATTTTCATACCTTGAAGTGTCCCATTTTTCATATATGTAATGGAAAACTAAAACGCAGATAAAATAAAGATGCTTAAATTTATTAGGGCAAAAACAAAAGGACGAATCACACTACCCTAAGCATTTTTTTGGAGAACATACAAGTAATTCAAACCCTTTCTTTATACCTTGTCAATTGATTAAGCAAGTACATCCTCTAGACGGGATGGTAATAAAAACCAGCATCTCTCTGCATGGGTTACAACGAACAGACGATCAATAATTGTTTACACAAAGCCTTGAATATTTTCACTAAAGGCAATATGAAGAAAAAACAAAAGTTGCAAAAACCATTTGTTGTGACAACGACCTTTGATACTGCCGGTTCCACGATACGGCAAGCGGTTAAGGATGTCTGGCTGGTGGTGAAAAGTGATCCAATACTCTCCAAACACTTACCAGATAAGCCTTTGATCAGCTTTAAACGGGGACGGAATTTAAATATATAATATGTATGTATACGTGTACACACGTACACACGTACACACGTACACACGTACACACGTACACACACACACACACACACACACACACACACACACGTACACACACGTGCAATATAATCCTAAAAATGGAGTGATTTGTAAATCATTAAGGCCAGATGGTTCTAAGGTATCTATTTGAAGGAACCTTTCTCAACCTCAAGTCCTTGAACAAATATATGAGAGTCTCCAAGTTTCGTATGGAAACTCTTCGCTCTATTGTTCTGGCTTTGGAGCCCGGGGATTATATGGTCTCCCTGGACATACAGGATGCTTACCTGTTGCAATGTCACATCAGCAGTATCTGAGGTTTGCTGTTGGCAACCCATTACCTTTTGGATTGACCACGGCCCCGTAAGTCTTCACCAATGTCATGGCGGTAATGACGTCTGTACTCCGCCGTCAAAGGGTCAGGATCCTCCCGAATGTGGACGACTTGTTGATCCCGGCGAATTCCCCAGAAATTCTCCTACACCATCTGGATATGACGCTCCAGTTTCTGCAAGCCCACAGGTGGCTCATCAACTGGAAGAAATCTTCACTGGTCCCTGCGCAGAACATGGTGCACCTGGGGGCGTTGTTAGACACTTACAACCAGCGGTTGTTCTTGTCTCAGGAGAAGGTCCTGTAACTTCAGGACAGGATTCGATGCTTCCTATCTCGTCCGCAAATGTCGATACATTCAGCAATGCAAGTGCTAGGTCTCATGGTGTCTGCTTTCAACATAGTGGAGTACGCTCAGTTCCATTCCTGCCATCTTCAGAAATTGTTTCTTGCCATGTGGGACAGCCTGCCTCACCGGATCAGGTCTCACATGATCTCCTTGTCTCCGGAGGTCCGTCTGTCACTGAGCTGGTGGCTTCAGGACCAACGATTGAGCAGGGGGTCGTCCCTTCTGGATCTCCAACTGGGTCCTTCTGACAACGGATGCCAGTCTGAGAGGTTGGGGCGCGGTGTTGGCGCAATACTCCCTTCAGAGTCGGACCATGGAGGAGTCTCTCCTCCCAATACACATTCTGGAACTGCGGGCGGTGTTCAATGCTCTGAATTTGGCCCAGCATTTAATACAGAACAGACCTGTTCAAGTACAGTCTTGACAACGCCACCACGGTGGCGAACATAAATCATCAAGGCGGCACTCGAAGCTGCATGTCAATGAGGGAAGTATCCAGAATTCTTCAGTGGGCAGAACGCCATCTGCCAGCCATATCGGCGGTGTTCATCCTGGGAGTCTTAAACTGGGAAGCAGATTTCCTCAGTCGTCAGGACGTATACGCCGGAGAGTGGAGCCTCCATTCAGAAGTATTTCAACTCCTAGTGGACAAGTGGGTCCTCACAGATGTGGACCTGATGGCGTCTCGACACAATCACAAGTTTCCGGTCTTCGGAGCAAGGGCAAGGGATCCTCAAGCAGCGTTCGTGGACGCTCTGGCAATTCCATGGAACTTTTGGCTGCCGTACGTGTTCCCTCCGGTGTCACTACTGCCCAGAGTAATAAGAAAGTTCAAGCAAGAAGGAGGAATCCTACTTCTGATCACTCCAGCATGGCCCAGACGGCATTGGTTCTCAGACCTTCAGGGTCTCTTGTTGGAGCGTCCTCTTCTGCTTTCACAACGACCAGACCTTCTCCTTCAGGGCCCTTATGTTTACCAGGATTTGGCCCATCTGGCTTTGACGGCGTGGCTCTTGAATCTTCCGTACTAAGTGCCAAGGGTTTTTCTGAGGCGGTCATTCAGACAATGTTGAAGGCCCGTAAGCCGGCTTCTGCTTGGATTTTACCATAAGGTCTGGAATTCTTACTTTGCTTGGTGCGCATCTAATAATCATGATGCATACAAGTTTAGTATGGCCAATCTTTTGGCCTTTCTACAACAGGGCCTGGAGTTAGGCCTCCGCCTGGCCTCTATCAAGGTTCATATTTCTGCTTTGTGACTCTGCCTGATGTTCATACATTCGCTCAGGGTGTGTTACGGATTTAACCTCCTTGCATCCCGCCTGTGGCTCCTTGGGATCTGTTGGTGGTTCTGGAGGCTTTACAGGAGTCTCCGTTTGAGCCTCTTGAATCTGCGGAACTTAAGTGGCTTTCCCTTAAAGCAGGCATTCCCAACCACGGTCCTCGAGGCACACTAACAGTGCAGGTTTTAGTGATATCCAGGCTTCAGCACAGGTTATTTAATTAGTAGCTCAGTTATTTTGATTTAACCATCTGTGCTGCAGCCTGGATATCACTAAAACCTGCACTGTTGGTGTGCCTTGAGGACCGTGGTTGGGAATGCCTGCCTTAAGGTATTGTTTCTATTGGCTATTGCCTCTGCTAGATGGGTGTCTGATTTGGGTGCCTTGTCTTGTAGGTCCCCCTATCTGATTTTTCACTGTCACCGGGCGGTTCTTAGAGCACGCCCCGGGTACCTACCTAAGGTGGTGTCTTCTTTCCTCCTTAATCAGGAGATTGTGGTTCCGGCCCTTTTCTCTCCTGGATTGTCTTCCAAATTGCGGTCTTTGGATGTGGTACGGGCTCTCCGTATCTATGTAAAGAGGACAGCTACCATCAGGAAGTCTGATTCTCTCTTTGTTCTGTTTGGTTTTCACAAACGTGGCTGGCCTGCTAACAAGCAGACCTTGGTCAGATGGATTAGAATGGTGATTGCACATGCTTATGTACAGGCTGACCTTCCAGCTCCTGCTACCATCAAAGCCCATTCTACTCGGTCCGTTGGACCTTCTTGGGCGGCCCGCTGTGCAAGTACCCCGCTGCAGAAAACGAGATTTATGGTAAGAGCTTACCGTTGTTAAATCTTTCTGCGAGGTACACTGGGTTCCACAGGGCACCCACCCTGATGCACTTAGCTTCTTTGGGTTTGTATGGCATTAGCCGCTGACACCCACTCCTGTCATGAGAATGTGGTGTATGTGGCTACTAACGGTTGTCGTCTCTTTTTGCCTGCTACTGCATTGGGCTGGTTAACAAAATTGAGCTCCTGTGCACGGAGGCGGGGTTATAGAGGAGGTGGCACTATGCATTCTGGGAACAGTCAAAGCTTTTAGCCTGTTGGTGCCTCGGATCAAGATCCTACTCTACACCCCCAATGTTATTCCCTGTGGAACCCAGTGTACCTCGCAGAAAGATTTAACAACGGTAAGTTCTTACCATAAATCTTGTTTTTTTTGGACTGAATAATTGAGATCTTCTTTCCGGAGATCAACTGGACTTAATATTTGTTTCTGATATTTTTTTTTTCTATCATTATTATTATTTTTTGTAGATTTTATTTTTTGGTCTGTGGTCTGATTAACGGTCTGTATCCTAGCCCCTCAAATTATTATTTTTTTTCACTGATTTAACTTTGACTGTATTTGGGTACACAAACAGTTTACTTAATATAGTAGACTCTACTATGTGTGATTCTACAGCGGATTAATGTGATTGAAGTGCTGTGATACATAAATCATTAAATGCACAGCCAGTGTATACTACAATTTATATTATTGGCAATGTGGATCTTTAAATACTGTGGTTAGATGCCGCTGCACAGTTGGAGTGTGTGTGACGGTGATTTGTGGCCATTCACTGCATTCCAAACAATGCGGTTGCTATGCAGACACTGGTAGTGACTTTTACTGTGCTAGAACGCACACTTCCGGTCAGGTGACCACAAGATGCGTTCCAAATACCAGAAGTGCGGCGCGAAGTGGAACGCACGCTGCAACTCAGCCACTGGATGCACAAACCACTGTGGATTCTACACATTTTATACATTTGATGTGGGTATTTGTAATAAATGTCGTTTTGTATTGTACAGTATGTTGTATGTCTATAGAAGCTTATATTGCGTTTTTAATGTTTTCAATATCGTATCACATCTGTTGCCGGAGTCGTGGAGTGATAATATGCAAATGCTAATATCTGCCTTACCCTGGTGTAGTAGCCTGCACCTAAATGTGCAGAAAGTGTGACGTCTCAGCATGCTGTTATCCCTCTGTGATTTTGTGGATGCCACCATCATTGAAATATTGACACTTGTCCCAGCTATATGGCAGGTGCAGTTTCTCTGCATTCATTAGGTGCCTGCAAAATTTCCGTAACATGCCCAATACATGGACTTTGTGTGCGCTCACTTCTAGCCGCCTTCCAGGAAAACCCAGCATCTCTGTGCGTGCACTGTGTGTAACTGATTAGCCATGGGTTTTCTGTATTTTTGCAGTTTCAAATTGCTCCACTTTGTGAATATGCATTGCATATGTGCCTTAGTATGAATCCTATTATCAATTAATCCTACAGTCACCTTTACACACTGGTGCCATGGAAACGCTGCCCACCTATCATGGGGTAGGTTGGGGTAATCTTGGCCTAATTCCCAGCGCTGCCATAATTATTGGGCTCAGGCTTAAAGCCTGCCTACTAGGGCCAGTTCTCGGTGACCTGGGCCAAGTGCCCAGAGTCACCTTATTTACTTAGGGCACACTTAAACTAATAGGGCCTAGTGCCCCCTAACTGTCCACAGGCCTAAGGCATGATATTTGGTCACGGGACCAGTACCTACCTACTGCGCAATAGGCCTTAGCCTGACTGTGCCCACGGGCTTAGTACCCGACTGCCCTGATGGTTGCCCTGACGGTCTAGGGAGGGAGGGTTGACAGGAAGGCCTCACAGAGGGCCTACCTGTACTGTTCGGAGAGGCTGTAGTGGGGTACTTCTTTGGGCTCTCTTTCATCCAACCACTACAGCCCTCCCCGGTCCTCAGCCTCGATCTTGTGCCGTTGGCCCATCCTGGCCAGTGGCACCCCCTTTTTTTTTTCTTCAACTAGACGCCGGCGCCTGTCTTCTCTAATTCTTCCAGTGTCTTCTGGCCTCTAACGCGACCACAGGAGTTCTTCATGCTCGTCTTCTATTTTTGACACCGCCCGATGATTGACCCCACTGTTCCCTGGTGGCGTCTGACGTCACACGATTGGAGCATCGGCGCGGCAAGCTCCAATTGGCTTGTAGCAGCCGCTTTCTGTTTGCTGCCACTCTGCAAGCCGTGATTGGCTCACAGAGGGCGCCAGATTTGAAATCCCGCCACTGGCGATTCCTATTGGCTGTAAAATTGGCTTCAAGTTTGAAGCGCCACATACGTGTCGCTGCCCGCCGCCAGTGTAGTCTGGTGCTTGGAGCCAATACAGTGTACTGGTACTGGACACCCACTGCTGTTGCACAACCAGCGCTGGGATCGGACACTTCATGCTAGCGATGTCCTCTGCTGTGTCCTGCATGGGACACAGGTCCATTGCATGCTGCTGACCTCCCAGTGCTAGGAACAAACATGCTGTCCCAGCACTGATAACTGATGTGCCAGATGTAGGACACATCTCCACAATAAGTATGGATAGCCTTAAAACCTGGACTATTGGGGTGTCTTGAAGACCACGTTTGGGAACCACTGCACTATGTACAGTAATACATGTGATTAGAGAGTGTTTAAACAAGTCACATCTGGATGCTTTCCTGAGTACACAGAAAGGGGGTGTATTGAGTAATCTCTGAATTGCATTACTTCCACTGGCACTTGTCCAGTAATTTGTCTCTTTGAAATATCTTGGCCATCTTGTGTGCTATTTCTATTAAATGAGTCTCCAATGTTAAGGCACATGTTAGAATGTAAATACTAGCCTCCAATACTGGATACTCACCAGTGGTCATGTTGGTTACTGCAGTGGCTGTGCACATATGGATTAAGGATCATTTATTGGTTACACTGTGTATAGGGGTTAGTGCCAATATATTTTACTAGTTACCAGTCTGTCAAAATGATGGAACAACAGAACCGTTATGAATGGTGCAATGCTTTGTTATGTTGTGCACCATCTACTGACCGCCTGCCTTACCTTGCCCCTATCGGGATTCTTACCATCGGGATGACGCGGTTGGTATTTTGACTGCCGCTGGCATATGAAACCCAACACTGCTGAAGGATTATTTTAGCACTGAGTTAGCTCCAGGGACAGGAGTCCCTTTCCTTCCTTCTCTATGGGTTGGTAACTAAGCTGTTCTCCCTAGAGTCCAGGTTGGGTACATGTGTGGATGTGGCGTCTTCCCTTACCGTTTGCAGGCTCTCTAAAGAGCTGCTGATGGTGGTTGAGAGTGCACGGTCTTCACAGAGTCCCGGATGGATTGCAAGGTTTAGAAGCAGGGACCCAGGCCCAGGGAAGGCGGAACGTGCTGTGGTACAATCTCGGGAGCAGGGGATGCAGCCCGGGAACCAGCACACCGCTTGCAGCATGTGAAAGATGCTGGCAGAAAATGCATCTTGGTCGTCTCTATCACCCTAATAAAAGGGTAGTTGGTAGGGGCAGATGCACACAATGCCTACCCTAGTAGAGAGGATAACGCACTGAGATAGGTCATCCGGCCAGCTGGAACAACAAGCTTTATCCACTTACAGCCTCACCAGACTGTACATACGGAATCTCATCTGATCTTGGAAGCTATGCAGTGTTGGGCCTGGTCAGTACTTGGATGGGAAACCATCTGGGAATACCAGGTGTGACAGAATATACTGTCCAAGGTCCATTCTGACTATGTTGTAGTAGCTATTGTTCTTAAACAGGGCCAGGTGTGATGTGTTATGCTGGACCAGTCACTAGACACCTATAGCAGGAAGCTGGGAGCAGTTGGAGCCCTCTGAGGTCACATACTGTATGACTATAAAAGGATAAAACAGGGAGTGACTGGCTATCTTCCCCCATCACCAAGGGATTAATTGTGTCAAGATCCCTTTGTTCTCCCCTAGGACTGAGTCAGACACTGGGGCATGCGAACAGCAGGGGGGATCTCCTCATGACTCATCTCTTTTACAGACCTTCATGGAACTCTTCCAATCAGGAGGGACTTTTGGTGGTGGAAATTAGAATGTTGTTTAAAAAGGGAAGGCAAGAGATCACCAGGTGTGTGTGAGTTTGGCTTCTAAAAGCTACTAGTCCTGGAGCTCCTGCACTAGCTCCTGCTAGTGTGCTGAGGATTTGGCCTGGGAGCATTGTGGCTACTGGATTACCCACTTTTCTCTGGATTTGCAGACTTGTTGGCTCTGCTGTATGAACACTGCTTGAAACTCCTGTGATCCTCCACAATTATACTACATCCGGACAAGAGCATGTGGGAAAGTGCTGGGAAGTCTGACGGTAAACTGCTGTTTATTGGGACCTGTTGTTCTGGGGTTAATTTCAACTGTGTTTATTTTATAGTTGATTTAGAGAGCTTGTACTAAGTAAACACCTAATAAATATATTGTTATATCTTTATCTGTCTGCGTGACCTGACCCAGAAGTCCTGGAGTACACTCTGAGTTTATGCTCTAATACTCCTGGTCTTCACAATTGGTGGCAGACAGTGGGGTCACGCAGTCCCGTCCAGTGGGAAGAGCATAAGGTGCTGTATAGAGATACACCAAGCTCTACAGGAACAGGTTTTAGTAAAAAGTAGCCAATTAACATCAGTCCCATCAGATAACCCAAGAGACATCTCAGGAAGAATGGCTAGTGAAGCTGCAATAGGAGATTTGAGGGAAGCAGAGACATATTACAGGAGGACTAGGAAACAGCAGTTGTTTGAGTTCTGCAAGCTAAAGAAGATCCCCTGTAATGGAACTGAACAAAAGGATGTGTTAATCAATCTACTATTGGAGTTTGACAGAGCTCACCCAGGGGAGATTGCTCTAAGTGATGAGGAGGAACAGCAAATCCCAGCAGTGGGGACAAGAATGGGGAGAATGCAGAGACCAGAGGCAACTCCTGAAACATTGGAGCAGTGGATGAAAGCCCTAGGGGACAGAGCTACCTCTAGGGAGAGGGCAGGAGTAATACAAACTGTGCTGGGAGTAAATATCTACCCGGAGGGACCAGCTAGACAGGCTGTGCAAGAAGAAGAAAGCAGAAAGCCACGTCTAAGATATGGAGATGTGCCCAGATTTAAGGAAGAAGAGACAGACATTGATACTCATCTGCAGGTGTTTGAGAAACTGATGACCGTGCACCAGATTGATGAGGAGGAGTGGGCTTGTTATGTGGGACCCAGTTTAACAGGCAAAGCTCAGCAAGCCTATAAATCGCTAGCATATGAGGATGTGGGAAACTACCAACTGGTGAAGAAAGCCCTGCTGGCAAAATTCCAAGTCACCCCCGAATCCTATCGGGCAAAATTCCGGACACTAAATCGTGGGGGGGATGACTCCCATGCTGAATTTGCCAGACAACTGAAGAGAGCGTGCCAGCAGTGGTGGGATGGACGACATGTGTATTCCCCTGAACAAATCCTGAATGAAATGGTACTGGAACAATTATTAAATAAAATGGCACCAGAGGTTCGAGAGTGGGTGGCTGACCGTAAACCTCCAAACCCAGAGTCAGCAGCCCGAATGGCAGATGAGTATCTTGCTAACCGGGTCAGATGGAAGGCACCCAGTGTACAGCAACCAGGAACACAGAGAATGGGAATGAGAGAGACCCAGAAAACCAGACCATTATCTGCCCCCGCTTACCAGAGGGATGCCGCACCTCGACACTCATTAGTGCAACAGTCCTATCCCCGCAGATGTGATCAGCCAGGGCATATGCAGAAGGATTGCACCCGGTCTCGAGGACCTTATGTGGGAGCTCGTCCTGCCCCAGTTAATGTGGTCTACCAACCAGTGGGGGGATTTGAAAGGGAATATCCCCATCCTGATGCACCAGAGGTGATGGATGGTGTGTATGTGGTGGACCTGGTAGTGGAGGAGGGACGCCAAACTCCCAGAAACATGAAAGGTCATTTGCAGTCTGTCTGGGTGGATGACCAGGAGGTCCAGGGTTTGAGAGATTCAGGAGCCTCCCTTACCCTCATAGAACCTGACCTGGTGTCGGTAGACAAGATCCTTGAGGACCAAAGGGTTAGAATCGCCACAGCAGGGAATCAAGTTCGAGATATCCCAGTAGCCCGAGTGCATCTGGACTGGGGGGCAGACCATGGCCCTGTGGATGTAGGAGTTCTTAGCAGCCTGCCAGCAAAAGTCATTCTGGGGAATGACCTAGGACAGGGACTGGTCACACATTTTGTTCAAGTGGTGACCAGGAACCAAGCCCGGAGAATGACCCTCTCAACAGAGACAAACTCTGCATCTTCGTCCACCCTGGGGCCCACTCTCACTCAGATCCAACACACTACTGCTTCTAAACCCAATCCACAGGTGGTGAGTATGCCTATCACTGAGAAGGATATGTTTAGAAATAGGAGTACTGTAGTTGACTTGGGGGAGGTAGATAGAAGTGAATTCAGAAAGCTACAGAAAACTGATCCCACCTTAGCCAAACTTCGAAGTGCAGCAGATAGTGGGTTTTCTGACTCTGAAGGGTATAAGGTAGGATGGGTGAACGGGCTGTTGTATAGAATTTCTCCTCATAGTGAGGATCTGGACCATGGCAGTGCCTTAAAGCAATTGGTGGTTCCCCAAAGATATCGACAGCAGCTGTTGACCTTAGCCCATGACATACCAGCAGCTGGACACTTTGGTGTCAGGAAAACTCTTGCTCTAGTTTTGAGAAGTTTTTTTTGGCCCAAGGTATCCCATGATGTGAAGCATTATCGAGCCTCCTGTGATACCTGTCAGAGGTTAGGAGGTGTACCACAAAGAGCCCCTCTACATCCTTTACCTATAATTGGGGAACCCTTTCAGCGGGTAGCCGTAGATATAGTCGGGCCTCTTAAGATTCCTAGTCATTCAGGAAAAATATATATTCTTACCCTCATAGACTTTGCAACTCGATATCCCGAGGCTGTAGCACTCTCCTCTATAGATGCAGAACATGTAGCTCAGGCCCTGAGTGACATATTTAGTAGACTGGGCTATCCCCAAGAGATTGTAACGGATCAGGGGGCCCAATTTCAGGGGGAATTGTTAGACATTATGGGAAAAATGGGGAATACGTCCATTAAGGACCACCCCCTATCACCCACAGACTAATGGATTATGTGAGAGATTTAATAGAACCCTCAAACACCTGTTGCAGGCTTATGTGCAGTCAGAGGGGAGGGACTGGGAAAATGCACTACAGCAGCTCCTGTTTGCATATAGGGAAGTGCCACAAGACTCTACTGGGTATTCCCCCTTTCAATTGTTGTATGGCCGCAGGGTCAGAGGACCACTAGATCTAGTCCGTGAAAGCTGGGAAGGAAGCTTTATTGATCATGGTCAACCCATCCTGCAGTATGTGGCACAGATGCGGGAAAGGATGGCGAGGTTAATGGCCTTAACACAAACAAATCTCCAAGGGGCACAGGCCCGCCAATCTGAATGGTATAATCAGAATGCCAGACTCAGGGAATTACACGAGGGACAGAAAGTAATGGTGCTTATTCCTGTACGTAAGAATAAATTACAGGCTACCTGGGATGGCCCTTATACTGTGGTAAAACAGTCAGGCCCAGTGAATTACATTGTGGCCCTGGATAAGGCTGGCCGACAAGTCAGAAATTTCCACATTAATCGTCTCAAAGCTTATGTGGAAAGAAATGTAGCAGCAATGGTAGTATGTTGTCCCCCCATGGAGGCCCCTGAGTTAGACCCCTTACCTGATTTGTTAGAGGAATGCAAGAAGGGCATAGGATTGGAGGCAGTCCAATATGGGGAAAAACTTAGTGTTGCCCAGCGTCAGGACATGGGGGAGGTGTTAATGGCCCAGGTTTTGCAATTTACATGTATTCCAGGGACCACAACCCTCACTCAACATGTGGTAGATACAGGGGAGGTCAAGCCCATCCGGCAAAAACCATACCGAGTCACGCCTGAGGTAGCAGGCAGCCTAAAAAGGGAGATTGATGAGATGCTGGCATTAGGGGTTATTGTGAAGTCCAATAGTCCATGGGCAGCCGGGGTAGTGTTAGTTCCCAAGAAGGATGGGACCACCAGATTCTGTGTGGATTACCGACGTTTGAATGAGGTGACTGTCACAGATGCATATCCCATGCCCCGGGTGGGAGAGATTAGGGGGAGCAACCTATGTAACCACTCTAGATCTTAGTAAAGGATACTGGCAGGTCCCCTTAAGTCCTGAGGCCCAAGAAAAATCTGCGTTTACCACTCCATTTGGGCTTTATCATTTTTTGGCGATGCCCTTTGGCATGAAGAATGCCCCGGCCACTTTCCAAAGAGCTATAGATGTAATGCTGGAAGGGTGTCAGGATTTTGCACAAGCATACCTAGATGACATAGCTATATTTAGTTCTTGCTGGGAAGACCATCTATCACATGTGGCCGAGGTCCTCAGGCGTATTCAGCAGGGTGGGTTAACCATCCGTCCTGATAAATGCCAAATAGGAATGGCTGAAGTGCAATATCTGGGTCACCGAGTGGGAGGGGGTAAGATTAGACCAGAGCCAGCTAAAGTGGAAGCCATTCTAAACTGGCCAAGACCTTCCAATCAGAAACAAGTAAGAGCATTTTTAGGACTAGCTGGCTACTATAGGAGGTTTGTTCCCCAATACAGCACATTGGCCAAACCTTTGACTGACCTGACCAAAAAGAAATATGCTAGACAGGTTGCATGGTCCCCTGAGTGTGAGAGTGCATTTGTGGCCCTGAAAGAAGCCCTCTCCAGTGCCCCAGTACTAGCTGCCCCCGACTTCTCCAAGAAGTTCATTGTTCAAACTGACGCCTCTGGTTGTGGTTTGGGAGCAGTGTTATGCCAAGTGGGGGAGGATGGCCGTGACCACCCTGTGGTATATTTGTCCCGTAAACTGGTGGATCGGGAAGTGGCTTATGCCACCATTGAGAGAGAATGCCTGGCCATTGTGTGGGCCTTGAAAAAGTTACAACCGTACATTTATGGATGAGAATTTACAGTGGTGACTGACCACAATCCACTTCATTGGTTACAAAAGACAGCTGGGGACAATGGGCGATTACTACGATGGAGTCTTGCCTTGCAAAGTTTTAACTTCTCCATCTCTCACAAAAAGGGCCGTGAGCATACCAACGCTGATGGATTATCTAGGAGAGAAGAAGGAAACAGCATCGCACCTGGTAAAGGTCACATGGCTGGTCCAGGAAAAGGATCCAACCCTGCTCCCTTGATTTAAGAAGAGGGAGGTATGTGACAGAATATACTGTCCAAGGTCCATTCTGACTATGTTGTAGTAGCTATTGTTCTTAAACAGGGCCAGGTGTGACGTGTTATGCTGGACCAGTCACTAGACACCTATAGCAGGAAGCTGGGAGCAGTTGGAGCCCTCTGAGGTCACATACTGTATGACTATAAAAGGATAAAACAGGGAGTAACTGGCTATCTTCCCCCATCACCAAGGGATTAATTGTGTCAAGATCCCATTGTTCTCCCCTAGGACTGAGTCAGACACTGGGGCATGCGAACAGCAGGGGGGATCTCCTCATGACTCATCTCTTTTACAGACCTTCATGGAACTCTTCCAATCAGGAGGGACTTTTGGTGGTGGAAATTAGAATGTTGTTTAAAAAGGGAAGGCAAGAGATCACCAGGTGTGTGTGAGTTTGGCTTCTAAAAGCTACTAGTCCTGGAGCTCCTGCACTAGCTCCTGCTAGTGTGCTGAGGATTTGGCCTGGGAGCATTGTGGCTACTGGATTACCCACTTTTCTCTGGATTTGCAGACTTGTTGGCTCTGCTGTATGAACACTGCTTGAAACTCCTGTGATCCTCCACAATTATACTACATCCGGACAAGAGCATGTGGGAAAGTGCTGGGAAGTCTGACGGTAAACTGCTGTTTATTGGGACCTGTTGTTCTGGGGTTAATTTCAACTGTGTTTATCTTATAGTTGATTTAGAGAGCTTGTACTAAGTAAACACCTAATAAATATATTGTTATATCTTTATCTGTCTCCTGTCTGCGTGACCTGACCCAGAAGTCCTGGAGTACACTCTGAGTTTATGCTCTAATACTCCTGGTCTTCACACCAGGTGCCGTAGGTAAGGGAGATTATTAGCAGAAAGCCCCTCTCTCACCCTATGTGAAAGACTATGACAGTAGGGGAAGATGCGCTCAGTGTCTACCCTAGTAGAGAGGATAAGACATCCGACTAATCTGAGGCCTCCAAACTACTCCATCGGGGAAATGTAATAGCGTCAGAGTTTGCGGAGGTCCAGGATATCAGCCGAGATTGCCTCTATTTTTAAAGCGGCAATCATTTACAAGGCAAAGCCAAGTTGGTTTTGCCTTGTAAATTATTTTTGCTTTTTAAAATATGAGCAATCTCTGCTGAAATAATAAGATAGCTCATTAAGTGCTTACACCTCTATTCCACTCTAACCCAAGTGTAATGAAGTGTAGTTGATTCAGAGAGAGAGATTTAACAGGTGAGTACCATAAATCTTGTTTTTAACCATCAATAACCTCTCCTTAGGAAAGTTTCAGTTTGTTCTATCTCTCTAATTGTTCTGTTTACTTGGTAACTTTATTTAATCACTTCAGTGTCTCCTTTTAGTCTTGATTTTTTTAAGCTCTGTGAGTGTTCTTGCAGTGTTCTATCCCTAGCATTTTAATTTGATTACATGTAATCAGGCAATTAAACTGAGGCTACACATCAAAATGAGACATTAGCAGCATTTCCTTAAGGCAGTTAAGCTGCTGAAAAAAATGTATTTATAAGATGGGCAAAAAAACATATTTGCTGGAAGTGCTGAGAATGATAATTATATTTTCCAGACTTTTCCTATGTTTGTTTTTTTCCCCTCCTTTCTAGCTAGCATATGCTTATTGCTGTTCAGAACATCTTAAAATATTTTTTTGTAGTTCTGAATATTTTATAGTCCTATTTCTAAGTTTCTTCTTTGTGAACTAATCATTAATTTCAAAATCAAAAGAAGACATTACTTGTTCATCTTGTTCAGTGATTATCATTCAATGGTTAGCAGAATTCAGTATATACTGCATTTGTTGGCAGTCACACGCCATCTGTATCTAAACTTTGTATGATCACAGTCAGCTGCAGGTTGTTTCTAAATATGTATTATGTAAAATATAAGTAACATTCTTGCTTTCAATATTTATCTTTTTTTGTAATATTAATAATGGAACTTTATAAACGTTACAAAGGTTAATCTTTTATTTTCTACCTCCTACGACAATAAACATTTGGCTTGCTCAACAGCATAAGAGAGCCAAAAATCTCTATTAGAAATGTAAAACTAACTTGTCTGGTGCACTACAAAGTAGTGTCTGTTAATGGACCAATGATTTGAAGATCCACTGTTATTCTTGATAAGAACACTTCCTATGTGTGCTGTAGTAGTTCCCAGCCCCACTTTTATCTGGTCATATGTCATTCCCTTAGTACTTTAACCTTCTTGATGGACATTTTGTTTAGTGGGAGCAGAAAGGATCCTCAAGGACCGCTCTTGGCTATAGGTAAACAAGCTTACTGTATCACACGGAAAAACATCTTTACCCAAAGCTAGAAAGTATTATCACACAACCCAGAGAACCGATCATCCGCATATACTTTAAGACTGTAGTGGCTGAATTCCACTCCAGTCTTGATGACCGGTGGGTAATGCAGGCACCTGGCGATGTACAACTTTACCTTAGCTTAAAGAATAATAACAACAACAATAATAATAATAATAATAAAAAATAGCATAGACTTTTAAGTCCCTGTATCTTCCCCATCTTGTACAATACCTTCAATACAAAGATGTGGATACTATTTGAAAGGTGCTTCCTTAGATGATGTAGCCTGGTGATCAGTAGGATCGTCGAGCAGTATCGCCTACACTACCGAAAATCTACAAATCCATAGATGGGGGAAGGTCTTCTCCAACCTGGCTTCCATAAATTTATGGGGACCCACATTTAAAAGAGGTTTCTACCATCTTTAAAATAATGTGGTGCCCTCTTAACTATTATCTGGTGGTCACTATACACTTCGCTGCAGAAAGCATAAATTTTTCTGTAGTCGCCGGGAGGACACTATATGGCCTATAATTCTCATGTTTGCACCTTTACATGTGGGACACTTACATTTGAAAGAGGATCCTTTCTTGCAAATGTTAGCTGCTATTGTCTGGTAGTCGTCTAAGATATCATCCTACGCTATGGGACAAATATTTTTTTTATGATTTGGGAGGACACAATGGGCTCTCCCAATCTCCAGTTCTGTTGTGGAGACCTACACCAATAATTCTCCTTCTGTTTTGGAAAGGTGGATTAATGATGAGGCAAGAGATTTGTGATGCATATGAAAAAAATCACTTTCTTGCAGTTTTGGTTATATTTTATGCATCACATTAAAAATAGCAAAAAGACGAATGGCGTTTTCTGAAAATACAAAGGCTTCTGAAACAACAAGGTATAATTTCTGTGAAAACCTCAGCAGTGAAAGGGTTAAACACATGACAAACTATTTTTGGAGAAAGTGTGCATGCTTGTCTGGTCCATAGAGCAAAATAGGTTTACCTTTTATTATCTGTTCACACATCTCCTTGTGATTGTAAGGTCTAGGGGCCAGGGTAGCCTTTGTCTTTCCTTTTGTTTGGGGGGATTTTATCTTTTGATTTTATTTTTACTGTGTGGACAACCAACTCTTTTTAATCTTCAATGTAAACTTTACGTTTGTTTTATCTGAATCACCTGATTTTTTTTTTCTATATACGTCTTTGAACATGACACTCTGTTTTAAATCTTATGAGTAGATGCAAGTTTACAATATATTAATTTTAGGTTTGTTTTGTTTTTCTTGGTAGCATTGAGGCAGCAATAGCCACTTTTGCTCAAGCCAGGCCTCCAGGTATTTACAAAGCTGATTATATTAAGGAACTCTTCCAACGCTATGGGGATTTAGAAGATGCACCCCCACCTCCGGAGCTCCCGGACTGGTGTTTTGAGGAAGATGATGTGGACGATGAGGGGAATGGCATAATTCAGGAGGCAGAACCAGGGTCTTCAGGAACTGGGTTCAATAGAAAGAAAAAGGAACGATTAAAACTGGTACTGTTTCTTTTGTTTTTAACAACATATATGTACTTCTTTCAGTTGTATTTAATATTTGGTTGTCACGGAAATTTATACAGTATGTATGTGTGAGTGTGTATAGCTATCTATCTACCTGTATGCATATATGAGGTTATTTATAGAAAGCCAGTATATTCTGTTGTGCTGTAACTATAATAGAATATATATAAAATGTTTGGCACACATTTCTTGATCTTGTTGCTCTTTCTGAGGTCCATTGGACAGGATCACTAATGTGTGCCTGCTAGTTTAGTTGGTAGAGGACTACAAAAACTATTTCTGGTAACTTTCCTCTTCCACCACATTAGTCACATACAGTTTTATGTGATCATTATTGGGCATCGCAGCCATTTGGGCCCAAACAGTGTGATATTTGGCCAACTGCAAAATTGCAGCATGAGTGGCTGCCAGTGGAATTCTACAATCAGGACATATTATTCTCGAGGTTTTGTAGCCAATATGTGGTTTTATGCATTCTTCCATACCATACTAAATGATTCAAAGAATAGAGATGCTCCTTTTTACAGTTCAAAATGTAATTTCATCAGCTCAAGGCTCGTGAAAAGTTGCCTGTTGGGTTTTATGGTAGTGGCAAAGAAATAAAGGAAAATGCACTAAAAGCACGTCTTTGTTAACATGTGAACAAGAAGAATTCTCTAATAATACAATTTTCTCTGACGTCCTAAGTGGATGCTGGGCCTCCGTAAGGACCATGGGGAAATAGCGGCTCCGCAGGAGACTGGGCACAACTAAAAGAAAGCTTTTGGTCTAACTGGTGTGCACTGGCTCCTCCCTTTATAACCCTCCTCCAGACTTCAGTTAGAATCTTGTGCCCGGCTGAGCTGGATGCACACTAGGGGCTCTCCTGAGCTCCTAGAAAAGAAAGTATATTTCTCTATCGTCCTAGTGGATGCTGGGGTTCCTGAAAGGACCATGGGGAATAGCGGCTCCGCAGGAGACAGGGCACAAAAAGTAAAGCTTTTCCAGATCAGGTGGTGTGCACTGGCTCCTCCCCCTATGACCCTCCTCCAGACTCCAGTTAGATTTTTGTGCCCGGCCGAGAAGGGTGCAATCTAGGTGGCTCTCCTAAAGAGCTGCTTAGAAAAAGTTTAGCTTAGGTTTTTTATTTTACAGTGAGTCCTGCTGGCAACAGGATCACTGCAACGAGGGACTGAGGGGAGAAGAAGTGAACTCACCTGCGTGCAGGATGGATTGGCTTCTTGGCTACTGGACATCAGCTCCAGAGGGACGATCACAGGTACAGCCTGGATGGTCACCGGAGCCGCGCCGCCGGCCCCCTTGCAGATGCTGAAGTCAGAAGAGGTCCAGAATCGGCGGCTGAAGACTCCTGCAGTCTTCTAAAGGTAGCGCACAGCACTGCAGATGTGCGCCATTTTCCTCTCAGCACACTTCACACGCTGTCACTGAGGGTGCAGGGCGCTGGGGGGGGGCGCCCTGGGAGGCAAATGTAACCTATATAAAGGCTAAAAATACCTCACATATAGCCCCCAGAGGCTATATGGAGATATTTAACCCCTGCCTGGATTCACTAAATAGCGGGAGACGAGCCCGCCGGAAAAGGGGCGGGGCCTATCTCCTCAGCACACGGCGCCATTTCCTCTCACAGCTCCGCTGGTCAGGACGGCTCCCAGGTCTCTCCCCTGCACTGCACTACAGAAACAGGGTAAAACAGAGAGGGGGGGCAAATTTATGGCGATATTTTGATATATATAAAGCAGCTATAAGGGAGCACTTATTATAAGGCTATCCCTGTTATATATAGCGCTTTTGGTGTGTGCTGGCAAACTCTCCCTCTGTCTCCCCAAAGGGCTAGTGGGTCCTGTCTTCGTTAGGAGCATTCCCTGTGTGTCTGCTGTGTGTCGGTACGTGTGTGTCGACATGTATGAGGACGATATTGGTGTGGAGGCGGAGCAATTGCCAAATATGAGGATGTCACCCCCTAGGGAGTCGACACCAGAATGGATGCCTTTATTTATGGAACTACGGGATAGTGTCAACACGCTAAAGCAGTCGTTTGACGACATGAGACGGCCGGACAATCAATTAGTGCCTGTCCAGGCGACTCAAACACCGTCAGGGGCTGTGAAACGCCCTTTGCCTCAGTCGGTCGACACAGACCCAGACACAGGCACTGACTCCAGTGGTGACGGTGACGAATCAACCGTATTTTCCAGTAGGGCCACACGTTATATGATTTTGGCAATGAAGGAGGCGTTACATTTAGCTGATACTACAGGTACCACTAAACAGGGTATTATGTGGGGTGTGAAAAAAACTACCTATAGTTTTTCCTGAATCAGAAGAATTAAATGACGTGTGTAATGAAGCGTGGGTTGCCCCTGATAAAAAGCTGATAATTTCAAAGAAATTATTGGCATTATACCCTTTCCCGCCAGAGGTTAGGGAGCGCTGGGAAACACCTCCTAGGGTGGACAAGGCGCTAACACGCTTATCTAAACAAGTGGCGTTACCCTCTCCTGAGACGGCCGCACTTAAAGATCCATCAGATAGGAGGATGGAAAATATCCAAAAAAGTATATACACACATGCAGGTGTTATACTACGACCAGCTATAGCGACTGCCTGGATGTGCAGTGCTGGGGTAGTTTGGTCAGAGTCCCTGATTGAAAATATTGATACCCTGGACAGGGACAATATTTTACTGTCGTTAGAACAAATAAAGGATGCATTTCTTTATATGCGTGATGCACAGAGGGATATCTGCACACTGGCATCACGGGTAAGTGCTATGTCCATTTCGGCCAGAAGAGCTTTATGGACGCGACAGTGGACAGGCGATGCGGATTCAAAACGACATATGGAAGTTTTGCCGTATAAAGGGGAGGAGTTATTTGGAGTCGGTCTATCAGATTTGGTGGCCACGGCTACAGCCGGGAAATCCACCTTTCTACCTCAAGTCACTCCCCAACAGAAAAAGGCACCGACTTTTCAACCGCAGCCCTTTCGTTCCTTTAAAAATAAGAGAGCAAAGGGCTATTCATATCTGCCACGAGGCAGAGGTCGAGGGAAGAGACAGCAACAGGCAGCTCCTTCCCAGGAACAGAAGCCTTCCCCGGCTTCTACAAAAGCCTCAGCATGACGCTGGGGCTTCTCAAGCGGACTCGGGGACGGTGGGTGGTCGTCTCAAAAATTACAGCGCGCAGTGGGCTCACTCGCAGGTAGATCCCTGGTTCCTGCAGATAATATCTCAGGGGTACAGGTTGGAATTAGAGACAGATCCACCTCGCCGTTTCCTGAAGTCTGCTTTACCAACGTCCCCCTCCGAAAGGGAGACGGTTTTGGAAGCCATTCACAAGCTGTACTCTCAGCAGGTGATAGTCAAGGTACCTCTTCTACAACAAGGGAAGGGGTATTATTCCACTCTTTTTGTGGTACCGAAGCCGGATGGCTCGGTAAGGCCTATTCTAAATCTGAAGTCCTTGAACCTGTACATAAAGAAGTTCAAGTTCAAGATGGAGTCACTCAGAGCAGTGATAGCGAACCTGGAAGAGGGGGACTTTATGGTATCCTTGGACATCAAGGATGCGTATCTCCACGTTCCAATTTACCCCTCACACCAGGGGTACCTCAGGTTCGTTGTACAAAACTGTCACTATCAGTTTCAGACGCTGCCGTTCGGATTGTCCACGGCACCTCGGGTCTTTACAAAGGTAATGGCCGAGATGATGATTCTTCTTCGAAGAAAAGGCATATTAATTATCCCATACTTGGACGATCTCCTAATAAGGGCAAGGTCCAGAGAACAGCTAGAGATGGGATTAGCACTGTCGCAAGAAGTGCTAAAACAGCACGGGTGGATTCTGAATATTCCAAAATCCCAGTTAATGCCGACAACTCGTCTGCTGTTCCTAGGGATGATTCTGGACACGGTTCAGAAAAAGGTTTTTCTCCCGGAGGAAAAAGCCAAGGAGTTATCCGAGCTTGTCAGGAACCTCCTAAAACCAGGAAAGGTGTCTGTACATCAATGCACAAGAGTCCTGGGAAAAATGGTGGCTTCTTACGAAGCAATTCCATTCGGCAGATTCCACGCAAGAATTTTCCAAAGGGATCTGTTGGACAAATGGTCAGGGTCGCATCTTCAGATGCACCTGCGGATAACCCTGTCTACAAGGACAAGGGTGTCTCTTCTGTGGTGGTTGCAGAGTGCTCATCTATTGGAGGGCCGCAGATTCGGCATACAGGATTGGATCCTGGTGACCACGGACGCCAGCCTGAGAGGCTGGGGAGCAGTCACACAAGGAAGAAACTTCCAGGGAGTATGGACGAGCCTGGAAACGTCTCTTCACATAAACATTCTGGAACTAAGAGCAATATACAATGCTCTAAGCCAGGCAGAACCTCTGCTTCAGGGAAAACCGGTGTTGATCCAGTCGGACAACATCACGGCAGTCGCCCATGTGAACAGACAGGGCGGCACAAGAAGCAGGAGTGCAATGGCAGAAGCTGCAAGGATTCTTCGCTGGGCAGAGAATCATGTGATAGCACTGTCAGCAGTGTTCATCCCGGGAGTGGACAACTGGGAAGCAGACTTCCTCAGCAGACACGATCTTCACCCGGGAGAGTGGGGACTTCATCCAGAAGTCTTCCACTTGCTGGTAACCCGTTGGGAAAGACCAATGGTGGACATGATGGCGTCTCGCCTCAACAAAAAACTGGACAGGTATTGCGCCAGGTCAAGAGATCCGCAGGCAATAGCTGTGGACGCGCTGGTAACGCCTTGGGTGTACCAGTCGGTGTATGTGTTTCCTCCTCTGCCTCTCATACCAAAAGTATTGAGAATTATACGGCAAAGAGGCGTAAGGACGATACTAGTGGTTCCGGATTGGCCAAGAAGGACTTGGTACCCGGAACTTCAAGAGATGATCACGGAAGATCCGTGGCCTCTACCTCTAAGGAGGGACTTGCTTCAGCAGGGTCCCTGTCTGTTTCAAGACTTACCGCGGCTGCGTTTGACGGCATGGCGGTTGAACGCCGGATCCTAAAGGAAAAAGGCATGCCGGAAGAAGTCATTCCTACTTTGATTAAAGCAAGGAAGGAAGTAACCGTGCAACATTATCACCGAATTTGGCGAAAATATGTTGCGTGGTGCGAAGATCGGAGTGCTCCGACGGAGGAATTTCAACTGGGTCGATTCCTACATTTCCTGCAATCAGGATTGTCTATGGGTCTCAAATTGGGATCTATTAAGGTTCAAATTTCGGCCCTGTCGATTTTCTTTCAAAAAGAATTGGCTTCAGTCCCTGAAGTCCAGACCTTTGTTAAGGGAGTGCTACATATACAGCCTCCTGTGGTGCCTCCAGTGGCACCGTGGGATCTCAATGTGGTTTTGGACTTTCTAAAATCTCATTGGTTTGAACCACTAAAGAAGGTGGATTTGAAATATCTCACATGGAAAGTGACCATGCTTCTAGCCCTGGCTTCGGCCAGGAGAGTGTCAGAACTGGCAGCTTTATCTTACAAAAGCCCATATCTGATTTTCCATTCGGACAGGGCAGAACTGCGGACTCGTCCGCATTTTCTCCCTAAGGTGGTGTCAGCATTTCATCTGAACCAGCCTATTGTAGTGCCTGCGGCTACAAGTGACTTGGAGGACTCCAAGTTACTGGACGTTGTCAGAGCATTAAAAATATATATTGCAAGGACAGCTGGAGTCAGAAAATCTGACTCGTTGTTTATATTGTATGCACCCAACAAGATGGGTGCTCCTGCGTCTAAGCAGACGATTGCTCGTTGGATCTGTAACACAATCCAACTTGCACATTCTGTGGCAGGCCTGCCACAGCCTAAATCTGTAAAGGCCCACTCCACAAGGAAGGTGGGCTCATCTTGGGCGGCTGCCCGAGGGGTCTCGGCATTACAACTTTGCCGAGCAGCTACGTGGTCAGGGGAGAACACGTTTGTAAAATTTTACAAATTTGATACTCTGGCTAAGGAGGACCTGGAGTTCTCTCATTCGGTGCTGCAGAGTCATCCGCACTCTCCCGCCCGTTTGGGAGCTTTGGTATAATCCCCATGGTCCTTTCAGGAACCCCAGCATCCACTAGGACGATAGAGAAAATAAGATTTTACTTACCGATAAATCTATTTCTCGGAGTCCGTAGTGGATGCTGGGCGCCCATCCCAAGTGCGGATTATCTGCAATAATTGTACATAGTTATTGTTAACTAATTCGGGTTATTGTTGAAGGAAGCCATCTTTCAGAGGCTCCGCTGTTATCATACTGTTAACTGGGTTTAGATCACAAGTTGTACGGTGTGATTGGTGTGGCTGGTATGAGTCTTACCCGGGATTCAAAATCCTCCCTTATTGTGTACGCTCGTCCGGGCACAGTACCTAACTGGAGTCTGGAGGAGGGTCATAGGGGGAGGAGCCAGTGCACACCACCTGATCTGGAAAAGCTTTACTTTTTGTGCCCTGTCTCCTGCGGAGCCGCTATTCCCCATGGTCCTTTCAGGAACCCCAGCATCCACTACGGACTCCGAGAAATAGAATTATCGGTAAGTAAAATCTTATTTTTAGGTTTTTTATTTTCAGTGAGATCTGCTGGCAACAGACTCACTGCTACGAGGGACTAAGGGGAGAAGAAGCGAACCTACCTGCTTGCAGCTAGCTTGGGCTTCTTAGGCTACTGGACACCATTAGCTCCAGAGGGATCGAACACAGGGCCCGACCTTGATCGTTTGGTCCCGGAGCTGCGCCACCGTCCCCCTTACAGAGCCAGAAGCATGAAGATGGTCCTGAAAATCGGCGGCAGAAGTCTTCGGTCTTAAACAAGGTAGCGCACAGCACTGCAGCTGTGCGCCATTGCTCCTCATGCACACCTCACACTCCGGTCACTGATGGGTGCAGGGCGCTGGGGGGGGGGGCGCCCTGAGCAGCAATATTAATACCTTGGCTGGCAAATAATCACAATATATAGTCCCAGAGGCTATATATGTGAAAAATACCCCTGCCAGAATCCATAAAAAAGCGGGAGAAAGTCCGCCGAAAAAGGGGCGGGGCTATCTCCCTCAGCACACTGACGCCATTTTTCCCTCACCGCTCCGCTGGAAGGATCGCTCCCAGGCTCTCCCCTGCAGTTTCAAGCTACAAAGGGTAAAAAAGAGAGGGGGGGTACTAAATTTAGGCGCAGATATATATATTTAAGCAGCTATAAGGGAAAATCACTCAGTTATAGTGTTCATCCCTAGCGCTCTGGTGTGTGCTGGCATACTCTCTCTCTGTCTCCCCAAAGGGCTTTGTGGGGTCCTGTCCTCTGTCAGAGCATTCCCTGTGTGTGTGCGGTGTGTCGGTACGGCTGTGTCGACATGTTTGATGAGGAGGCTTATGTGGAGGCGGAGCAGATGCCGATAAATGTGATGTCACCCCCTGCGGGGCCGACACCTGGATGGTTATGTGGAAGGAATTACGTGACAGTGTCGACTCCTTACATAAAAGGTTTGACGACATACCCAAATATGGGACAGCCGGCTTCTCAGCCTGTGCCTGCCCAGGCGTCTCAAAAGCCATCAGGGGCTCAAAAACGCCCGCTACCTCAGATGGCAGACACAGATGTCGACACGGATACTGACTCCAGTGTCGACGACGATGAGACTAATGTAACTTCCAATAGGGCCACACGTTACATGATTGAGGCAATGAAAAATGTGTTGCACATTTCTGATGTTACCCCAGGTACCACAAAAAAGGGTATTATGTTTGGAGAGAAAAAACTACCAGTAGTTTTTTCTCCATCTGAGGAATTAAATGAAGTGTGTGAAGAAGCGTGGGCTTCCCCCGATAAGAAACTGGTAATTTCTAAAAGGTTACTAATGACGTACCCTTTCCCGCCAGAGGATAGGTCACGTTGAGAAACATCCCCTAGGGTGGATAAAGCGCTCACACGCTTGTCAAAGAAGGTGGCACTACCGTCTCCGGATACGGCCGCCCTAAAGGAACCTGCTGATAGAAAGCAGGAGGCTATCCTGAAGTCTGTATATACACACACAGGTATTATACTGAGACCAGCTATTGCTTCAGCATGGATGTGCAGTGCTGCAGCTGCGTGGTCAGGTTCCCTGTCGGAAAATATTGATACCCTAGACAGGGACACTATATTGCTAACCGTAGAGCATATTAAAGACGCAGTCTTATACATGAGAGATGCACAGAGGGATATTTGCCGGCTGGCATCTAAAATAAGTGCAATGTCCATTTCTGCCAGGAGAGGGTTATGGACTCGGCAGTGGACAGGTGATGCAGATTCTAAAAGGCACATGGAAGTTTTGCCTTATAAGGGTGAGGAGTTGTTCGGGGATGGTCTCTCGGACCTCGTTTCCACAGCAACAGCTGGGAAGTCTGCATTTTTACCCCATGTTCCCTCACAGCCAAAGAAAGCACCGTATTTCAGGTACAGTCCTTTCGGCCCCATAAGGGCAAGCGGGTTAAAGGCGCGTCCTTTCTGCCCAGAGGCAGAGGTAGAGGGAAAAAGCTGCAGCATACAGCCAGTTCCCAGGAGCAAAAGTCCTCCCCCGCTTCCTCCAAGTCCACCGCATGACGCTGGGGCTCCACAGGCGGAGCCAGGTACGGTGGGGGCCCGTCTCAAAAACTTCAGCAATCAGTGGGCTCGCTCACGGGTAGATCCCTGGATCCTTCAAGTAGTATCTCAGGGGTACAAGCTGGAATTCGAGACGTCTCCCCCCCCGCCGTTTCCTCAAATCTGCCTTGCCAACAACTCCCTCAGGCAGGGAGGCAGTGCTAGAGGCAATTCACAAGCTGTATTCCCAGCAGGTGATAGTCAAGGTGCCCCTACTTCAACAAGGACGGGGTTACTATTCCACAATGTTTGTGGTACCGAAACCGGACGGTTCGGTGAGACCCATTTTAAATTTGAAATCCTTGAACACATATATAAAAAAATTCAAGTTCAAGATGGAATCGCTCAGGGCGGTTATTGCAAGCCTGGACGAGGGGGATTACATGGTATCACTGGACATCAAGGATGCTTACCTGCATGTCCCCATTTACCATCCTCACCAGGAGTACCTCAGATTTGTGGTACAGGATTGTCATTACCAATTCCAGACGTTGCCGTTTGGTCTATCCATGGCTCCGAGAGTATTTACCAAGGTAATGGCCGAAATGATGATACTCCTTCGAAAGAAGGGAGTTTTAATTATCCCGTACTTGGACGATCTCCTGATAAAGGCGAGGTCCAGGGAGCAGTTGTTCGGGGTAGCACTATCTCGGGAGGTGCTACAACAGCACGGCTGGATTCTAAATATTCCAAAGTCACAGCTGGTCCCTACGACACGTCTACTGTTCCTGGGGATGGTTCTGGACACAGAACAGAAAAAAGTGTTTCTCCCGGAGGAGAAGGCCAAGGAGCTGTCATCTCTAGTCAGAGGCCTCCTAAAACCAAAACAGGTGTCGGTGCATCACTGCACGCGGATCCTGGGGAAAATGGTAGCTTCCTACGAAGCAATTCATTCGGCAGGTTCCATGCAAGAACCTTTCAGTGGGACCTGTTGGAAAAGTGGTCCGGATCACATCTTCAGATGCATCGGCTGATAACCCTGTCTCCAAGGACCAGGGTGTCTCTGCTGTGGTGGCTGCAAAGTGCTCATCTTCAAGAGGGCAGCAGATTCGGCATACAGGACTGGGTCCTGGTGACCACGGATGCCAGCCTTCGAGGCTGGGGGGCAGTCACACAGGGAAGAAACTTCCAAGGACTATGGTCAAGTCAGGAGACTTCCCTACACATAAATATTCTGGAACTGAGGGCCATTTTCAATGCCCTAAGTCAGGCAAAACCCCTGCTTCAAAACCAGCCGGTACTGATCCAGTCAGACAACATCACGACAGTCGCCCATGTAAACCGACAGGGCGGCACAAGAAGCAGGACGGCAATGGCAGAAGCCACAAGGATTCTCCGATGGGTGGAAAATCACGTGTTAGCACTGTCAGCAGTGTTCATTCCGGGAGTGGACAACTGGGAAGCAGACTTCCTCAGCAGGCACGACCTCCACCCGGGAGAGTGGGGACTTCATCCAGAAGTCTTCCAACTGGTTGTAAACCGTTGGGAAAGGCCACAGGTGGACATGATGGCGTCCCGCCTAAACAAAAAGCTAGAAAGATATTGCGCCAGGTCAAGAGACCCTCAGGCGATAGCTGTGGACGCTCTAGTGACACCGTGGGTGTACCGGTCGGTTTATGTGTTCCCTCATCTTCCTCTCATACCAAAGGTACTGAGGATAATAAGTAGAAGAGGAGTAAGAACTATACTCATTGTTACGGATTGGCCAAGAAGAGCTTGGTACCCGGAACTTCAAGAAATGATCTCAGAGGACCCATGGCCTCTGCCGCTCAGACAGGACCTGCTGCAGCAGGGGCCCTGTCTGTTCCAAGACTTACCGCGGCTGCGTTTGACGGCATGGCGGTTGAACACCGGATCCTGAAGGAAAAGGGCATTCCGGAGGAAGTCATTCCTACACTGATTAAAGCTAGGAAAGAAGTGACCGCAAACCATTATCACCGCATTTGGCGAAAATATGTTGCTTGGTGTGAGGCCAGGAAGGCCCCAACGGAGGAATTTCAGCTGGGCCGTTTTCTGCACTTCCTACAGTCAGGGGTGACTATGGGCCTCAAATTGGGTTCCATTAAGGTCCAGATTTCGGCTCTATCGATTTTCTTCCAGAGAGAACTGGCTTCACTACCTGAAGTTCAGACTTTTGTTAAGGGAGTGTTGCATATTCAGCCCCCTTTTGTGCCTCCAGTGGCACCTTGGGATCTCAACGTGGTGTTGGATTTCCTAAAGTCACATTGGTTTGAGCCACTTAAAACCGTGGAATTGAAATATCTCACGTGGAAAGTGGTCATGTTGTTGGCCTTGGCTTCGGCCAGGCGTGTATCAGAATTGGCGGCTTTGTCATGTAAAAGCCCTTATCTGCTTTTCCATATGGATAGGGCAGAATTGAGGACTCGTCCCCAGTTTCTCCCTAAGGTGGTATCAGCCTTTCATCTGAACCAACCTATCGTGGTGCCTGCGGCTACTTAAGACTTGGAGGCTTCCAAGTTGTTGGACGTAGTCAGGGCCCTGAAAATTTATGTTTCCAGGACAGCTGGAGTCAGAAAGACTGACTCGCTATTTATCCTGTATGCGGCCAACAAGTTGGGTGCACCTGCTTCAAAGCAGACTATTGCTCGCTGGATCTGTAGTACGATTCAGCTTGCACATTCTGCGGCTGGACTGCCGCATCCTAAATCAGTGAAAGCTCATTCCACGAGGAAGGTGGGCTCTTCTTGGGCGGCTACCCGAGGGGTCTCGGCTCTACAACTTTGCCGAGCAGCTACTTGGTCGGGGTCAAACACATTTGCTAAATTCTACAAGTTTGACACCCTGGCTGAGGAGGACCTAGAGTTTGCCCATTCGGTGCTGCAGAGTCATCCGCACTCTCCCGCCCGTTTGGGAGCTTTGGTATAATCCCCATGGTCCTTACGGAGTCCCAGCATCCACTTAGGACGTCAGAGAAAATAAGAATTTACTCACCGGTAATTCTATTTCTCGTAGTCCGTAGTGGATGCTGGGCGCCCATCCCAAGTGCGGATTGTCTGCAATACTTGTATATAGTTATTGTTTAACTAAAGGGTTATTGTTGAGCCATCTGTTGAGAGGCTCAGTTATTGTCATACTGTTAACTGGGTATTGTATCACGAATTATACGGTGTGATTGGTGTGGCTGGTATGAGTCTTACCCTGGATTCAAAATCCTTCCTTATTGTGTCAGCTCTTCCGGGCACAGTATCCTAACTGAAGTCTGGAGGAGGGTCATAGAGGGAGGAGCCAGTGCACACCAGTTAGACCAAAAGCTTTCTTTTAGTTGTGCCCAGTCTCCTGCGGAGCCGCTATTTCCCCATGGTCCTTACGGAGGCCCAGCATCCACTACGGACTACGAGAAATAGAATTACCGGTGAGTAAATTCTTATTTTATATGGCAAAATAGATAGAAACAGTATGGCTACCTTTTATCTAGAGTGTACTGTATATTTCTCTAACGTCCTTGAGGATGCTGGGACTCCGTAAGGACCATGGGGAATAGACGGGCTCCGCAGGAGACAGGGTACTTTAAGAAAGCTTTGGATTCTGGGTGTGCACTGGCTCCTCCCTCTATGCCCCTCCTCCAGACCTCAGTTTTACACTGTGCCCAGAGCGAGATGGGTGCACTGCAGGGAGCTCCCTGAGTTCTCTGCCTAGAAAGCATTTTTGTTTGGATTTTTTTTCTGAGGAGAGAGGGGCAGACCTTCTTGTCTAAGATAGGCTCTGCTTCCTCAGCTACTGGACACCATTAGCTCCAGAGGGGGTGAACACAGGTTCTTACTGGGCGTCCACCCCCAGAGCCGCGCCGCCGTTCTCCTCACAGAGCCAGAAGAAACGAAGTCAGAAGACGTCTCAGGCGGCAGAAGCCTTCAGAGCTTCACTGAGGTAACGCACAGCACCGCAGCTGTGCGTCATTGCTCCCATACACCTCACATACTCCGGTCACTGTAAGGGTGCAGGGCGCAGGGGGGGGGGGGGGCGCGCCGCGCCCTGGGCAGCAATGTAACACTTCTCTTATGGCAAAAAGTATATATACATGTACAGGTGGGCACTGTACATGTATATAAAAGAGCCCCCGCCATATTTTAGTAAGTTTGAGTGGGACAGAAGCCCGCCACCGAGGGGGCGGGGCTTCTCCCTCAGCACTCACCAGCGCCATTTTCTCTCCACAGCACCGCTGAGAGGAAGCTCCCCGGACTCTCCCCTGCTTGACACACGGTGAAGAGGGTTTTAAAGTAGAGGGGGGGCACATCTTTGGCGATTATACATTACAGCAGCGCTACTGGGTAAACATTCTGTGTTTTTTTCCTGGGTTATATAGCGCTGGGGTGTGTGCTGGCATTCTCTCTCTGTCTTTCCAAAGGGCCTAGGGGGGAACCTGTCTTCAGATAAGAGATACCCTGTGTGTGTGGAGTGTGTCGGTACGTGTGTGTCGACATGTCTGCGGTAAAAGGCTCTCCGATGGAAGAGATGGAGCAAATCTGTGTGGGTGCGTGGTCTCTCCGTCGACAACGCCGACACCTGATTGGATATGTGAAATTAAGTGCTAAGATGACCTTATTAGAAAAGATTAGAGAACAGACAGGGAAATCTACCCATGTCTGCCCCTATGTCACAGAGACCTTCAGAGTTTCGCAACGCTCACTATCCAAAATAATAGACACTGTTATCGACACGGAGTCTGACTCCAGTGTCGACTACGTTAATGCAAAGTACAGCCAAGACTGGCAGAAAAGTATTCAATATATGATTATTGTAATAAAAGATGTTTTGCATATCACTGATGACTCATCTGTCCTTGACACAAGGGTACACATGTTTAAGGGGAAGAAAGCTGAGGTAAATTTCCCTCCTCTCATGAAGGAAAAGAGCGGGAATCTCCAGACAAGAAGCTGCAGCTTCCCAATAAGAATTCTCAGGGAGTATCCTTTCCCTAATGGGGACAGGATAAGATGGGAATCTTCCCCTAGGGTGTACAAGGCATTGACACGTTTACCCAAAAAGGTAGCGCTGACTTAACAGCTATCCTCAGGGATCCTGCAGATAGCATGCAGTAAAAGTACTTTGAAGTCCATTTACACACATTCTGGTACACTACTCAGACCGGCGATTGTGTCGGCATGGGTTTATAGCGCTGTAGCAGCGTAGTCAGATACCTTATCAGCGGAGGTTGAAACCCTAGATAAGGATGCCATGTTATTGTCCCTAGTATAACGATATATATATATATATATATATATATATATATAAAAAGACATGCCCAAAGAGACGTTAGTCTACTGGGTTCTAGACTCAACGCTTTGTCGATTTCTGCTGGACTTGTCCTGTGGAACATGCAGCGGACAGGTGATGCCGACTAAAAGAGGCATATGGAGGGTTTACCTCACAAGGCTGAGGAATTGTGTGGAGAAGGGCTCTCGGACCTGGTCTCCACAGCTATAGTTGGTAATTCCGATCTTTTGCCTTATATTCCCTCACAGACTAAGAAAGCACGACATTATCAAATGCAGTCCTTTCGGTCGCAGAATAACAAGAAAGTATGAGGAGCGTCCTTTCTTACCAGAGGTAGGGCACGGGGCACAGCTAGTTCCCAGGAACAGAAGTCCTCCCCGGCCTCTACTACTTCCACCGCAGGATGCGGGAGCTCCGCTAAGGGAGTCCGTCCCAGGGGGAGCACGTCTTCGACTCTTCAGCCACATCTGAGTTCACTCACAGGTGGATCCCGGGGCAATAAAAATTGTTCTCAGGTTTACAAAGGAATTCGAAAGGTGCCTCCTCGACGGTTTTTCCTTATCGGACTTACCGGCTTCTCCCCCAGAAGGGGAGTTATATTAAATACAATTCACACATTGTATCTCCAACAGGTGGTGCTCAAGCTTCTCCTCCTGCAACAAGGAGGGGGCTATTACTCAACCTTGGCTGTAGTCCCGAATACGTACGGTTCGGTCAGACCTATTTAAAATGAAAACTTCTGAACCTATACTAGAAAAGGTTCAAAGTTAAAGTGGAATCGCTCAGAGCGATCATGGCCTGCCTGGAAAGGGGGGATTTGATGGTGTATCTAGACATAAAGGCTGCATACCTTCATGTTCCCATTTATCCACCCCATCAGGCGTACCTGAGAATTGCGGTACAGTATTGTCATTACCAATTTCAGGGTAATTGGCGGAAATGATGGTGCTCCTACGCAAGCAAGGAGTCACAGTTATCCCATACCTGGACGATCTCCTATAAGGTGAGATCTAAAGAGCAGTTGTTGAACAGCGTGTCGCTTTCGCTGAAGGTGTCACAGCAACACTGCTAGTTTCTCAATATCCCGAAGTCACAGTTGGTTCCTATGACTAGTCTGCCCTTCTTGGGTATGATTCTGGATATGGACCAGAAAGGGGTTTACCTTCAGATAGAGAAGGCCCAGGAACTCATGACTCTGGTCTGGAATTTTTTGAAACCAAGACAGGTGTCGGCATCGCTGCACCCGAGTCCGGGGAAAATCATTCCCTTCGGCAGGTTCCATGCGAGGTCTTTCAAATGGGACCTACTGGACAAGTGGTCCGGGTCACATCTACAGATTTATCAGTTGATCACCCTGTCCCCCAGGGTATCTCTCTTGTGGTGGCTGCAGGATGCTCACCTTCTATAGGGCCGCAGGTTCGGCATTCAGGACTGGATCCTGGTGACCACGGACGCGAGCCTCCGAGGTTGGGGAGCAGTCACACAGGGAAAAATAAAATGTCCAAGGTCTTTGGTCAAGTCAAGAGACTTGTCTTCACTTCTTGGAACTAAGGGCCATATACAACGCCCTACGTCAGGCGGAGACCCTACTGCGCAACCAACCGGTTCTGATCCAGTCAGACAACGTCACCGCAGTAGCTCATGTAAACCGCCAAGGCGGCACAAGGAGCAGAGTGGCGATGGCGGAAGCCACCAGAATTCTTCGCTGGGCGGAGAATCATGTAAGCGCACTGTCAGCAGTGTTCATTCCGGGAGTGGATGACTGGGAAGCAGACTTCCTCAGCGGACACGACCTACGTCCTGGAGTGTGGGGACTTCATCAGGAAGTCTTAGCACAGATTGCAATTCGGTGGAGACTGCCACTGATGGACATGATGGCGTACCGCCTCAACACAAAGCCGCAGAGTTATTGCGCCAGGTCAGAAGACCCTCAGGCAGTAAGCTGTGGACGCCCTAGTGACACCGTGGGTATTCCAGTCAGTCTCTGTGTTTACTCCTCTTCCTCTCATACCCATGGTGTTGAGGATAATAAGAAAAAGAGGAGTGAGACCAATTCTCATTGATCCAGATTGGACACGGAGGACCTGGTATCCAGATCTGCAGGAAATGCTCACAGAGAATCCGTGGCCTCTTCCTCTAAGACAGGACCTGCTGCAGCAGGGGCCCTGTCTGTTCCCAGACTTACCGCGGCTGCGTTTAATGGCATGGCGGTTCAACGCAGGATCCTAGCGGTAATGGGTTTTCCAGAGGAGGTCATTCCTACCCTAATTAAGGCTAGGAAGGAAGTGACATTGAAACATTATCACCGAATATGGCGAAAATATGTTTCCTGATGTGAGGCCAGGAATGCTCCTACGGAGGAATTCCTTTTGGGCCGTCTGCCTCACTTCCTTCAAACTGGAGTGAACTTGGGCCTGAAATTAGGATCAATAAATTTTCAAATTTCGGCCTTATCCATTTTCTTCCAAAAAGAATTGGCTTCTCTTCCTGAAGTACAAACGTTTGTGTAGGTTTGTACCGCCGGTGGCGCCTTGGGACCTTAACGTGGTGTTACGGTTCCTTAAGTCACATTGGTTTGAACCACTTAAGTCAGTGGTGTTGAAATATTTCACCTGGAAGGTGGTCATGTTGTTAGCCTTGGCTTGGGCTAGGCGAGTTTCGGAATTGGAGGCTTTTATCCCTAAAAGCCCTATCTGATTGTCCATATGGATAGAGCGAAATTGCGGACCGGTCCTCAATTCCTGCCAAAGGTGGGCTCATCCTTTCATATGAACCAACCTATTGTCGTGCCTGTGGCTACGCGTGACTTGGAGGATTCCGAGTCCTTTGATGTGGTCAGGGCTTTGAAAATTTACGTGGCCAGAACGGCTAGGATCTGCAAAACAGAAGCACTGTTTGTCCTGTATACAGCCAACAAGGTTGGCGGCCCTGCTTCAAAGCAGGCTATTGCTCGCTGAATCTGTAACACGATTCAGCTGGCGCATTCTACGGCAGGATTGCCGTTACCTAAATCGGTTTAGGCCCATTCCACTAGGAAGGTGGGCTCTTCTTGGGCGGCTGCCCGAGGGGTCTCGGCACTACAGCTGTGCCGAGCTGCTACTTGGTCGGGGTCAAATACCTTTGCAAAGTTCTGTAAGTTTGATACCCTGGCTGAGGAGGACCTCCTGTTTGCTCAATTTAGTGCTGCAGAGTCATCCGCACTCTCCCGCCAGTTTGGGAGCTTTGGTATAATCCCCATGGTCCTTACGGAGTTCCCAGCATCCTCAAGGACGTTAGAGAAAATAAGATTTTACTTACCGGTAAATCTATTTCTCGTAGTCCGTAGAGGATGCTGGGCGCCCGTACCAAGTGCGGACTTCTTCTGCAAGACTTGTATATAGTTATTGCTTACATAAGGGTTATGTTATAGTTTATCGGTTGAACCTAGGCTATGTTGTTGTTCATACTGTTAACTGGGTAGTTTATCACAAGTTATACGGTGTAATTGGTGTGGCTGGTATGGATCTTGCCCTTAGATTTACAAAAATCCTTCCTCGTACTGTCCATCTTCTCTGGGCACAGTTTCCCTAACTGAGGTCTGGAGGAGGGGCATAGAGGGAGGAACCAGTGCACACCCAGAATCCAAAGCTTTCTTAAAGTGCCCTGTCTCCTTCGGAGCCCGTCTATTCCCCATGTTACTTACGGAGTCCCAGCATCCTCTACGGACTACGAGAAATAGATTTACCGGTAAGTAAAATCTTATTTTTTGTTTATGCTCAACATAAGGCAAATTACAGAAAAAAAGGTCAAATTATGGTTAAATAATAATCGATAAGTGAAGACGTAACTGCATACCCTTTATAAAAAATAAATAAATATTTTTTTTTTTAAATCTGAACCGCAAGGTATCTGTTACAAGAGCTTCAAATGGACACATCTCGAATTGGACCTCAGAATAGGGCTTTGTTCTGTGTAGTGGCGAAGCAAGAGAGTGAGTAACTGTGCACCTTGGCAAAACCATGTGGCATTGCAGGTGGGGTAGATGTAATCTTTGGGAGGTGGCCAAAATCAAATACAAATTGCAGTGTGTGGCTACATGCAAAAGTAGCCAATATTTACCCTGCAAAAATATTAATAATAATAATAAACCTTCGTCCCTTGCATTGCAACTTGGTTTGTCTAAGTGTGAAGGTACTTTTTTTTTTCTCTTATGTTCTAGAGGATGCTTGGTCCACATTAGTACCATGGTGTATAGATGGGTCCACTAGGACCCATGGGCACTTTTAGAGTTTGAGAGTGTTGGCTGGCTCCTCCCTCTATGCCCCTCCTACCAGACTCCGTTTAGAAAATGTGCCCGGAGGAGCCGGTCACAGCTAGGGGAGCTCTACAGAGCTTCTTTAGTAAAAGTTTATTATTTTACAGGGAGGCTGCTTGCAACAGTAGTGTCCGCCCTGCGGGGTCTGAGCCACTATCTCCGCTGACAGGACACTGAGCTCCTGAGGGGATCTAACGTTCTCAGCCACAGGGGATCGCTCACCCTGGCAGCATGCCGCCACCCCCTTACAGAGCCAGAAGATCTGTGGCGAGTCAGTCACCAGCCCCACTAGCAAGCGGGGAGCCGGTGTGAAGATGGTTTGGAGCGCAATACCAATATGGTTGCTTTCCCCTTCCCTGAGGAGGATAGGAAAAAGTGGGAAAACCCACCCATAGTGGACGCGTCTGTGTCTAGACTCTAGAAAAAGGTGGTTTTACCTGTCCCAGGATCTACCGCCTTAAAGGAGCCGGCTGATCTCAAAATTGATACTACGCTCAAATCCATATACACAGCTTCAGGGGTGATACTACGTCCTACTATTGCCTGTGCATGGATTTCCAAATCTATAGTAAAGTGGTCAGGCACGTTACTTGAGGATTTGGATACAATTGATAAAAGTGACGTTGAATTGTTTTTACGTAACATTCAGGATTCTGCAGGTTTTATGGTCGAATCCATGAAAGACCTGGGTTCAATGGCTGCAGGAATATCTTCCATGTCGGTCTCAACTAGTCTAGGTTTTTGGCTGCGTCAGTGGTCTGCCGACGCGGAATCCAGGAGAAGTGTGGAGACCTTACCCTAGACAGGTCAGGCCCTCTTTGGGGAAGCGTTTGATGCGTGGATCTCCAAGGCTACAGCGGGTAAGTCACCTTTTCTTCCCTCTGCTGCACCTGCTACGAAGAAACCTTTTTCTTCAGCTGCATCACAGTCCTTTTGATGTACTAAACCAAGAAATTCCAAACCGTCCAACACCTTCTTTAGAGGTGGTCATCCAAAATCCAAGAAACCTGCTGCTGCGGGTTCCCAACAACAGAAGCCTGCTTCCAGTACACCAAAGTCCTCAGAATGACGGTGGACTGAGTGGCCTGGAGGTAGGGCCGGTGGGGGCGAGACATTTCAGTCACGTCTGGGTGTCGTCCGGCCTGGGTCTATGTGTACTAGATATTGTATCCCAGGGGTACCGGCTGGAATTTCACGATCTCCCTCCTTCAAATCGGTCTTGCCAGCTCTGCCGGCAGACAGGGCTACCCTACAGGGAGTCATCCAGAAGTTGGTGGAGGCACAGGTTATTGTACCAGTCCCTCTCCAGATGCAAAACAAAGGTTACTATTCGAACCTTTTCGTGGTTCCGAAACCGGATGGTTCGGTCAGGCCCATTCTGAACTTAAAATCACTAAACCCCTTTCTGAGGGAGTTCAAGTTCAAAATAGAGTCTCTAAGGGCAGTGATAATCAGGTTTGGAGGAGGGGGAATTCCTGGTATCCCTGGATAACAAGGATGCGTACCTCCACATTCCGAATTGGCTGCCGCATCATGCTGATCTCCGGTTTGCACTGTTGTACTGTCATTTTCAGTTCCAGGCCCTGCCATTCGGCCTCTCCACAGCACCGAGGGTATTCACCAAGGTGATGGCGGAAATTATGGTTCTCCTCCACAGACAGGGGGTGAGCATAATTCCATACCTGGACGATCTGCTGATAAAGGCATCATCCAAGGAGAAGCTGTTACGGTCCATAGCTCTCATGACCCAGCTTCTCAGGGAACATGGCTGGATCCTGAATCTTCCAAAATCACATTTGGAACCAACCAGGAGGTTATCCTTTCTGGGAATGATCCTTGACACGGAAGTGCAGAGGGTGTTTCTTCCAGAGGCAAAAGCGTTGGTGATACAAACAATGGTCCGGAATGTCCTGAAGCCAGCCCGGGTGTCTGTTCATCAGTGCATTCACCTTCTGGGGAAGATGGTGGCCTCTTACGAGGCTCTGCAGTACGGGAGGTTTCATGCTCTGTCCTTCCAACTGGATCTCCTGGACAAGTGGTCGGGATACCATCTACACATTCACCAGAGAATACGTCTGTCACCAAAGGCCAGGATTTCACTACTCTGGTGGCTGCAAATTACCTCACCTTCTGGAGGGCCGCAGGTTCGGGATTCGGGACTGGGTCCTTCTAACCACGGATGCAAGTCTCCGTTGCTGGGGCGCAGTTACTTAAGGGGAAACCTTCCAAGGAAGGTGGTCAAGTCTGGAAGCCGGCCTGCCGATAAACATCCTGGAACTAGGAGCCGTCTACAACGGTCTTCTCCAAGCGGCCCATCTTCTGAGAAATCAGGCCATTCAAGTGCAGTCGGACAATGTAATGACAGTAGCTTACATAAACCGACAGGGCGGAATGAAGAGCAGAGTTGCAATCTCAGAGGTAACAAGAATCATCCTCTGGGCAGAAAAACACGCGTTGGCGTTGTCAGCTATCTTCATTTTGGGAGTAGACAACTGGGAAGCGGACTTCCTCAGCAAACACTACCTCCACCCAGGAGAGTGGGGTTTCCATCCAGAGGTGTTCAAAGAGGTAACAGATCTTTGGGGTGTACCTCAAATAGACATGATGGCCTCCCGTCTCAACAAGATTCTTTGGGGGTATTGTTCCAGGTCAAGGGACCCGCAAGCCATGGCGGTGGATGCCCTAGTGACTCCGTGGGTGTTCCAGTCTGTGTACGTGTTACCTCCACTTCCGCTCATTCCAAGAGTTCTCAAACTAATAAGGAGAACAAGAGTTCAGTCAATCCTCATTGCTCCGGACTGGCCAATAAGGGCTTGGTACGCGGATCTTCTGGCTCGACTGCTAGAAGAGCCGATGCCTCTTCGGGAGGACCTGCTGCAGCAGGGGCCATTCGCCTTTCAAGACTTACCACGGCTACGTTTGACGGCATGGAGGTTTAACGCCAGATACTAGCTCGGAAGGTTATTCCTACCCTGATACAGGTTAGGAAAGAAGTAACGTCAAAACATTACCATCGTATTTGGAAAAATATGTATCTTGGTGTGAGTCCAAGAAGTTTCCTGCGGTGGAGTTTCAACTGGGACGTTTTCTCCTCTTCCTGCAAGCAGGTGTGGATATGGGCCTGAAGTTAAGTTTACATACCTTCCTTCCACAGCACCCCCAGCTAGGAAAACCTACTCTGCTCCAACTCTGCAGTCCTTTTGGACAGCAAAATTTAAAGGCAAATCCAAAGGTTCTTCTACAGCCTTCAAAGGCAATAGAGGTAAACCCAGAGAACCTGCAGCTGCAAGTTCTCAGGACCAGACCTCCGGGTCTGCTTTCTCAAAGCCTTCAGCATGACGGTGGACCGCACTGCCTGGAAGACATGCAGCTGGGAACCCGGTTTCAGTCACATTTGGGCAACATCATGCCAGGAACACTTGGTCAAAGACTTTATCGCCCAGGGATACAGACTGGAGTTTTAGGAACTCCCACCTCACAGATTCTTCAAATCAGGCTTACCAGCTTCTCCAGAAGCTGGTATGATTTTGCAGGCAGCAATTCAGAAACTGTTACAAACTCAGGTCATTGTTCCAGTTCCACTTCAACTACAAAACAAAGGTTATTACTCCAACCTGTTTGTGGTGCCGAAACCTGGATGGTTCTGTAAGGCCCATTTTAAACCTCAAGTCACTGAACCCGTACTTAAGGGTGTTCAAGTTCAAGATGGAGTCTCTGAGAGCGGTGATCTCAGGTCTGAAGAAGGGGGAGTTTCTGGTGTCTCTGGATATCAAGGACGCGTACCATCATATTCCAATTTGGCCGCCTCATCAGGCTTATCTACGGTGTGCACTACAGGACTGTCACTACCAGTTCCAGGCCCTGCCATTTGGCCTCTCCACGGCACCGAGGGAGTTCACCAAGGTAATGGCAGAGATGTTTCTTCTCTGCATGCAAGGAGTGAACATAATACCGTACCTGGATGACCTGCTGATAAAAGCATCATCCAGGGAGAGGTTGTTGGACAGCATTGCACTCTCAACCCGACTACTCCAGGATAACGGGTGGATTCTGAATCTACCAAAATCCCACCTGGAACCAGTATCATCCCCAGGAACCTGGATCCCCATTCCTGGGGATGATACTGGATACAGAAGAACAGAAGGTATTCCTTCCTTTGGAAAAGGCATTGGTAATCCAGTCGATGGTGCGAGATGTTCAAAAACCAGCCCGAATATCGGTGCATCTATGCATTTGCCTTCTGGGGAAGATGGTAGCCTCTTACGAGACTCTGCAGTACAGAAGGTTTCATGCAAGGCCCTTCCAGCTGGATCTTTTGGACAATGGTCCAGATCGCATCTTCACATGAACCAGAGGATATGTCTGTAGCCAAAAGCCAGGATTTCTCTTCTGTGGTGGCTTCAGATGTCTCACCTGACCGAGGGTCGAAGGTTTGGGATTCCAAATTGAATCATACTAACTACAGACGCAAGCCTCAGAGGTTGGGGAGAAGTCATCCAGGGGGAACAGTTCTAAGGAAAATGATCAAGTCAGGAAACCATTCTTCCGATCAACGTTCTGGAGCTAAGGGCCATATATAACGCCCTTTTGCAGGCATCACATCTTCCTCAAGATCACGCCATTCAAGTTCAGCCGGACAATGTGACGGCAGTAACGTACATAAACCGACAGGGTGGAATGAAGAGTAGAGCAGCAATGCCCGAGGTAAAAAGGATTCTCCTCTGGGCAGAAAGACCAGCGGTGGCACAGTCGGCAATCTTCTTTCCGGGAGTAGACAAATGGGAAGCGGACTTCCTCAGCAGACATGACCTGCACCCAGGAGAATGGGGCCTTCACCCGCAGATGTTCGAGTCCTTGACACGTCGGTGAGGAATTCCACAAATTTACATGATGGCCTCTCGTCTCAACAAGAAGCTCAAGCGGTATTGCTCCAGATCGAGGGACCCACAAGCAGTGGTGGTCTACGCTCTGGTGACTCCATGGGTCTACCAGATGGTTTACGTGTTTCCACCTCTTCCGTTGATCCCAAGAATTCTCAAAAGAATACAAAGGGCAAAGGTTCAAACAATTCTCATTGCTTAGGACTGGCCAAGACGGGCCTGGTACGCGGATCTACTGGGGATGCTCCTAGAGGACCCGTGGCCTCTACCTCTACGAGCGGATCTTCTACAACAGCGGCCATTCGTCTATCAAGACTTAACACGGCTACTTTTGACGGCATGGAGGTTGAACGTCAAATTCTAGCCCGGAAGGGGATCCCTGACAGGGTTATTCCAACCCTAATATAAGTTAGGACAGGGGTAACGTCTAAAAATTACCACCGTATTTGGAAAAAATATGTCTCGTGGTGTGAACACAGGAAATTTCCTACACTGGAATTTCAACTGGGACGTTTTCTCCTTTTTCTATAGTCAGGTGTGGATGTGGGCCTACGTTTGGGATGCTTAAAGGTTCAGATTTCGACCGTGTCCATTTTCTTCAGACACACTTGGCTTCCCTCCCTGAGGTTCAGATGTTCTTGAAGGGTGTTCTGCATATCCAACCACCCTTTGTGCCTCCCACGGCACCTTGGGATCTCAATGTGGTGTTGCAGTTTCTACAATCGGAATGGTTTGAGGCTTTACAGGAGGTTGACATAAAGTTTCTTACGTGAAAGACTATTACATTTTTGGCCTTAGCTTCAGCTAGGCATGTGTCGAAACTGGGGGCGTTGTCTCACAAAAGCCCCTATTTAATTTTCCATGAGGAAAGAGCTGAACTCAAAACTCGTCAGCAATTTGTTCCTAAGGTAGTGTCTGCGTTTCATATCAACCAGCCTATTGTGGTTCCGGTGCTCCCTGACACCTCTGCTACCTCAAAGTTTTTGGATGTTGTGAGGGCTTTGAAGATTTATGTGATGCGGACAGCTCGTCACAGAAAATCTGACTATCTGTTTGTTCTCTCTGATCCCAAGATAATTGGGTGTCCTGCTTCAAAGCAGTCTATTGCTCGCTGGATCAGGCTTACTATCCAGCAGGCTTATTCTACGGCAAGATTGCCGGTTCCTTAAGTACAGGCCCACTCTACTAGGTCGGTGGGTTCATCCTGGGTGGCTGCCCGGGGTTTCTCTGCTTTACAGCTCTGCCGAGCAGCTACTTGGTCAGGTTCGAACGCGTTTGCTAAGTTCTACAAGTTCTATACTTTGACCAAACTGAAGGTCCTCAGAGACGATCAGTTCTGCAGGAGCCTCAGCACTCTCCCACCCGGTTTGGGAGCTTTGGTACACCCCCATGGTACTAATGTGAACCCCAGTATCCCCTAGGATGTAAGAGAAAACAGGATTTTAATTACCTACCGTTAAATCCTTTTCTAGTAGTCCGTAGAGGATACTGGGCGCCCGCCCAGTGCTTCGTGTTTCCTGCTCTGTTACTTTAAGTATTGTGGTTAGTTCACCTGTTGCTGTTCCAGTTCTGTTTTGGTTAGCATGGCTTTCCTCTTGTTTGTGTCTGCTGGTTCGAATCTCACCACTGTTCTGCTAAATCCTTTCTCAGGATATGTCCGTCTCCTCGGGCACCGTTTCTAGACTGTCTGGTAGGAGGGGCATAGAGGGAGGAGTCAGTGCACACTATTGATTTCTTAAAGTGCCCAAGGCTCCTAGTGGACCCGTCTATTCCTCATGGTACTAATGTGGACCCCAGTATCCTCTACAAACTCTGAGAAAAGGATATACTGGTAGGCGATTAAAATCCTATTTTAAGTGCTCACTAAATTTGGGGTACATAAAAATGGGTATAAGTATATATTTTGGTCATTTTAGGGGACTCTTTAAAAAAAAATAGCAATGGACCTATTACTCTCACCTGCAATTCTATAAACGCTTGTCTCACTCATAAAGCACCCCAATATACGTGCCCCACACCTTGTACCCCAATTTACATCACTTTGCATTTGACCCCCAAAATTATGTATTCATTGATGTTAGAAATCATTAAAAACAGTTTAAGTGCTTAAATAGTCATTCAGGGGGTTGTTCCAGGGGTTCTGGACTAAATCTCGAAATTTTTACATGTTAAAATAGGGATTTTGCACTACTTCTACCTTGCTCAGTGATGGTGTAGAGAAATTCTATGTAAACCCTATGGAGACTTATTGCCAATAACTTGGTATACAATTATCTGTGAAAAGTTATCGCAAATGTGATAAAATATCTTAACCGTGGTATCATGACTAAATGGATACACCCATAATGTTAGTGGGCCAAAGTTCAAATGAACCATATTAAATAAGGTCAAAATGAATACAATGAATCTCTATGCTATTGTGTGGTGTAAGTATATGACTCATATCTGACCTGTAGCTGACACAAATGCTACGGTTTTTGTGTCGCACTAATTTTAAAATTGTTCTGACTCAATATATATGTGAAAAGATATTTGTATATTTTTTTATGTGCTTCTTTGCTCTGTTTGTCCTGAACGTTTGCCTCCCTTCAGATGAGCCTTTTTGTGCGTTACTTGCATGCCACTGCTTTTGTATTTAAGAAATAAAAGAATCAGTGTGGTTTTAATAGATGTCAACATCAGTTTTAATGGTGTTCTTAGGGACATTGCCTGTGGGGATAACATCATACATTATCATTCTCTTACACCCCTCCGTTTTGTAAATGTCACTTTAAGTTATTACATAAACTACAGCCTTATTCTTGATTCCCGCAAAAATAATGCTAAATGTTAATTGTGTTTTGGTTAATTTAAAATAGACCCTCTAGGTAATGGCTGTTTGCTTCCTTGAAAGTTTTCTTTTCCCTTGTGGGTTTGTGTCCTTAAGGTGTTGTGAAACAGATGGTTACTCAACATGACATGATTTATCCACTGGGATTCCTTTGATGCTTGCCCTGAGACTGCAGAAAGTCTGTAGTTTGTGCTGTTGTACTGTAGACCATCTGTATCTATGTTCACAAGTACTGTACATTAACTCTGTGTCTGCCAGAGCCTTAACACTGTGTGTTAGTAAAAGGGCAATTCTCCGTCATGCATGGGACAGCCACACAAATTCAAACAACGTACTACTTCTCCATAATACCAAGATTTTAGTAGGTCTTAAGTTATTGGGTAATGGGCCCTACACACTTAAAGATTTCACTGAAAGATATCGCTCATGTATTTCAGTGTGTAGGCACCGCGCTCATTCATCGTTTGTGCCGGCTTGTTCATACGTGCAGGCCAATATGGGCAATCTCGTCCATATTAGCAAGCAGAGCTATGGAGACGAGGCGAGTGAAGAAACCGTATCGGCCATGGGGCAGCTCAGTGGACAGTCGCCGAGTGTGTAGGGCCCTTAAGGCATTGCCACTAAGCAATCAAGTTTTCATATAACAACAATTTCTTAACAGACTAGTTTAAAGGGACTTTTTTTTTTTTTTAAAGCCTGTGATGCACGGGACTTTATGTTCACTTTCTGGAGAATCACCCATAAGCCATTTTACACAGAGACTTTTTTTTCTTATGTCCATTATCGGAGAAAAGGCAAACAATAGAAATAAAGGACAGTATTATTATTATTATTATTATGAAGAAGAAAAGTATGTGTACAAAACAATTTGAAACTTGTGCAAGAAATACACACATCTGTGCTTCCATATAGCGGGGTTTGGAAATTTATGTGGTGTTCCGTCTTCCAAGTGAGCTTTGCCTACATGAGTAATTGAATGATAATGCTCCAGGTGGTTTTTAGGCAGTTAGACACATTGCACATTGTCTAATATTATTAAATGGATTAGCAAACCCTTGATGTATTAAAACCAATGAGAATAACATTTGCCTTGTACAAGAATGTTTTTTTTTTTTTTAATTATCTGATGATTACATATACAGTATCATGTTATTTGTAATGGATTTTCTATTTTTATTTGCATAAATCTGTAGGAATGGCATTTAGTGAGATGAAAGAATTCATAATCCAGGACCACTTTAAGGGCCTAATCAGACCTGATCGTAGTTGTGCGAAAAAACGCACATTTACAAACAAAATCTCTGACATGCGGGAAGGATGCCCAACACAGGGAAAGTCTGCCCCGCATGTCTGATTCTGTCCCCCATTACTCATCTGCAGACGCACGAAACCATTGCACAGTGGGGATGATTTTTCTGTGACGTCACGCAGCTGCCATGGCCTAGCTTGCAAACGGTCTGGACACGTCTGCGTTGTCCGGACCACGCCCTGAAAACGCTGCCGACACTGTCAGTCAGGCAGAGGTGATCGCACTTGTTTGCTGCACGTGCGCACACAGCAAATGGCTTCAACCTGCGTACACTGCCGCTGCAGCAGCCAGGTCTGAATTAGACCCTAAAATGGGTCATTCCGTGTCAAATCAACATACTAATTTTACCTCACCAGCTCAGATTTTGAAAGAAAATTGGTACATGGAGAGTACATATGTAGTCTAAGAAAAATACTAAATATTATTTAAATATCTCATGCCTTTCCTATGATACACAACACAATAGGCTTTGTGAGGAAATTTTTTTTTCCAACTTCAAACTTACATGTGCAGAGAGTTAGATTTGGGTGGGTTGTGTTCAAACTGAAATCTAAATTGCAGTGTAACAAAGCAGCAAGTATTTACCCTGCACAGAAGCAATATAACCGACCCAAATCTAACTATCTCTGCCACACCTGCAGTTCACATGGTTTTACCCATAAGCTAACAAATTTTCTGCCGCAATCAGGTCTGAATTAGGGCCAAAGTTAAAGGTAGATGGGTGATCCTCGCAAAGGATTCCAGGGAATAACGCTGTAACCCTTAAGAAAGTATGTTCATATGCTACACCTCACAGGTAGCTGGAGCCTACAAAAGGTAACTAGCTGAGAAATGGGTGTAGGAAAAATAAGATTTTAAACCTACCGGTAAATCTTTTTCTCCTAGTCTGTAGAGGATGCTGGGGACTCTAAGGACCATGGGGTATAGACGGGCTCTGCAGGAGACATGGGCACCTATAAAGAACTTTTAGTATGGGTGTGCACTGGCTCCTCCCTCTATGCCCCTCCTCCAGACCTCAGTTAGAGAACTGTGCCCAGAGGAGATGGACAATACGAGGAAAGAATTTTGTTAATCTAAGGGCAAGATTCATACCAGCCCACACCAATCATACCATATAACCTGGAATACCCAAAACCAGTTAACAGTATGAACAAACAGCATCGGTCCTAGACCGATTCCAACTGTAACATAACCCTTATGTAAGCAATAACTATATACAAGTCTTGCAGATTTTCCGCACTGGGGCGTGCGCCCAGCATCCTCTACGGACTAGGAGAAAAAGATTTACCGGTAGGTTTAAAATCTTATTTTCTCTTACGTCCTAGAGGATGCTGGGGACTCCGTAAGGACCATGGGGTTTATACCAAAGCTCCCAATCGGGCGGGAGAGTGCGGATGACTATGTAGCACCGACTGAGCAAATGCTAGGTCCTCATCAGCCAGGGTTATCAAACTTGTAGAATTTAGCAAAAGTGTTTGAACCCGACCAAGTCGCCGCTCGGCAAAGCTGTAATGCCGAGACGCCTCGGGCAGCTGCCCAAGAAGAGCCCACCTTCCTAGTGGAATGGGCCTTTACTGAATGTGGTAACGGCCATACAGCCGTAACATAAGCCTGTTGAATCGTGTTACAGATCCAGCGAGCAATAGTCTGCTTTGAAGCAGGCGCGCCCATCTTGCTGGCTGCATACAGGACAAACAGAGCCTCTGTTTTCCTAATTCTAGCTGTCCTGGCTACATAAATCTTTAAGGCCCTAACTACATCCAGGGACATGGAATCCTCCAAGTCACTCGTAGCCACAGGCACCACGATAGGTTGGTTCATATGAAATGAAGACACCACCTTAGGTAAAAATTGAGGACGAGTCCTCAATTCTGCTCTATCCACATGAAAAATCAAGTAGGGGCTCTTGTGAGACAATGCCGCCAATTCCGACACCCGCCTTGCCGAAGCTAAGGCCAATAACATGACAACCTTCCAGGTAAGAAATTTCAACTCAGCCGTTTTAAGGGGTTCAAACCAGTGTGACTTAAGGAACTGTAACACCACGTTCAGGTCCCATGGCGCCACTGGGGCCACAAAAGGAGGCTGGATGTGTAGCACTCCCTTCACAAACGTCTGGACTTATGGAAGAGAAGCCAATTCCTTCTGAAAGAATATCGATAAGGCTGAAATCTCTACCTTAACAGAGCCTAACTTCAGGCCCATATCCACTCCTGTCTGTAGAAAGTGGAGAAAACAACCCAGGTGGAAATCTTCCGTAGGAGCATTCTTGGCTTCACACCAAGATACATACTTCCTCCAGATACGGTGATAATGTTTCGCCGTCACCTCCTTCCTAGCCTTTATTAGAGTAGGTATGACCTCCTCCGAAATACCCTTCTCAGCTAGGATCCGGCGTTCAACCGCCATGCCGTCAAACGTAACCGCGGTAAGTCTTGGAACGTGCAGGGTCCCTGCTGTAACAGGTCCTCCCTTAGCGGAAGAGGCCAAGGATCTTCTGCGAGCATCTCCTGAAGATCTGAGTACCAGGCCCTTCGAGGCCAGTCTGGAACAATGAGTATTGTCTGTACTCTTTTCTGTCTTATGATCCTCAACACCTTTGTGATGAGAGGCAGAGGAGGAAACACATAGACCGACTGGAACACCCATGGCGTTACCAGAGCGTCTACTGCTATTGCCTGAGGGTCCCGGGACCTGGCACAGTACCTCCGAAGCTGCTTGTTGAGGTGTGATGTCATCATGTCTTTTTGGGGAATTCCCCAGAGACCCATTATCTCTGAAAAGACTTCTTGATGAAGTCCCCACTCTCCTGGATGGAGATTGTGTCTGCTGAGGAAGTCTGCTTCCCAGTTGTCCACTCCCGGAATGAAGACAGCTGACAGAACGCTTACGTGATTTTTCGTCCAGCGAAGAATCCTGGTGGCTTCCACCATCGCGACTTTGCTCCTTGTCCCGCCTTGGCGGTTCACATGAGCCACGGCTTTGACATTGTCTGATTGAATCAGAACCGGTAGGTTGCGAAGAAGACCCTCCGCTTGTCGAAGGCCGTTGTATATGGCCCTTACTTCCAGCACGTTGATGTGCAGACAGGACTCCTGGTTTGACCATAGTCCTTAAAAGTTTCTTTCTTGGGTGACTGCTCCACATCCTCGGAGTCTCGCGTCCGTGGTTACCAGAACCCAGTCCTGAATGCCGAACCTGCGACCCTCTAGAAGGTGAGTACTTTGCAGCCACCATAGGAGAGATACCCTGGCCCTGGGGGACAGTGTTATTTTCCGATGTATTTGTAGATGGGTCCCGGACCACTTGTCCAGAAGGTCCCATTGAAACGTCCTCGCATGGAACCTGCCGAAGGGAATGGCCTCGTAGGCTGCCACCATTTTCCCCAGAACTCGAGTGCATTGATGAACTGACACTCTTTTTGGCTTTAGCAGGTCTCTGACAATGTTCTGGAGGTCCTGGGCTTTTTCCAACGGGAGAAAAACCTTCTTTCGTTCCGTGTCTAGTATCATGCCTAGGAACGATAGTCGAGTTTTTGGAACCAACTGTGACTTTGGCAGATTGAGAATCCAACCGTGTTGCTGGAGCTCTTCCAGAGAGAGTGACACATTCCTCAGTAATTGATCTTTTGATCTCGCCTTTATCAGGAGATCGTCCAAGTATGGGATAATTGTGACTCCTTGCCTGCGCAGGATCACCATAATTTCCGCCATTATCTTGGTGAAAATCCTCGGGGCCGTTGAAAGCCCAAACGGCAACGTCTCAAACTGGAAATGACAATCCTGTACCGCGAATCTCAGGTACTCCTGATGAGCGGGATATATGGGGACATGAAGGTAAGCATCCTTTATGTCCAGTGACACCATAAAATCCCCCCCCTTCCAGGCTGGCTATTACAGCTCAGAGTGATTCCATCTTGAATTTGAAACGTTGCAAGTACAGATTTAGGGATTTTAGATTTAAAATGGGCCTGACCGAACCATCCGGCTTCGGGACCACAATGAGTGTCGAATAGTACCCCTTTTCCCTGTTGGCTCAGGGGAACCCCAATAATCACTTGCTATTGACACAGCGTTTGAATTGCCGCTAACACTACTTCCTGCTCTGGGGTAGAAGCTGGTAAGGCCGACTTGAAAAATCGTCGTGGGGGCACCTCTTCGAATTCCAGCTTGTAGCCTTTGGAAACTATCTCCATTGCCCAAGGATCTACGTCTGACCGAACCCAGACCTGGCTGAAGAGTCGAAGGCGTGCCCCCACCGGTGCGGACTCCCGCAGGGAAGCCCCAGCGTCATGTGGTGGATTTTGTAGAAGCCGGGGAGGACTTCTGTTCCTGGGAACCCGCCGCGGCAGGTGTTTTTTTCCCTTACCTCTGGCAAGGAAGGAGGAGCCCCGACCTCTTCTGGGCTTTTGCGACCGAAAGGACTGCATCTGATACTGTGGAGTTTTCTTTTGCTGTTGGGGAACAAAAGGTAAAAAGGTAGATTTACCTGCGGTAGCTGTGGAAACCAGGTCCGCGAGCCCATCCCCAAACAACACATCACCCTTATAGGGTAAAACCTCCATATGCTTTTTTGAATCTGCGTCACCCGTCCATTGGCGGCTCCATAAGGATCGTCTCGCTGAAATAGCCATGGCATTGGCTCTGGAACCCAACAATCCAATGTCTCTTTGAGCGTCTCTCATATATAAGACTGCGTCTTTAATATGTGCTAAAGTTAGCAAAATAGTATCCCTATCTAGAGTATCAAGGTCAGCTGACAGGGTATCTGTCCAAGCTGCAACTGCACTACATACCCATGCTGACGCAATTGCCGGTCTAAGTAGGGTACCAGTATGTGTATAAATAGACTTTAATGTAGTCTCCTGCCTGCGGTCCGCAGGGCAGCGCCACCTTCTTGGACAGGCGTGTTAGAGCCTTGTCCACTATGGGAGAGGATTCCCAACGTGCCCTGTCCTGTGTAGAGAAAGGGTACGCCATAAGAACCCTTTTGGGAATCTGCAGTCTCTTATCTGGAGATTCCCAAGCTTTTTCAAATAACTCATTAAGTTCATGAGATGGAGGAAAGTTTACCACAGGTTTCTTTTCCTTATACATGTGCACCCTCGTGTCGGGATCAGAGGGGTCGTCTGTGATATGCAAAACATCTTTTATTGCAATAATCATATACTGAATAGTTTTTGCCACCCTAGGGTGCAATCTAGCATCATCATAGTCGACACTGGAATCAGAGTCCGTGTCGGTATCTGTGTCCACAATTTGTGACAAGGGACGCTTTTGAGACCCTGACTGCCCCCTGTGAGTCGGTCCAATCCGTGGATTGACCCCCTGATGTCACCCTGGATTCTGCTTTGTCTAGCCTCTTATGCAATGATGCTACACTTGCATTTAACATATGCCACATATCCATCCATTCCTGAGTCGGCACTACTGACGGGGACACACCACTCATCTCCACCTCCTCCTTTGATAAGCCTTCCGCTTCAGAGATGCCGACACACACGTACCGACCCCCACACACACAGGGATATAACTATACGGGGACAATTCCCCAACCAGGCCCGTTGGAGAGACAGCGAGAGAGTATGCCAGCACACACCCAGCGCCAAACTGACACTGGAAAACCCAGATAGCGCTTTTATATATAATGCCAATGCTATTCCCACTCACTGCGCTTGAAATGTGCCCCCCTCCTCTTTTTTTCAGCCCTCTGATGTGTTCAGCAGGGGAGAGTCCGGGGAGCCAGCGTTCTCTGCAGCTTCTGTGGAGAAAATGGCGCTGGTTAGTGCTGAGGGATCAAGCTCCGCCCCCTCCAGCGGCGGGCTTCGGTCCCGCTTCAATTTCATAAAAATGGCGGGGGATCTGTTCCCGACACGAGGGTGCGCATGTATAAGGAAAAGAAACCTGTGGTAAACTTTCCTCCATCTCATGAACTTAATGAGTTATTTGAAAAAGCTTGGGAATCTCCAGATAAGTGACTGCAGATTCCCAAAAGGGTTCTTCTGGCGTACCCTTTCCCTACACAGGACAGGGTACGTTGGGAATCCTCTCCCATAGTGGACAAGGCTCTAACACGCCTGTCCAAGAAGGTGGCGCTGCCGTCTCCAGATACAGCGGCCCTCAAGGACCCTGCGGACCGCAGGCAGGAGACTACATTAAAGTCTATTTATACACATACTGGTACTTTACTTAGACCGGCAATTGCGTCGGCATGGGTATGTAGTGCAGTTGCAGCTGGGACAGATACCCTGTCAGCTGACCTTGATACCCTAGATAGGGATACTATTTTGCTAACTTTAGCACATATTAAAGGCGCAGTCTTATATATGAGAGACGCTCAAAGAGACATTGGATTGTTGGGTTCCAGAGCCAATGCCATGGCTATTTCAGCGAGACGATCCTTATGGACCCGCCAATGGACGGGTGACGCGGATTCAAAAAAGATATATATATGGAGGTTTTACCCTATAAGGGTGATGTGTTGTTTGGGGATGGGCTCGCGGACCTGGTTTCCACAGCTACCGCAGTTAAATTTACCTTTTGTTCCCCAACAGCAAAAGAAAACTCCACAGTATCAGATGCAGTCCTTTCGGTCGCAAAAGCCCAGAAGAGGTCGGGGCTCCTCCTTCCTTGCCAGAGGTAAGGGTAGAGGGAAAAGAACACCTGCCGCGGCGGGTTCCCAGGAACAGAAGTCCTCCCCGGCTTCTACAAAATGCACCACATGACGCTGGGGCTACCCTGCGGGAGTCCGCACCGGTGGGGGCACGCCTTCGACTCTTCAGCCAGGTCTGGGTTCGGTCAGACGTAGATCCTTGGGCAATGGAGATAGTTTCCAAAGGCTACAAGCTGGAATTCGAAGAGGTGCCCCCACGACGATTTTTCAAGTCGGCCTTACCAGCTTCTACCCCAGAGCGGGAAGTAGTGTTAGCGGCAATTCAAACGCTGTGTCAACAGCAAGTGATTATCGGGGTTCCCCTGAGCCAACAGGGAAAAGGGTACTATTTGACACTCTTTGTGGTCCCGAAGCCGGATGGTTCGGTCAGGCCCATTTTAAATCTAAAATCCCTAAATCTGTACTTGAAACGTTTCAAATTCAAGATGGAATCACTCCGAGCTGTAATAGCCAGCCTGGAAGGGGGGGAGGGTGGGGATTTTATGATGTCACTGGACATAAAGGATGCATACCTTCATGTCCCCATATATCCCGCTCATCAGGAGTACCTGAGATTCGCGGTACAGGATTGTCATTTCCAGTTTCAGACGTTGCCGTTTGGGCTTTCAACGGCCCCGAGGATTTTCACCAAGATAATGGCGGAAATGATGGTGATCCTGCGCAGGCAAGGAGTCACAATTATCCCATACTTGGACGATCTCCTGATAAAGGCGAGATCAAAAGATTAATTACTGAAGAGCGTGTCACTCTCTCTGAGAGTGCTCCAGCAACACGGTTGGATTCTCAATCTGCCAAAGTCACAGTTGGTTCCAAAAACTCGACTATCGTTCCTAGGCATGAAACTAGACACGGAACGAAAGAAAGGTTTTTCTCCCGTTGGAAAAAGCCCAGGACCTCCAGAACATTGTCAAAGACCTGCTAAAGCCAAAAAGAGTGTCAGTTCATCAATGCACTCAAGTTCTGGGGAAAATGGTGGCAGCCTACGAGGCCATTCCCTTCGGCAGGTTCCATGCGAGGACGTTTCAATGGGACCTTCTTGACAAGTGGTCCGGGTCCCATCTACAAATACATCAGAAAATAACACTGTCCCCCAGGGCCAGGGTGTCTCTCCTATGGTGGCTGCAAAGTACTCACCTTCTAGAGGGTCGCAGGTTCGGCATTCAGGACTGGGTTCTGGTAACCACGGACGCGAGCCTCCGAGGATGTGGAGCAGTCACCCAAGGAAGAAACTTTCAAGGACTATGGTCAAACCAGGAGTCCTGTCTGCACATCAACGTGCTGGAAGTAAGGGCCATATACAACGGCCTTCGACAAGCGGAGGGTCTTCTTCGCAACCTACCGGTTCTGATTCAATCAGACAATGTCACAGCCGTGGTTCATGTGAACCGCCAAGGCGGGACAAGGAGCAGAGTCGCGATGGCGGAAGCCACCTGGATTCTTCGCTATGCGGAAAATCATGTAAGCGTTCTGTCAGCTGTCTTCATTCCGGGAGTGGACAACTGGGAAGCAGACTTCCTCAGCAGACACGATCTCCATCCAGGAGAGTGGGGACTTCATCAAGAAGTCTTTGCAGAGATAACGGGTCTCTGGGGAGTTCCTCAAATAGACATGATGGCGTCACGCCTCAACAAGAAGCTTCGGAGGTACTGTGCCAGGTCCCGGGACCCTCAGGCAATAGCAGTAGACGCTCTGGTAACGCCATGGGTGTTCCAGTCGGTCTATGTGTTTCCTCCTCTGCATCTCATCACAAAGGTGTTGAGGATCATAAGACGGAAAAGAGTACAGACAATACTCATTGTTCCAGACTGGCCTCGAAGGGCCTGGTACTCAGATCTTCAGGAGATGCTCGCAGAAGATCCTTGGCCTCTTCCGCTAAGGGAGGACCTGTTACAGCAGGGACCCTGCACGTTCCAAGACTTACCGCGGTTACGTTTGACGGCATGGCGGTTGAACGCCGGATCCTAGCTGAGAAGGATATTTCGGAGGCGGTCATACCTACTCTAATAAAGGCTAGGAAGGAGGTGACGGCGAAACATTATCACCGTATCTGGAGGAAGTTTGTATCTTGGTGTGAAGCCAAGAATGCTCCTACGGAAGATTTCCACCTGGGCCGTTTTCTCCACTTTCTACAGACAGGAGTGGATATGGGCCTGAAGTTAGGCTCTGTTAAGGTAGAGATTTCGGCCTTATCGATATTCTTTCAGAAGGAATTGGCTTCTCTTCCAGAAGTCCAGACGTTTGTGAAGGGAGTGCTACACATCCAGCCTCCTTTTGTGGCCCCAGTGGCGCCATGGGACCTGAACGTGGTGTTACAGTTCCTTAAGTCACACTGGTTTGAACCCCTTAAAACGGTTGAGTTGAAATTTCTCACCTGGAAGGTGGTCATGTTATTGGCCTTAGCTTCGGCAAGGTGGGTTTCTGAATTGGCGGCATTGTCTCACAAGAGCCCCTACTTGATTTTTCATGTGGATAGAGCAGAATTGAGGACTCGTCCTCAATTTTTACCTAAGGTGGTGTCTTCATTTCATATGAACCAAACTATCGTGGTGCCTGTGGCTACGAGTGACTTGGAGGATTCCATGTCCCTGGATGTAGTCAGGGCCTTAAGGATTTATGTAGCCAGGACGGCTAGAATTAGGAAAACAGAGGCTCTGTTTGTCCTGTATGCAGCCAGCAAGATGGGCGCGCCTGCTTCAAAGCAGACTATTGCTCGCTGGATCTGTAACCCGATTCAGCAGGCTTATGTTACGGCTGGATTGCCGTTACCACATTCAGTAAAGGCCCATTCCACTAGGAAGGTGGGCTCTTCTTGGGCAGCTGCCCGAGGCGTCTCGGCATTACAGCTTTGCCGAGCGGCGACTTGGTCGGGTTCAAACACTTTTGCTAAATTCTACAAGTTTGATAACCCTGGCTGATGAGGACCTAGCATTTGCTCAGTCGGTGCTACAGAGTCATCCGCACTCTCCCGCCTGATTAGGAGCTTTGGTATAAACCCCATGGTCCTTACGGAGTCCCCAGTATCCTCTAGGACGTAAAAGAAAATAAGATTTTAAACCTACCGGTAAATCTTTTTCTCCTAGTCCGTAGAGGATGCTGGGCGCCCGTCCCAGTGCGGAAAATCTGCAAGACTTGTATATAGTTATTGCTTACATAAGGGTTATGTTACAGTTGAAATCGGTCTTGGACCGATGCTGTTGTTTGTTCATACTGTTTACTGGTTTTGGGTATTCCAGGTTATATGGTATGATTGGTGTGGGCTGGTATGAATCTTGCCCTTAGATTAACAAAATCCTTACCTCGTATTGTCCATTTCCTCTGGGCACAGTTCTCTAACTGAGGTCTGGAGGAGGGGCATAGAGGGAGGAGCCAGTGCACACCCATACTAAAAGTTCTTTATAGGTGCCCATGTCTCCTGCGGAGCCCGTCTATACCCCATGGTCCTTACGGAGTCTCCAGCATCCTCTAGGACGTAAGAGAAAATGGTTATGGTTCCATAGAGAACAGGGTCGTTTATTTCTCTAGGCTAGAGACACTACAGTAAGGGCAGAAATAAAATGGAGTAGCTGCTCAAAGCAACCAATCAGCTTCTGACATTTCAAAGACTGCTAGATAAATGACAGAAGCTGACTGGTTACTTTGGGCAACTTTTGCTCTCTTGCCAAGGCTTGATACATCCCCCCCCCCCACAAATATCAATGAATGGAATGGAGAAGAGGGATGTACAGCTGTTCTGTCAAAGCAGTTGGTTAGGTGGTTTAGGAACGGGAAGCAGTTAGATTCCCGGCTCTGCACATGTTATATCTGCCCTCCCCCGCAGTGCACATGGTTTTGCCCATTAGCTAACAAATTTGCTGCTGTGATCAGGTCTGAATTAGGCCTAATGTGTTTACGTTAAACTGCATCAGATTGTCTACAGAAAAAACTACTTTAGGCCACAACCTTGGCCTTTGTTGAGCCCAACTGGTACTTTGTAAATTGTTTTATACATCATGTGTTTGTTTTTTTTGTTTTTTTCTTTAAAGCATGTGGGTACCCTGCAATCTTTTAAAAGCACAAACGGAGTTACTTACATTATGTGGATGTTTGAAATCCTTACAAGATCACCACTGAAATTTCATTTACACGCCAATACCATCCTGGTGGTGGTTTTTTTTTCCTCCTTTATTGAACTTCATAATAATTACCTTAGATATGTTCAAACTCTGTTTTTATTTCTGTTATATTTGTATGTTAATTTTCAGTTCTCTAGGACCAGTTCTGTTCATTTTTATTTAGTTATGTTTCCTTTTATCTTTATTGTCTGTTCTTTTATTAAATAAAGATTGATAGTGAAGTAATCAAACTGGGAGAGCTAAAAATCAAAGGGGGGTGTCCAGTTACTCGTGATATGGCTGTGAAAACGTAGTGTTTTTTTTTTTTTTTTTTTTAATCAGCCCTATCCAATTAGCTCCCGTCAAAAGCACAAGTTTTTCGCAACAAAAAAACATAGGTCTCGCGAAAAGCCGCAGACCTATGTATTTTAATAGCACTTATAGAAGGCAAGCATAATCTGCGATAGGTGCTGGCATCGTGTATAAACTCCGGCTTATCGGGGACTAATTGGATAGCCCCCTGCAAACCAAATAGCCATAAATTACTGCTGCTAATTGGATAACCCCCAAAGTATCTTAGAAAATAATTATTACATTTGCTACAGTATATAGCTTATGTCTAGATATTTTTCTTCTTGAGCAATATATTTTGTTTTTGCCATTTCAAATCTGTTTTTGGTTAAAACTTTGTACAAATTCGAGGCTGTCCCTGTATTTTGTTCCTTCAGCAAGCTTTTCTTTTGGTCCCAGCTATGTTAATCCATAAGCCATTTCTAATAATAATAATTATATTTATATAGCACTTTTCTCCTAATAGGACTCAAAGTGATTTCTGTCCTTTTTATTTTCATAGGGTGCGATATTTTTAGAAGGCGTGGCAGTAAAACATGTAGCTCAAGTAACAACACAACCAAAACTTGGAGAAATCCAGAGGAAATGTCAGCAGTTCTGCTCATGGGAAGGGTATGCAAATTTTTACTTGTCTAGTAATCACCAATCATTTGCTTTTTGAAAACATAGCTGCTATTGTGAAAATACAGAACCCTAAATTAAATCACTACTTTGTGCTATGAATACTAAACACATTGATGTGATTTATCCTGATTCTTCTACAACTGTTAATCACAAATAAAGTGTTATGTAATTTCCCTTTTGCTATCACAAACTGCCAAAGACAGATAACCACATTATATGTATGATGAATGCTGGAAGACTTGTGACTGCCTTCTTGGAATCAGTATGATATCCAGGGGCTCGGGATTCCGACAGTCGTAATACTGGCACCGTATTCCCCTTCGCAGACTAACCCTAACCCTTCTGCCTGATGCACAAACCGAATCCCCCCCAACCTCGGCCCTTAACCTAAGATAGCAGGTATACTTATGGTCGGGATTCTGGCGTCTGTCCCCTGGGCCATTCGGAGTTCTTATGTCGAGTTTCTGAAGTGCTTTGGATTCCTGCGTTGGTATTTCGACTGCCAGAATCCAGACAGCTGTCTTTTTGACCGCATCCTACTTTCTCTTATGGTTATGAACTAACCAATGTTAGCTATGAGGCACAGGATGATCCACTGCACATTGTAAAATCTTTAGCTACACCATGTGCCTCTCTGTCTGTATTTATATGGAAGGTCATACGTTTGTGTGAGCAATGGCCAGATGTCTGCACAGTGGGAGGCATGGTTAGATGGATTGAGGGTTGCCTACTATAAAGTAAATGCAGTGGTGCACAGTGCTAAAATTATATTTCATTTTTGGGGTTTGAGTTTTGAAATAAAATAAATGGGTGGCGAGGGTGCAGTTTGCTGTGTGTATTGGGTGCACAGCAGTTTCAGTTATGTTATTAAACTATTCCTTTGTCCACTCTTTTTCATTCCTGATTAATTGAAGCCATGAGTGATGCTTAACTGTGGAGTGTTGAAGGAGAAGAGGAAGAAAGTTGTCTTTTAATTGTCCCATGCTTTGCCTTCCCATATGAACAAAGAAAATCCATTTTCTCGATTTAGAAATATATGAAGCTGATGGTAAATTAGAGACATGCAACTATTGTAAACCTACACATGCCAAAAATTATCTGGCCATGACAAGTGGGCACCCTAAGAACTGGATTAAAAGTGTCCCGTCGAAAAACCTTAAGACTGCAACGCATTTGTACCAAAGAAGAAACCTTTACTGAACAAGTAAAGAACATGGGAAAAAAGATTCTATAAGAAAGGGTATGATCCAAAAATTCTAAACAAAGTAAAAAGTTAAAAACCTTAACAGACAAGAATCATTATATCCAACGAATGAAAAGAAAAATAATTCTCAACACCAAATAGCGTTCATCACCAAATTTACATGTGAAACTCAGAAAATTAGAATATTGTGCCAAAGTTCATTTATTTCAGTAATTCAACTTAAAAGGTTAAACTAATATATTATATACAGTAGACTCATTACATGCAAAGTGAGAGATTTCAAGACTTTATTTGTAATAATTTTGATGATTGTGGCTTACAGTTTTAAGAAAACCCAAAATCCAAAATCTCAGAAAATTAGACTATTATATAAAATCAATAAAAAAAGGATTTTAAATACAGAAAAGGTCGTCTCTCTGAAAAGTATAATCATGCTTATGTACTCAGTACTTGGTTTGGGCCTCTTTTGCATGAATTACTGCCTCAATGCGGCGTGGCATGGATTCTATCAGCCTGTGGCACTGCTGAGATGTTATGGAAGACCAGGATGCTTCAGTAGCGGCCTTCAGCTCTTCTGCATTGTTCAGTCTCAAGTCTCTCATCTTTCTCTTGGCAATGCATGTCTCCTGACCGCCAGTCACGCATTCCCATCCCATGTGCTTTTACGTAATTGTTTTCTCATACGTCCTAGAGGATGCTGGGGATGCTTCAAGAACCATGAGGTATAGACGGGATCCGCAGGAGACATGGGCACTTTAAGACGTTAAAAGGGGTGTGAACTGGCTCCTCCCTCTATGCCCCTCCTCCAGACTCCAGTTAGATTCTGTGCCCAGTGAGACTGGATGCACACTGAGGAGCTCTCCAGAGTTTCTCAGAAAAATACTTTGTTAGGTTTATTATTTTCAGGGAGACCTGCTGGCAACAGGCTCCCTGCATCGTGGGACTGAGGGGAGAGAAGCAGACCTACTTCTTTGAGTTTCATGGCTCTGCTTTTTAGGCTACTGGACACCATTAGCTCCAGAGGGTCTGATCGCTAGGTATGCCTAGATGCTCGTTCCCGGAGTTGCGCCGTCACCCCCCTTGCAGAGCCAGAAGTCAGAAGACAGGTGAGTAAAAGAAGATCAGAAGACTTCAGTGACTGCAGAAGACTTCAGTGTCTTTGAGGTAACGCGCAGCGGGCGCGCTGCGCGCCATGCTCCCACACACACAGCGGCACTACAAGGGTGCAGGGCGCAGGGGGGGCGCCCTGGGCAGCATAATACCTCATAAATACCTGGGAAAAGAGGAATACAGTGGCACTATATCCAGACCCCCGCCAGTATAAAGAATATGAAAATTAGCGGGACTGAAGCGCGCCATTAAGGGGGCATGGCTTAGCCCTCACAGCTCTAATCAGCGCCATTTTCTCTTCACAGAGCTGCAGAGAAGCTGGTCCTGGCCTCCTACACTGCTGTACAAGTAACAGTATTTTGGTGCTGTTTTATTAGTATAAAAAGCGCTAACAGGGCTGAGACATTATTTTTAATCGTTTCAGTACCGGGATAGGCGCTGGGTTGTGAGCTGGCAAAACTACCTCTGTGTTTCTCTAACAGGCTTTGCTGTGGGTCTGTCCCCTATATCCCAATGTGGTTGTGGGTGTCGGTACGCGTGTGTCGACATGTCTGAGGCTGAGTGCTCTTCCCAGGAGGAGGCTGGAGTGGGGACAGAAAAGACTGTGAGAGTGACCGCGTCGGCACCGCCGACGGCTGATTGGGTAAATATGTTGAGTGTTTTGAATGCAAATGTGGCTCGGTTGAATAAGAGATTAAATAAATCTGAGTCTCAGAACCAGACATGGAGAAAATCCATGGAGGATGCATAGTCGCAAGTTCAGACCCCCTTGGGGTCACAGAAGTGTTCATTTACCCAGATAGCGGATACAGATACCGACACGGACTCGGATTCCAGTGTCGACTATAGTGATGCCAGATTGAATCCTAAACTGGCTAAGAGCATTCAGTACATGATTGTGGCGATAAAAGACGTATTACATATCACGGAAGACCCTGCTGTTCCTGATACTAGGGTCTGCATGTTTAAGGGAAAGAAACCTGAGGTGACGTTTCCTCCCTCTCATGAACTGAACGCTCTTTTTGAAAAAGCTTGGGAAAATCCTGACAAGAAGTCACAGGTTCACAAGAGAATTCCGGTGGCATATCCGTTCCCCTCTGGGGACAGGGAAAAGTGGGAGTCAACCCCCACGGTGGACAAAGCTCTATCGCGTCTGTCCAAAAAGGTGGCGCTTCCGTCTCCTGACACGGCAGCCCTAAAGGATCCTGCGGATCGTAAGCAGGAAAATGCACTAAAATCCATTTATGTCACTACAGGTACGCTGATCAGGCCTGCCGTTGCATCGGCATGGGTGAGTAGCGCCATTGAAAAGTAGGCAGATAACTTGTCATCTGATATGGATTCCCTGGACAGGGATAGCGTGCTTTTCACACTGGGTCATATCAGGTACGCTGCAGCCTATCTAAAGGAAGCTGCGAGGGATATTGGCCTTTTGGGATCAAGGGCCAATGCCATGGCAGTCTCGGCTAGGAGGGCATTGTGGATTCATCATCAATGGAATGCTGATGCTGACTCTAAGAAGACTATTGAGTCTCTGCTGTTTAACGGTAGTGTCTTGTTTGGTGACGGCCTCACTGACCTGGTATCTACGGCTACAGCGGGTAAGTCATCGTTCCTACCTTATGTTCCTGCACAACAAAAGAAAACTCCCCACTATCAGATGCAGTCCTTTCGGCCCAATAAATACAAAAAAGGACGAGGGTCTTCCTTCCTTGCTACGAGAGGAAGGGGAAAAAGGTCACAGGCTGTGGCAAGTTCCCAAGAGCAGAAGTCCTCCCCGGCTTCTACCAAATCCACCACATGACGCTGGGGCTTCTCTGCGGGAGTCCGCACCGGTGGGGGCACGTCTACAACTCCAGTCAGGTCTGGGTTCGCTCGGCCCTGGTTCCTTGGGTATTAGAAATAGTAACCCAAGTGTACAAGTTAAGAGTTTCAAGACGTGCCCCCTCACCGATTTTTTCAAATCGGCCTTGCCAGCTTCTCTTCCAGAAAGGGAGGTAGTATGCGCTGCAATACTAAAGCTGTGTCAAAATCAAGTAATTGTCACGGTACCCCCGTCACAACAGGGGGAAGGCTTTTATTCAAGCCTGTTCGTGGTCCCGAAGCCGAATGGCTCAGTCAGACCGATTCTGAACCTAAAATCCCTCAACTTCTATCTAAAAAAATTCAAATTCTAGATGGAATCTCTCCGAGCAGTGAACTTCAGTCTGGAGGAGGGGGATTTTATGGTGTCGGTCGACATAAAGGATGCATACTTGCATGTCCCCATATATCCTTCACATCAGGCTTTTCTGAGGTTTGCATTCCAGGATTGTCATTACCAATTTCAGATGCTGCCGTTGGGTCTGTCCACGGTTCTGAGGATTTTCACCAAGGTTATGGCGGAAATGATGGTTCTCATGCGCAAGCAGGGAATCACAATTATCCCGTACTTTGACGATCTCCTGATAAAGGCGAGATCCAGGGAGCAATTACTGAACAACCAGCGCTGATCCCAACATTAGAGATAGAAATAAATTTTAAAAGGTCACAAACACCGTTTTTAGGGGTTGTTTCAGGGGTTTCCCATAAGTGTCTCTCTCCTCTCTTATAGACTGACACTTACTTTTTAACCCCTTGAAGCGTTCATCAAAAGGTTTCTTTTTAAACGTCCCTGGTTTCTTCAGTTACGTTCCCACTGTCAAGACCCGACTCAGCGCATCAGCAGTGATACAAACACCATAAAGATATAAAATGGGAAAATTCCCAGCAGGGATATTTAATATACAAACAGTAATAAAATATATCAAGATAGTAGCACGTCCTATTAAAACATTGTAACAGGTGGAGAGGATCGTACCCGCTGAAGGTTGAGGCTGTGCGCTACCGCTGAGAAAATCCGGAATATCTCAGCGTGCTGTTCTGGCAACAGCCTCAGGCATACAGACGGGCTGTGTTCTCCTCACGTCCTCACGTCACAATCCAAGTCCTGCAGAATCAACGCGTTTCGGGGTTCCGCCCCTTTGTCTACTATCTTGATATATTTTATTACTGTTTGTATATTAAATATCCCTGCTGGGAATTTTCCCATTTTATATCTTTATGGTGTTTGTATCACTGCTGATGCGCTGAGTCGGGTCTTGACAGTGGGAACGTAACTGAAGAAACCAGGGACGTTTAAAAAAAAACCTTTTGATGAACGCTTCAAGGGGTTAAAAAGTAAATGTCAGTCTATAAGAGAGGAGAGAGACACTTATGGGAAACCCCTGAAACAACCCCTAAAAACGGTGTTTGTGACCTTTTAAAATTAATTTCTATCTCTAATGTTGGGATCAGCGCTGAGAGCCTAACCTCACTTGTTTGTATGTATTGGTAATTGGTGCAGGTGTACACCACGAGGGAAGGACCAGCTGCTAATCTAGAAGGCGCAGTATAAGAGAATAAAACGTTTTTGTTTAGCAATTACTGAACAACGTTACGCTCTCCCTAACAATTCTGCAACAACATGGTTGGCTCCTAAACTTGCCAAAATCACAGTTGGTTCTGACGACACGTCTGTTGTTCTTGGGTATGATTCTGGATACAGAATTACAGAGGGTTTTTCTTCCAGTGGAAAAGGCTCTGGAAATACAGAACATGGTAAAACAGATAATGAAACCGGCAAGAGTGTTGATTCTTCAATGCACTCGGTTGCTGGGGAAGATGGTTGTGGCCTACGAGGCCATTCAGTTTGGCAGGTTCCATGCCAGGTTGTTTCAGTGGGACCTGTTGAAGTGGTCCGGGTCTCACCTCCGCATGCACCGGAAAATAATCCTATCTTCCAGGACCAGAATCTCTCCCCTGTGGTGGCTGCACAGTTTTCACCTCCTAGAGGGCCGCGGGTTCGGGATCCAGGAATGGATCCTGGTGACCACGGAGGCAAGTCTCCGAGGCTGGGGAGCAGTCACACGGGGGGAAAATTTCCAGGGAAAATGGTCAAGCCAGGAAGCTTGTCTACACATAAACATTCTGGAATTAAGGGCCATTTACAACGGCCTTCGGCAAGCGGAACATCTTCTTCACGGTCTGCCCGTTTTGATTCAGTCAGACAATGTAACAGCAGTGGCTTACATAAACTGCCAGGGCGGAATAAAGAGCAGAGCGGCGATGGTGGAGGCCACAAAAGTTCTTTGCTGGGCGAAAAGACATGCAAGCGCTCTGTCAGCGGTCTTCATTCCAGGAGTGGACAACCGGTAAGCAGACTTCCTCAGCAGATACGATCTCCATCCAGGAGAGTGGGGTCTTCATCAAGAGATCTTTGCAGAAGTGACAAGTCGTTGGGGAATTCCTCAAATAGACATGATGGCGTCTCGCCTCAACAAGAAACTTCAGAGATATTGTTCCAGGTCGAGGGACCCTCAAGCAATAGCGGTGGACGCCCTGGTGACACCGTGGGTGTTTCAGTCGGTCTATATGTTCCCTCCACTTCCACTCATTCCAAAGGTGTTAAAGATCATAAGAAGAACAAGGGTTCAGGCGATACTCATTGTTCCAGACTGGCTAAGGAGGGCCTGGTATCTAGATCTTCAAGAATTACTCATAGAAGATCCCTGGCCTCTTCCTCTACGAGAGGACCTGTTGCAGCAAGGACCGTGCGTGTATCAAGACTTACCGCGGCTGCGTTTCACGGCATGGCGGTTGAACGCCAAATCCTAGCCCGAAAGGGTATTCCCAGTGAAGTTATTCCCACACTACTTCAGGCTAGAAAAGCAGTAACGGCGAAGCATTACAACTGTATTTGGAGAAAATGTGTCATGGTGTGAATCCAAGAAGGCTCCTACAGAAGAATTTCAGCTGGGGCGTTTGCTCCATTTTTTACAAGCAGGTGTAGATGCGGGCCTAAAGTTAGGCTCCATTAAAGTACAAATTTCGGCCCTATCAATTTTCTTTCAGAAAGAATTGGCCTCCCTTCCAGAAGTTCAGACCTTCGTGAAAGGCGTGCTGCACATCCAACCTCCCTTTGTGCCCCCAGTGGCACCATGGGATCCTAATGTAGTATTGCAGTTCCTGCAATCTCATTTGGTTTGAACCTTTACGTAAGGTTGAGTTGAAATTCCTTACTTGGAAAGTAGTCATGTTGTTGGCCTTGGCATCCGCAAGGCGGGTGTCTGAATTGGCGGCTTTGTCTCACAAAAGCCCTTATTTAATCTTCCATGCTGATAGAGCGGAGTTGAGGATTCGTCAGCAATTTTTGCCAAAGTTGTTTCATCGTTTCACGTAAACCAGCCTATTGTGGTGCCAGTGGCTACTGACGCCTTGGCGGAATCGAAGTCTCTCGATGTAGTCAGAGCTTTGAAAATCTATGTCGCCAGAACGGCTCAGATTAGGAAAACAGAGGCTCTGTTTGTCCTGTTGGCTCCCAACAAGTTTGGGGCTCCTGCTTCCAAGCAGACTATTGCGCGCTTTATCTGTAATACGATTCAGCAGGCTTATTCTACGACGGGATTGCCGTTACCGAAATCGGTGAAGGCCCATTCTACCAGAAAGGTGGGCTCATCCTGGGCGGCTGCCCGAGGGGTCTCGGCATTACAGCTTTGCCGAGCTGCTACTTGGTCGGGATCAAACACCTTTGCGAAGTTTTACAAGTTTGCTACCCTGGCTAAGGAGGACCTCTTGATTGGTCAAGCTGTGCTGCAGAGTCATCCGCACTCTCCCGCCCGTTCTAGAGCTTTGGTATAAACCCCATGGTTCTTGAAGCATCCCCAGCATCCTCTAGGACGTTTGAGAAAATAGGATTTTAATACCTACCGGTAAATACTTTTCTCCTAGTCCGTAGAGGATGCTGGGCGCCCGTCCCAGTGCGGGCTGTATCTGCAGTTATTGGTATGGTTACACACATGTTGTGTTGAGTTCAGTCAGTCTGTGGCTGATGTTAGTCATGCCGTTGCATGCGTTGTTGTTGAATGCCATGTTGTACGGCGTGTTTGAGGTGTGAGCTGGTATGTATTCTCACCTTAGTTTAAAAATGAAATAAATCCTTTTCCTCGAAATGTCCGTCTCCTTGGGCACAGTTCCTATAACTGGAGTCTGGAGGAGGGCCATAGAGGGAGGAGCCAGTTCACACCCCTTTTAAAGTCTTAAAGTGCCCATGTCTCCTGCGGATCCCGTCTATACCCCATGGTTCTTGAAGCATCCCCAGCATCCTCTACGGACTATGAGAAAAGGATTTACCGGTAGGTATTAAAATCCTTTTTTTGTTGTGTTTATTGGTTAATAAATGCAGTTTTATTTTAACTTATTACACATTTGTGACACCTTTTGCTTCTTTCCACGTATGTACGGCATCTTTTGCGACTGATTGCCATCTCTGGATGGATATATATATATATATATATATATATATAAATAATATGTGTGTATATACTCGAGTATAAGTCGACCCGAATATAAGCCGAGGCACCTAATTTTACCACAAAAAAAGCTGGGAAATCTTATTGACTCGAGTATAAGCCTAGGGTGGGAAATGCAGCTCTAGCCGTACACAGCCCTCAGTGCCAGATATGCTCTCATACTGCCAGATATGCCCCCGCAGTGCCAGGTTTGCCCCCGCAGTGCCAGGTTTGCCCCCAGAGTGCCAGGTTTGCCCCCAGAGTGCCAGGTTTGCCCCCAGAGTGCCAGGTTTGCCCCCATACTGCCAGGTTTGCCCCCATACTGCCAGGTTTGCCCCCATACTGCCAGGTTTGCCCCCATACTGCCAGATATGCCCCCATACTGCCAGATATGCCCCACAGTGCCTGATGTGCCAGATATGCCCTCATGCTGCCAAATATGCCCCCCAGAGTGCCAGATATGCCCTCATGCTGCCAAATATGCCCCCCAGAGTGCCAGATATGCCCTCATGCTGCCAAATATGCCCCACAGTGTCAGATGTGCAAGATATGCCCTCATGCTGCTGCCAGATGTGCCCCTTATGCTGCTGCTAGATGTGCCCCTCATGCTGCTGCCAGATGTGCCCCTCATGCTGCTGCCAGATGTGCCCCTCATGCTGCTGCCAGATGTGCCCCTCATGCTGCTGCCAGATGTGCCCCCTCCCCAAGTGCCAAATATGCTCCCCCAGTGCTGTTACTTACCCCTCCGTCGATCCCGCGCTATCTTCTGAAGGAGGGACACGGAGCGCACAGCGCGCGGCTCTCCTGTGTCCCTCCTGCATCTCCGGCGGCCGCGGCGGGTCTATTAAAGGAAGTGCCGGTTCGTGATCAGAGGTCACGAACGGGTACTTCCTTTAATAGACCCGCTGCTGCTGCCGGAGATGCAGGAGGGACACAGGAGAGCCGCGCGTTGTGCGCTCCGTGTCCCTCCTTCACACTGCACTCCCTGTCACTGTGCACTGACTCGAGTATAAGCCGAGGTGGCTTTTTCAGCACAAAAAAAAGTGCTGAAAAAGTCGGCTTATACTCGAGTATATACGGTGTGTATATATATATACTATATATATATATATATATATATATATATATATATATATACTATATATATATATATATATATATATATATATACTATATATATATATATATATATATATATACTATATATATATATATATATATATACTATATATATATATATATATATATATATATATAGCTCTTGAGTACAACTATCTTTTGAATTTTAAACATCAGGAATGAAGGGAAGTTATTACGTATACACACATTATATATTATATCTTTGATATACATCCATTTAGGTAACCTTATATTGGCTATATAACATCCATTAGCGCCAGGATTGTCCTCCACATACTGTATACACATTCAGTAGCTTATTTCAGGTTTCTGGTAAAACCAGGAGTACAATCTAGGCAGCTTGATAGTAGTGCTTTGAGTGCCCCTTGACCTTTGTATAGGTTCAGTCACTTAGTTAGTAGAACCACTTACCACAAATGCTTATGAATGGGCTTTTATTACCACATTTAATACACAACATAAATGAGTGGAAATATCCATAAACGGGCTCTAAATATCGGCATAAGTCTAGTTAGAAGTGTACTATCACTGGCCAAACCTATAGCTGGTATTAAATTCAAAAGGTTGTAAGGAAATCACTGGGGTAAAAATTAGTAAAATCCGTGAAATACCAGTCAATTTAAGGTGGGAAATTATAGAATTTGTTACGTGTAACACCAAGAACGTAATGTATGCTGTGGAATGTATATGCGACTTTTTTTATATATAGGAAGGACATCTAAGATAAGAATTAGAGTTGGTGAACATCTTAGAAATATCCGTAAAGGCGTTGAAACCATGCGTTATCTAATAACTTTAAACTAGTACATAATTGCTCTCCCACGGCCAGTTTGTTGGCATCCAATGGGTTAAAGGCCATTGGAGAAAAAGAAATGTATCTAGCCAACTAGCAAAAGCAGAAAAGAAAAGAATTTATGAATTGGGCAACGGACAACCAGGCGGTGGCTTGGGATCTCATTTCCTGGGATTGTGAAGTAACTATATCACTATTTTATATGGTGGGGATTTAGGATCTTTTTGTATATCTATGATGCATTGTATTTCACTCGCAACTATTTTCTGATTTGATCTGATGCAGACTCTTTATAGATGCCCTCTTACGTGTAATGATATTTATGTACCAAGCCCGTATATGGAAAACACACTTTGACCAAAAAGTTGACATTAAATCACTAAAAAACTGGAATCGTATAAGGGACCATAATTGTCTGTGTGAAAGACTGCAAGTATTGGAATACCCTCTTATCATTGTATTTTCCATGGTGTTGGGACACTAAGAGGACAGGAATCCGGATATGGTCCCAGTGCAAGTGATCACGGGACTTGTAGTTCTCTATATCTAGAGATCGAAGCACGGGGACTAATCGGTTGTAACAGCAGGGTATTTGATAGAGCTGCAGACTCCAAGTGGTTCTTATCTGCCATCCAATTCCATGTTTCTACAAATTGCCATTTATGTAGAAAGGCTTATCTTGAAAAAGACCCGAGGGAGGGTCGGAACATGTGGGTGACGACAAGCATACCTGGATGTTGTGCTGAAAGCAGACCTTAAGGACAGAGCTGTTTGGACGTGAGGAGAGATCATGGAACTGCAGCCCGGGAGATTCCTTTCAATCCATGCTCCCTAAGGGCCGCATGTACTAAGCCTTGAAAAGTGATAATTTGTAAGGTGATCAAGTACCAACCAGACAACTCCTGTCATTTTTCAAACCCATCCTGTGACATGACATGACAGTTACAAGCTAATTAGTTGGTACTTTATCACCGTGAAATGTATCACTTTTCAAGTCTTAGTAATTATCCTCCAAAGAACTGACCGTTGCAAGTTCTTAACTACTGGCAATTTGCTATTTATTAGGCCGAATAAGAATATTTTGTTTGATGGATGCCTAACTAATCTTTTTTTATTGCAGTTCTTATTGTATTTTATTGTTGATTTTAGAAAAACAAACCCAGTATTGTCGTATCAAACAGTATTACATTATGTATTTTCCTCTCTATTTTTCCTGAGCTGCTTCCCTATAAGCATAAGGGAATGGGAAACCCGCATTTAAGGCAGGGAACTGAGATGTGCATATTTTAGAGGAGTATACTGTATATAATTAAGCGCTGGTGTAACTGATTTTTTCCTTCTCTTTGGTGTGTTCTATTATTACTTTCTCTTACGTCCTAGAGGATGCTGGGGACTCCGTAAGGACCATGGGGGAATAGACGGGCTCCGCAGGAGACATGGGCACTAAGAAAGAACTTTAGGTATGGGTGTGCACTGGCTCCTCCCTCTATGCCCCTCCTCCAGACCTCAGTTGATTACAGTGCCCAGAGGAGACTGGGTGCATTAAAGGGAGCTCTCCTGAGTTTCCTGGAAAGAGAGTATTTTAGTTAGGTTTTTTATTTTCAGGGAGCCTGCTGGCAACAGACTCCCTGCATCGAGGGACTGAGGGGAGAGAAAAAGACCTACTTTAATGTTAGGCTCTGTTTCTTAGGCTACTGGACACCATTAGCTCCAGAGGGAATGGAACGCAGGTCTCACCCTCGCCGTTCGTCCCAGAGCCGCGCCGCCGTCCTCGCAGAGCCGGAAGATAGAAGCCGGGTGAGTATGTGAAGAAAGAAGACTTCAGAGGCGGCAGAAGACTTCAGCTCTTCATAGAGGTAACGCACATCGGTAACGCTGTGAGCCATTGCTCCCACACAGCACACACACGGCAGTCACTGTAAGGGTGCAGAGCGCAGGGGGGGGCGCCCTGGGCAGCAATAAGGACCTCCAAATCTGGCAATAAGTATATATACAGGCTGGGCACTGTATATAAAAGAGATCCCCCGCCAGTTTTTTTAATATTTCAGCGGGACCGAAGCCCGCCGCTGAGGGGGCGGAGCTTGTTCCTCAGCACTCACCAGCGCCATTTTCTCCACAGCACACCACTGAGAGGAAGCTCCCCGGACTCTCCCCTGCTTACCACGGTGAAAGAGGGTTTTAAAGAAGGGCGGGGGCACATAATTTGGCGCAAATACATTATGACAGCGCTATCTGGGTAAACATATTGTGTTTTTTTTTTCCCCTGGATGATTAGCGCTGGGTGTGTGCTGGCATACTCTCTCTCTGTCTCTCCAAAGGGCCTTGTGGGGGAACTATCTTCAGATAAGAGGATTCCCTGAGTGTGTGGTGTGTCGGTATGCGTGTGTCGGCATGTCTGAGGTAGAAGGCTTTCCTAGTGAGGAGGTGGAGCAAATGAATGTGGTGTCTCCGTCGGCAACACCGACACCTGACTGGGTGGATATGGGGAATGTTTTAAGTGCAAATGTGAATTTATTGCACAAAAGGTTGGACAAAGCTGAGTCCAGAAATTATGCAGAGTGTCAGGCCCTGCCTGCCCCTATGTCGCAGGGACCCTCGGGGTCTCAAAAGCGCCCACTATCCCAAATAGTATACACTAATACCGACACGGATTCTGACTCCAGTGTCGACTACGATGATGCAAAGTTACAGCCAAAATTGGCTAAAAGTATTCAATATATGATTATTGCAATAAAGGATGTTTTGCATATCACCGAGGAACCCCCTGTCCCTGACACGAGGGTACATATGTATTAGGAAAAGAAACCTGAGGCAACCTTTACCCCTTCTCATGAGCTGAACGAGTTATTTGAAAAGGCGTGGGAATCTCCAGACAGGAAACTGCAGATTCCCAAAAGGATTCTTATGGCGTATCCTTTCCCGGCTAAGGACAGGATACGGTGGGAATCCTCCCCAAGGGTGGACAAAGCATTGACACGCTTATCCAAAAAGGTAGCACTGCCATCCCAAGATACGGCTACCCTCAGGGATCCTGCTGATTGCAAGCAGGAGGCTTCCTTAAAGTCCATTTACACACACTCTGGTACCTTACTCAGACTGGCGATAGCGTCGGCTTGGGTTTGTAGCGCTGTAGCAGCGTGGACAGATACCTTATCGGTGGAATTGGATACCCTGGATAAGGATACCATTTTATTGACCCTGGGTCATATTAAAGATGCGGTCTTATATATGAGGGATGATCAAAGAGACATTGGCCTACTGTGTTCTAGAGTCAACGCTATGTCGATTTCTGCTAGACGAGTCCTATGGACCCGGCAATGGACAGGTGATGCCGACTCAAAGATGCATATGGAGGTTTTACCTTACAAGGGTGAGGAATTGTTTAGGGAAGGTCTCTGGGACCTGGTCTCCACAGCTACGGCAGGTAAATCAAATTTTTTGCCTTATATTCCCTCACAGCCAAAGAAAGCGCCACATTATCAAATGCAGTCCTTTCGGTCAAAAACAAAAAACAAGAGAGTGCGAGGTTCGTCCTTTCTTGCCAGAGGTAGGGGCAGAGGAAAAAAGCTGCCAACCACAGCTAGTTCCCAGAAGCATAAGTCCTCCCCGGCCTCTACAAAATCCACCGCATGACGCTGGGGCTCCGCTGAGGGAGTCCTTTCCAGTGGGGGCACGTCTTCGACTTTTCAGCCACATCTGGGTTCACTCACAGGTGGATCCCTGGGCAATAGAAATTGTTTCCCAGGGTTACAAGCTGGAATTCGAGGAGGAGCCTCCTCGCCGTTTTTTTCAAATCGGCCCTACCAGCTTCTCCCCCAGAAAGGGAGATAGTTTTAAATGCAATTCACAAATTGTGTCTTCAACAGGTGGTGGTCAAAGTTCCCCTGCTTCAACAAGGGAGGGGGTATTACTCAACCCTATTTGTAGTCCCGAAACCGGACGGTTCGGTCAGACCCATTTTAAATTTAAAATCTTTGAACCTATACTTGAAAAGGTTCAAGTTCAAGATGGAATCACTCAGAGCGGTAATCGCCAGCCTAGAAGGGGGGGATTTTATGGTATCCCTGGACATAAAGGATGCGTACCTTTATGTTCCCATATTTCCACCTCATCAGGCGTACCTGAGATTTGCGGTACAGGATTGTCATTACCAATTTCAGACGTTGCCGTTTGGGCTTTCCACGGCCCCGAGAATTTTCACCAAGGTAATGGCGGAAATGATGGTGCTCCTGCGCAAGCAGGGTGTCACAATTATCCCGTACTTGGACGATCTCCTCATAAAAGCGAGACCGCGAGAGCAGTTGTTGATCAGCGTGTCACTTGCACTGAAGGTGTTAAAACAACACGGCTGGATTCTCAATATCCCGAAGTCACAGTTAGTTCCTACGACTCGTTTGACCTGCTTAGGCATGATTCCGGATACGGACGAGAAAAGGGTTTATCTTCCAAAGGAAAAGGCCCAGGAACTCATGACTCTGGTCAGGGACCTATTGAAGCCAAAAAAGGTGTCAGTGCATCGCTGCTCTCGCGTCCTGGGAAAGATGGTGGCATCTTACGAGGCCATTCCCTTCGGCAGGTTCCATGCGAGGACCTTCCAATGGGACCTACTGATCAAGTGGTCCGGGTCACATCTACAGATTCATCAGTTGATCACCCTGTCCCCCGGGGCAAGGGTGTCTCTCCTGTGGTGGCTACAGAGTGCTCACCTTCTAGAGGGTCGCAGGTTCGCCATTCAGGACTGGATTCTGGTAACAACGGACGCGAGCCTCCGAGGTTGGGGAGCAGTCACACAGGGAAGAAACTACCAAGGTCTTTGGTCAAGCCAGGAGACTTGTCTTCACATCAACGTCCTGGAGCTGAGGGCCATATACAACGCCCTTTGTCAAGCGGAGACTTTGCTTTGCGACCTACCGGTTCTGATTCAGTCAGACAACATCACCGCAGTAGCTCATGTAAACCGCCAAGGCGGCACAAGGAGCAGAGTGGCAATGGCGGAAGCCACCAGGATTCTCCGCTGGGCGGAAAATCATGTAAGCGCGCTGTCAGCAGTGTTCATTCCGGGAGTGGACAACTGGGAAGCACACTTCCTCAGCAGACACGATCTACATCCAGGAGAGTGGGGACTTCCTCAGGAAGTCTTCGCACAGATTGCAAGTCAGTGGGGACTGCCCCAGATAGACATGATGGCGTCCCTCCTCAACAAAAAACTAAAGAGGTATTGCGCCAGGTCAAGAGATCCTCAGGCGGTGGCAGTGGACGCCCTGGTGACACCGTGGGTGTTCCAGTCGGTCTATGTGTTTCCTCCTCTTCCTCTCATACCCAAGGTGTTGAGAATAATAAGAAAAAGAGGAGTACTGACCAATCTCATTGTTCCAGATAGGCCACGAAGGACCTGGTATCCGGATCTGCAGGAAATGCTCACAGAAGATCTGTGGCCTCTTCCTCTAAGACAGGACCTGTTACAACAGGGGCCCTGTCTGTTCCAAGACTTGCCGCGGCTGCGTTTGATGGCATGGCGGTTGAACGCCGGATCCTAGCGGAAAAGGGCATTCCGGATGAGGTCATTCCTACTCTGATAAAGGCTAGGAAGGACGTGACAGCTAAACATTATCACCGTATATGGCGGAAGTATGTTTCTTGGTGTGAGGCCAGGAATGCTCCTACGGAAGAATTCCATATGGGCCGTTTCCTTCACTTCCTACAGACTGGAGTGAATTTGGGCCTAAAATTAGGCTCCATTAAGGTTCTGATTCCGGCCCTATCCATTTTCTTTCAGAAGGAATTGGCTTCTCTCTCAGAAGTACAGACTTTTGTCAAGGGAGTGCTGCATATTAAGCCTCCTTTTGTACCTCCAGTGGTACCTTGGGACCTGAACGTAATGTTGAGTTTCCTTAAGTCGCACTGGTTTGAACCACTTAAAACGATGGCGTTAAAATATCTCACTTGGAAAGTGGTCATGTTGTTAGCCTTGGCTTCGGCTAGGCGAGTGTCAGAGTTGACGGCTTTGTCTCATAAAAGCCCCTATTTAGTTTTCCATATGGATAGAGCGGAATTGCGGACCCGTCCTCAATTCTTGCCAAAGGTCGTTTTCGTCTTTTCATATGAACCAACCTATTGTGGTGCGTGTGGCTACGCGAGACTTGGAGGATTGCGAGTCCCTTGATGTGGTCAGTGCTTTGACAATTTACGTGGCCATAACGGCTAGGGTCAGGAAAACAGAAGCACTGTTTATCCTGTATGCAGCCGACAAGGTTGGCGCTCCTGCTTCCAAGCAGACTATTGCTCGCTGGATCTGTAACATGATTCAGCAGGCTCATTCTACGGCTGGATTGCCGTTACCAAAATCAATAAAGGCCCATTCCACCAGGAAGGTGGGCTCTTCTTGGGCGGCTGCCCGAGGGGTCTCGGCATTACAGCTGTGCCGAGCTGCTACTTGGTCGGGTTCAAACACTTTTGCAAAATTCTACAAGTTTGATACCCTGGCTGAGGAGGACCTCATGTTTGCTCAATCGGTGCTGCAGGGTCATCCGCACTCTCCGGCCCGTTTGGGAGCTTTGGTATAATCACCATGGTCCTTACGGAGTCTCCAGCATCCTCTAGGTTGTAAGAGAAAATAAGATTTTAAACCTACCGGTAAATCTTTTTCTCCTAGTCCGTAGAGGATGCTGGGCGCCCGTCCCAAGTGCGGACTACTTCTGCAAGACTTGTATATAGTTTTTGCTTACATAAGGGTTATGTTACAGTTTTCCTCAGTCTCTGACTGATGCTGTGTTGTTTCATACTGTTAACTGGTTCGTATATCCCAAGTTATACGGTGTGGATGGTGTGGGCTGGTATGAATCTTGCCCTTAGATTAACTAAAATCCTTTCCTCGTACTGTCCGTCTCCTCTGGGCTCAGTTTCTCTAGCTGAGGTCTGGAGGAGGGGCATAGAGGGAGGAGCCAGTGCACACCCATACCTAAAGTTCTTTCTTAGTGCCCATGTCTCCTGCGGAGCCCGTCTATTCCCCCATGGTCCTTACGGAGTCCCCAGCATCCTCTACGGACTAGGAGAAAAAGATTTACCGGTAGGTTTAAAATCTTATTTTTACTATTACCCCCTGGACCTTCTGCCCTCCATACTTCTCAGAGCTATTAAGGTTAATAGAGAGAGAATGAATGTAGTGTCTGGGTGCTGTCTTTTGGAGCCACCTCTTTACTCTTAACCAGTTGGGCCTTTTTTCTGTACTTTCAGTTTTTACGCATTGTAGCTGATGATTGCATTTCATATATTTTAACGACCACTTAATTAATATTGCTACACATAACCCTTCCTGCCACTTCAGTTTTGCTAATTGTCACAAAAAATAATAAAAAAAGCTTATTGCAACTAATTCAGGATGGAATTAAGGATGCAAGCCAGCATTCCTTGAGGCCTGCCTAGAGATGACTGTGCAACTTCACCTCTCAGGAGACTGTGCATTTGACCAGCTTTTAAAAATAAAATAAAAAAATCTTTATTGAGATTATACAAGTAAATTATAGGGATACAGAAAAAAATGGGGGTAACAATAGCGGAGAAGGCAAAAAAACAAGGAGTATAGGGGAGACAGGTCATCCAAAGGCATCAGAGAAAAACACAGAATCCAGCATATAAATTAAGCATCGGAGTCTCCTGTTGGGGGTTCATTTAAATTGGAAGGAGGAGAGGGGCTCCGTGAGAGAGAGCATGGATGGTGGCGGCATCCTTTCCTTCCGTTATATATATATATATATATATATATATATATATATATATATATATATGACATGGAACCAATTTCATAATGAGGAACGAGAGGGCTGTATAATCTTGAATTTCCGTAGTCTTCATTTCAAAATGGAATTGGGTTTTGGAAATAACTTTCTCATATGGGGGAGGGGAGGGAGATTTACAATGCTGAGCAATAGTAGCTCTGGCAGATATTAGAATGTGACCAAGGACGAAACTAATTAATTTGGGGACAATACTAGGGTAATGTGAGGTCGTTAACATCCTGTATAAAGGCAAACGCCTTCACCCAGAAAGGCTGTAAGATGGGGCATTCCCAAAAGACATGGAAAATAGTACCATCGGAACAGCAAATGCGCCAGCAACTTTTTTTGAAGTACTGTAGCAGGCCGTATCCTATGTAATTTAGGAGTGAAGTACAATCTATGTAACAATTTAATATGCATTTCAGCATGATTGGTGTATTTAGATGAGGAGAGGTGGGTAGATTCCCACTGTTTAAGGGAGTGCAATGGAGGTCAGTCTCCCAGTTAAGCTGAGCAGGAGACTTTACTGTCGAGTATTGGGGGTGACTGTAAACCATTCCAAAAGGATGTGGCACCACGGGAGGAGAATCTACTCAATCTACTCAATACACGTTGTGGGAGATCTTGGAAGACAGTGGGACCAGTGGCCATTCCATATACCCAGTGCTTAAGTTGAAAATAATAAAACCAAGCTGAGGGATCTAGATTAAATGTAATACTAAGATCAGTAAATGACAAGATGGAGGATAGAAAAATAGATCCGCAAGGGACTTAATACCTAAATGCACCCAATAGGAAATGTGAGGAGGAGGGTAAGGTCAAAATGAGTGGAGTTTCGAAGATCCCAAACTGTCAGGGTATCAAGAACATCAGAAGGGTATAATGAATGTGGGCAAAGTTGCCAGGGCAACCAAAGGAGATCAGCGAGGGGGAAATCCTGGAAATGACCTCATTCCAAGTCTATCTAAGGCTTAGAATGAGGGGGGAGAAACAGGTCACATAACTAGGAGAGCAGAGAGGCCTCATGAGACCTACTTAGATCAGGAAAAGTGAGACCCCCCTGCAGTTTAGAGCGGGTCATATGGGTATATGCCTACCGGGAAGGCTTACGTTTCCATTTATATGTTAACATGAACCTTTGCATTGGTCATAATTTACAGCAGGCCTGGCCAACCTGTGCCTCTCCAGCTGTTGTAAAACTACAAGTCTCATCATGCTTTGCCACAGTTTTGCTATTAGGGAATGCCTAAACTGTGGCAGGGCATGCTGGGATGTTTAGTTTCACAACATCTAGAGAGCCACAGGTTGGCCAGGCCTTATTTACAGGGAATAGTGTAAGGGATAGCACAAAATAAATACATCTACTTTGGTAACAGGATCATTTAAATGCCTCTAGGCGGCCCAACCATGAGACCTAGTGATTCATCAAAGCAGAGGCTAAAGAAGCCAACTGGGTCAGCAGGGGGTCTTTGTTAACAGTATGCACATTCTGTATGTAAGAAGGAATGGAGACTCCCAAGTATAATAAGGAAGAATTCCTCCAAATAAATTGGAAATGCATCTTCAAGGACAGCAAAACTGTAGAAGAGATCTTAGTGGGAAGGGCATCAGATTTGGTAGTGTTCAATTTATCGTATGTGGTAGCACTATAGCTGTCGAGTATAGCATGGAGGGAGAGCAATTAGGTTTCTGGGTTGATTACAAACAGTAAAACATTGTCCGCAAAGAGACACAATTTATGAGAAGTAGTACAGACAGAAAAACCAGGGAACTCCAAAGACTACCGAATCATTTGGGCAAGGGGCTCAATGGCGAACACAAATATTAATGGGGAAAGAGGGCACCCCTGCCTAGTGCCATTAGAAGTTTGGAAGGGAGAAGAAAGGAAGCCATTAATAAAAAATCTAGCTGAGGGGCCAGTAGAAAGAGCCAAAATAGAGTGGCGAATGTTCCCTTGGAGTCTGAACCTGGATCACACCTGGCACATATATCCCCAATGAAGATGATCAAACGCCTTTTCAGCATTGAGAGAGAAGGGAAGCAACTTAGTACGCGACGCCCTTTCGACCAAATCTGAAACCCTACGAGTATTATCGGGAGCCTGGTGACCAATAACAAAAACCTGCCTGGTCTTGGTGTGTCAGCTGTGGTAGTAAAGGGTTGGTGATTCTTGCAGTCAGAGGGGTCCTTACCAGGCTTCAGGATGGTCACAATTTGGGCTTCAACCATTTCTGCTGGGAAAGATCCAGTACTAGAAGCCTGGGAATAAAGCTGTAAGAGAAGAGGGGAAAGACCTCGCTGAATGCAGAGTAAAAAGAGTTGGTTAATAAAGCCATTTGGGCCAGGAGCCTTCCATTTTGGTAACAGACAATTTACAAGCTGTATCTCCTCTAGAGACCAGGGGGCGTTCAAAGAGGCCGGGGTATCCTCATCCAGGGTAGGAAGAGGGAGCTATCCAGAAATGAAGATATAGTAGCAGAAGAGGGTTGGGGCATAGAGGAGTCTTCATGCAAATTATACAGTTTAGCGTAAAACTCCGAGAACAGATTAGCAATATCAAGGAGATTGAGACGCTGTTTACCTGAGGGGGCAATGAGACATTTAGTGCAATTACAAGCCTGCCGACCATATTCTTATGTGCTAAAAGGCGGGAGACCTTATTCCCAGCCGTGTTAGCCTCTCACCTTTTAGATTGTAAGCTCGTAAGAGCAGGGACTTCTTTCACCATGTGCCTTTCCTTTTCTTACTTACACTATCTTATACTCCTTACTCCTTACTCCCTTTGATGGCACCTAACCCCGTGTTTTCTATTCCTGTCCTATATTGTCTTGTACTGTAAATGCTTTTATCTTGTTTGCTCATTTTGATTATGTACTGTGTAATGGGCGCTGCGGATCCCTTGTGCGCCATATAAATAAAGGATGATAATAATAATAAGTGTAAAATTTATGACTGAGGCGATCAAGTGCAGAATGCATGCAGAGCATAAAAAGCTTCTGAAGCTGATGTCTCTCCTCCTGCTGCTGTTTATGCAGAGCTCTAGTGGGGTGGGCCTGTTTTGAGACTCCAAAGACCGAAGGGTCGACTGTAAGTCAGCCTGTGTTTTTCGGGATCAAGCTTTGAGCTGAGCACCCTTCTCGATAGAAGTGCTGCGAAGAACTGCTTTCAAAGCACACCATTAACTGAAGATGGAAGTATTGTCTGGTGTGTTAGTCTGCATATACAATGTTAGAGAATCTGTAAGGGCCTTTAGAGTCTCAGGATCAGTAATTAGTATTCTGAAAAATGCAGAGGAACGTGCAGGGGGGGAATGGCGACCTTTTTCTCGGGTCCGTAGGACAGGGGCATGGTCGGACCATGTAATGGGGAAAAAAATATATTTTCTGAGTATGCTGAAGGACCCTCTTATCAAGGAGGATAAGATCTATTCTAGAGTAACTGTTATGAACTGCGGAAAAAAAGTATAATCACTCAGCAGGGAAATAGGTGCGCCAGGCATCATGCAAGTTGAACTCCGCAAGCAACCTCTTAAAAGCAAGGAAAGGGCCCACATCACGAGAAGAGGAGTTAACCTTGGGGAGAGGATCTGTCTAATTTAGGGTCGAAGACCAAGTTAAAATCACCCATCACTATAAGCGCTCCCTGACAGACTTTATCTATTTCCTCAAAAGTCTCCCAAAGAAAGGAAACCTGACTGGAGTTAGGGGCATACAAGGAGGCTAATGTAACCAGGGTGTCTTCTACAATACCTACAAGAATAAGATAGCTGCTATTTTTATCCTGTGTAAAGTAAATGGTGTACTGCTATGAAACAGAATGGCAACACCATTATGCTTGGTGGGGCCATTGATAACAATCTTTTTTTATTTTTTTTATTTTTTTATATCTATTGTTCATATCGTCCAGTGTGGATGCCTGAGTTATGAACAATGTACGCACCCGAGGGTCGTTCACGTTCATCTATGGTCTATCGAACGTGCAGCTCAATTTTGACTATATCGTTGAGCTGCATGTTCGGGTAATGACGTCACTGAACGATATCGTTCAGTGTGTATGCGCTGTACAGTTGAACAATAAATCATTCAACTATATAGCACTTTTCTCACATTAGGCTTAGTCGCACGGTGTGTACGGGGCTTTACACAATCTTATGATATGTCATAAACAGGTCGGGAATTGGAAGAACTGTCCAACTATTGTATAGGTGTGTTGTTCCCAGCTTTATTTGTAGCTTTGGTTTAGATAGTGGTTCTCAAACTTTTTGAAACGTGTCAGCTTAGAGTATCAAAATTATTTCTCTAACGTCCTAGTGGATGCTGGGGACTCCGTCAGGACCATGGGGATTAGCGGCTCCGCAGGAGACAGGGCACAAAAATAAAGCTTTAGGATCAGGTGGTGTGCACTGGCTCCTCCCCCTATGACCCTCCTCCAAGCCCCAGTTAGGTTTTTGTGCCCGTCCGAGCAGGGTGCAATCTAGGTGGCTCTCCTAAAGAGCTGCTTAGAAAAAGTTTTTAGTTTTTTTATTTTCAGTGAGTCCTGCTGGCAACAGGCTCACTGCAACGAGGGACTTAGGGGAGAAGAAGTGAACTCACCTGCGTGCAGGATGGATTGGCTTCTTAGGCTACTGGACACCATTAGCTCCAGAGGGATCGAACACAGGCCCAGCCATGGAGTCCGGTCCCGGAGCCGCGCCGCCGACCCCCTTACAGATGCCGAAAAGCGAAGAGGTCCAGAAACCGGCGGCAGAAGACTTTTCAGTCTTCATGAGGTAGCGCACAGCACTGCAGCTGTGCGCCATTGTTGTCACACACTTCACACCAGCGGTCACGGAGGGTGCAGGGCGCTGCAGGGGGCGCCCTGGGCAGCAATGAGAATACCTTGTTCTGGCTAAAAAATACATCACATATAGCCCTTGGGGCTATATGGATGTATTTAACCCCTGCCAGGTCTCACAAACTCCGGAGAAGAGCCCGCCGAAATAGGGGGCGGGGCCTATCTCCTCAGCACACAGCGCCATTTTCCTGCTCAGCTCCGCTGCGAGGAAGGCTCCCAGGACTCTCCCCTGCACTGCTACAGAAACAGGGTAAAAAAGAGAGGGGGGGGGCACTTTTTTTTGGCGTTTTTGATATATATTAAGCTGCTGTAAGGGAGACAACACTTCTATAGGGTTGTTCCTATATATTTATAGCGCTTGGGTGTGTGCTGGCAAACTCTCCCTCTGTCTCCCCAAAGGGCTAGTGGGGTCCTGTCTTCGATAAGAGCATTCCCTGTGTGTCTGCTGTGTGTCGGTACGTGTGTGTCGACATGTATGAGGACGATGTTGGTGTGGAGGCGGAGCAATTGCCGGTAATGGTGATGTCACCCCCTAGGGAGTCGACACCGGAATGGATGGCTTTATTTATGGAATTACGTGATAATGTCAGCACATTGCAAAAATCAGTTGACGACATGAGACGGCCGGAAAACCAGTTAGTACCTGTACAGGCGTCTCAGACTCCGTCAGGGGCTGTAAAACGCCCTTTACCTCAGTCGGTCGACCCAGACACGGACACCGAATCTAGTGTCGACGGTGAAGAAACAAACGTATTTTCCAGTAGGGCCACACGTTATATGATCACGGCAATGAAGGAGGCTTTACATATCTCTGATACTGCATGTACCACAAAAAGGGGTATTATGTGGGGTCTGAAAAAACTACCTGTAGTTTTTCCTGAATCAGACGAATTGAATGAAGTGTGTGATGAAGCGTGGGTTAACCCCGATAGAAAACTGCTAATTTCAAAGAAGTTATTGGCATTATATCCTTTCCCGCCAGAGGTTAGGGCGCGCTGGGAAACACCCCCTAGGGTGGATAAGGCGCTCACACGCTTATCAAAACAAGTGGCGTTACCGTCTCCTGAAACGGCCGCCCTCAAGGATCCAGCAGATAGGAGGCTGGAAACTACCCTGAAAAGTATATACACTCATACTGGTGTTATACTGCGACCAGCCATCGCCTCTGCATGGATGTGCAGTGCTGGGGTGGTTTGGTCGGATTCCCTGACTGAAAATATTGATACCCTGGATAGGAACAGTATTTTACTGACTATAGAGCATTTAAAGGATGCATTTCTATATATGCGAGATGCACAGAGGGATATTTGCACTCTGGCATCGAGAGTAAGTGCGATGTCCATATCTGCCAGAAGAAGTTTATGGACGCGACAATGGTCAGGTGATGCGGATTCCAAACGGCATATGGAAGTATTGCCGTATAAGGGGGAGGAATTATTTGGGGTCGGTCTATCGGATTTGGTGGCCACGGCAACAGCCGGGAAATCCACCTTTTTACCTCAGGTCCCCTCCCAACAGAAAAAGACACCGTCTTTTCAGCCGCAGTCCTTTCGTTCCTATAGGAACAAGCGGGCGAAAGGACAGTCATATTTGCCCCGAGGCAAAGGAAAGGGTAAGAGAGTGCACCAAGCAACTTCTTCCCAGGAGCAGAAGCCCCCCCCCCCCCGGGCTTCTGCAAAGCCCTCTGCATGACGTTGGGGCTTTACAAGCGGACTCGGGGGCGGTGGGGGGTCGACTCAAGAATTTCAGTGCACAGTGGGCTCACTCACAGGTGGACCCCTGGATCCTGCAGATAATATCTCAGGGTTACAGGTTGGAATTCGAGAAGTCTCCCCCTCGCCGGTTCCTAAAGTCTGCTCTGCCAACGTCTCCCTCAGACAGGGCGACGGTATTGGAAGCCATTCACAAGCTGTATTCTCAGCAGGTGATAGTCAAGGTACCCCTCCTACAACAGGGAAAGGGGTATTATTCCACACTATTTGTGGTACCGAAGCCGGACGGCTCGGTAAGACCTATTCTAAATCTGAAATCTTTGAACCTGTACATACAAAAATTCAAGTTCAAGATGGAGTCACTCAGAGCAGTGATAGCGAATCTGGAAGAAGGGGACTTTATGGTGTCCCTGGACATCAAGGAATCTTACCTGCATGTCCCAATTTGCCCTTCACATCAAGGGTACCTCAGGTTCGTGGTGCAAAACTGTCATTATCAGTTTCAGACGCTGCCGTTTGGATTGTCCACGGCACCTCGGGTCTTTACCAAGGTAATGGCCGAAATGATGTTTCTTCTACGAAGAAAAGGCGTATTAATTATCCCTTACTTGGACGATCTCCTGATAAGGGCAAGGTCCAGGGAACAGCTGGGGGACGTAGTAGCACTAACCCAAATAGTGCTGCAACAGCACGGGTGGATTCTGAATTTTCCAAAATCTCAATTGACCCCGACGACACGTCTGCTGTTCCTGGGAATGATTCTGGACACGGTTCAGAAAAAGGTGTTTCTTCCGGAGGAGAAAGCCAAGGAGTTATCCGAACTTGTCAGGAACCTCCTAAAACCAGGGAAAGTGTCTGTGCATCAATGCACAAGAGTCCTGGGAAAGATGGTGGCTTCTTACGAAGCGATTCCATTCGGCAGATTCCACGCACAAACTTTTCAGTGGGATCTGCTGGACAAATGGTCCGGATCGCATCTGCAGATGCATCAGCGGATAACCTTGTCGCCACGGACAAGGGTGTCTCTTCTGTGGTGGTTGCAGAGTGCTCATCTGTTAGAGGGCCGCAGATTCGGCATACAGGACTGGGTCCTGGTGACCACGGATGCCAGTCTGAGAGGCTGGGGAGCGGTCACACAGGGAAGAAACTTCCAGGGAGTATGGTCAAACCTGGAGATGTCTCTTCACATAAATATACTGGAGCTAAGAGCGATTTACAATGCTCTAAGCCTGGCAAAACCCCTGCTTCAGGGTCAGCCGGTGTTGATCCAGTCGGACAACATCACGGCAGTCGCCCACGTAAACAGACAGGGCGGCACAAGAAGCAGGAGAGCAATGGCAGAAGCTGCAAGGATTCTTCGCTGGGCGGAAGATCATGTGATAGCACTGTCAGCAGTGTTCATTCCGGGAGTGGACAACTGGGAAGCAGACTTCCTCAGCAGACACGATCTACACCCGGGAGAGTGGGGACTTCATCCAGAAGTCTTCCACATGATTGTGAACCGTTGGGAAAAACCAAAGGTGGACATGATGGCGTCTCGCCTCAACAAAAAACTGGACAGGTATTGCGCCAGGTCAAGAGACCCTCAGGCAATAGCTGTGGACGCTCTGGTAACACCGTGGGTGTTCCAGTCAGTGTATGTGTTTCCTCCTCTGCCTCTCATACCAAAAGTACTGAGAATTATACGGCAAAGGGGAGTAAGAACGATACTCGTGGCCAAGAAGAACTTGGTACCCGGAACTTCAGGAGATGCTCACGGAAGATCCGTGGCCTCTACCTCTAAGACGGGACCTGCTTCAGCAGGGACCGTGTCTATTCCAAGACTTACCGCGGCTGCGTTTGACGGCATGGCGGTTGAACGCCGAATTCTAAGGGAAAAAGGCATTCCGGAAGAGGTCATTCCTACACTGGTAAAAGCCAGGAAGGAGGTGACTGCACAACATTATCACCGCATTTGGAGAAAATATGTTGCGTGGTGTGAGGCCAGGAAGGCCCCCACGGAGGAATTTCAACTGGGTCGATTCCTACATTTCCTGCAAACAGGATTGTCTATGGGCCTCAAGTTGGGGTCCATTAAGGTTCAAATTTCGGCCCTGTCGATTTTCTTCCAGAAAGAATTGGCTTCAGTTCCTGAAGTCCAGACTTTTGTAAAAGGAGTACTACATATACAGCCCCCGGTTGTGCCCCCAGTGGCTCCGTGGGACCTTAATGTAGTTTTGGATTTTCTCAAATCCCATTGGTTTGAGCCACTCAAATCGGCGGATTTGAAATATCTTACATGGAAAGTAACCATGCTACTGGCCCTGGCTTCAGCCAGGAGAGTGTCAGAATTGGCGGCTTTATCGTATAAAAGCCCATATCTGATTTTCCATTCGGACAGGGCAGAACTGCGGACGCGTCCTCATTTTCTGCCTAAGGTGGTGTCAGCGTTTCACCTGAACCAGCCTATTGTGGTGCCTGCGGCTACTAGCGATTTGGAGGATTCCAAGTTGCTGGACGTTGTCAGGGCATTGAAAATATATATTTCAAGGACGGCTGGAGTCAGAAAATCTGACTCGCTGTTTATACTGTATGCACCCAACAAGCTGGGTGCTCCTGCTTCTAAGCAGACGATTGCTCGTTGGATTTGTAGCACAATTCAACTTGCACATTCTGTGGCAGGCCTGCCACAGCCTAAATCTGTCAAGGCCCATTCCACAAGGAAGGTGGGCTCATCCTGGGCGGCTGCCCGAGGGGTCTCGGCATTACAACTCTGCCGAGCAGCTACGTGGTCCTGACGGAGTCCCCAGCATCCACTACGGACTACGAGAAATAGATTTATCGGTAAGTAAAATCTTATTTTTGCACAGCACCCTTAGGCCAAAATTTTCTTATTGAGAAATATAATAAAAAATATGAAATTAAGTAAATTGTGTTTATATGTCATCCTTAGTACAGGATATGCTTCTGTTTTCTACATAGTTTCTGATTGGAAGCCAAAAGCACTGGTTTTACCTATTACATTGACAATAATTAATTTGAATTGGTCCTGAACAACCTATGCATGGCACCCCCACAAGTGCCCCGAGGCACCCAGTTTGGAAACCACTGGCTTAGATGATTTTATGCAAAATGTAATGGATGTCTCTGTGCACACAGAATTTTATAAATAATTCTTGGTTTTGATAACTGATTTCCATTAAAATGTCTGAAGAAATCTTAAAAGATATTATTGGGCAGATGTACTAAGCCTTAAGTGATAAAAAGGAGTGAGATAAACTACAACGTAATCAGCTCATGTCATTTTTCAAACACATCCTGTAACATGGCAGTTAGGAGCTGATTGGCTGGTACTTTATCTTTCTCCATTCTGTCTTTCTTCAAGGCTTAGTACTTCTGCCCTATGTATTTTATACTTGCAGTATATGCACACTTTTAGATACAAATTACTGTGGTTAATTGTGCATCTGTTCTTCTTTCACACGTTTGTAATAATAGAAAGGTCTAAACATCATTAAAATGATGTGTAAATTAGTTCACCCTGAAGTCTGGCAACCTTAACTAATGAATTATTTCATTCCTTTCATGCTCTGTAAACACCTTTTGAGTGTTATGCTTATAGCAATCCCGTATTGTGTGTTAAAAATGTCACACAACTGTTATTTCATTTTTCATCCTTACTACATCATTAAGGGGAAAAAAGTAAAACCAATGTTTTTCAGATCTGGGTTCCCTGGAGCACAGCCTGTATCCATGGACAGAAAGAATATCAAATTTCTCGAGCAGAAGTCGTATAAAGTGAGCTGGAAAGCAGATGGTACACGGTAAGTGGAGCAGCAACACAAAATCACAGCAGTGTGTTCAGTACATAAGATACTTTAAATGTTGCTGCTAGATATTTTTCTATTTGCAGGTACCTCTAGCTGAACCATTATTACAGCAAAGACGCAGGTGGTGTTTAGATTACACTGTCTTTCATTACTGTGGAATGTTGTATGCTGATTATAATAATACTGGAGTGGAGACTAATAAAGAATCATAAATGTCCAGCCAACCAGCTCCTGTCATTTTTTAAACACAGCCTGTTACATTGCAGTTAGGAAGCTGATTGGCTGGTCATTTATCACTCTTCATCCGTCTCCACTGTATCTCTTTTTAAGGCTTAATGCATTTGGGCCCTAGCCTCTAACTGACTGTCCCCACTCTATTAATGCTTGCCGCCTGTTGCAAGGGACTAAGCACCCAAGTTTAAAACCAAAAGTTCAGCTGTTACAGCGTGCCTTTCTTCTAAGGTGCTGTACTAAAACAAGACTGAGGAAGGTAGGAGTTAGGAGGGGTTATGTAGAGGAGGGAGTCAGCTGCTGGTTTAGTGCCAGACTCTTATAGGTCAGATACATAACCCAGCGTAATAGAGCGTCCCCCAGATTGACAATAGACAATAGAGGAATCTGTTTCTCGCAGTCTTAATGGTACTAGGGGAGTGCTGGGGGGAAACCGGCACTGGCAGGATGTTTTAGCATGGCGCCGCTAAAGTGGTGTTTGCCCTTTAAAAATTGTGTAGGTTGCTGCGCCCTGCTAAAACAGCCTAGTGTGAACAATAATTAACCATAAAGTGTAAGTGTGTATGTACATGGGCAGACGAGATGGGCCAAGTGGTTCTTATCTGCTGTCACATTCTATGTTTCTATGTTAAGATCATACAGTATATAAATATTAGAATACATCTTGAAAAATCTATCCTGTCCATTCAAGCCTAAATCCTGAATATCTTTATTTTTTTTATTTTTTTAATCGTTAAAATGATACTAGAATGGAAAAAAAAAATTATGATAGGAGTGACTTAATCATGCTTACAACCCCTCCCCCCCCAATTTTTTTTATATATTGTTTTTTGTGCATTTTTATGAAAAAAAAAGTGCAATAAAAAAATGTAATTTGTGAAATGCTTAAATATACTCTCCTTTCTAATGATCACCAGTACTGTAATGAATGAGGTAAATTCTCTGAACAACATTTGTTACAATATGTTTGGAAAAGTGTTGTGTTCAAATCTGTTGGCTCTTATACAAATCAACGTGTTAGTGTCTTGCCTTTATCTTGTCCTTACGTCTCTCATTAACAACGCGTGTAGCAGATGTTTGTTCTAATAAGTGGAGCTGAATGTTCAGACAGAATTAACAAGTATATAGTAACAAGGCAGCAATCTGGAAGAAAATTAACCCTTCTCTAATGAAAATATAAAAAAAAATTCTAGTCTGCAGAATTTCAGTAACCGTGTACTCCCCAGGCTCTATACAGTATGTTAGTTGGTCTGGCCGCCCCTGGCACTCATCCAAAACTCTGCCCTCCCAACACAGTGACATCCCTGCCGCCCCTGGCACTCTCCCCTCCCGGTACAGTGATGTGTCTGAAAGTAGCGCCGCACTGACCTCATCGCAGCGCGACTTATTGACTGCGCCACAGTGTATGTGTATATATAGTAGCCCTGATCTGTGACTCTGTGCCTGTGTGTATAACGCTGGGCGGAGTCACAGTCACAGATCTGGGCAATATAAATATCCTGACCCCTGCTTAACTGCGAGACCCCCTCTCCCCGCGCTGATTACATATAGGAAATGCATTGAAGGGGCCCAGGACAGAGCACCCTTCGCACCTCCTCACCTGCCACACACCGAGAGGAGCACGTCTGCATACAGAGAGCTGGCCTGTAATGCGCTGTCCCACCTCTGTGAGGGGCCGCTGGGACACACAGTCCTGTGCGCTACACCTGAGCAGAGTGACGAGCGGCCGGAGACTATAACTCCCCGAGCACCCAAGCGTCCGCAGCTATAGACTGGCGGAGATAGGCTTGCGGGGAGCTGTGCTAACAGCTGGGATCCCATAGTGATGGCAGAGAGCAGCGTCTATCTCCGTCCTGCCAGGCGCACCCGCCCCTCGCCTACCCCTGGCACCCCTGCACCCACCCCTCGACTACCCGCGACACCCCCGCAACCGGCCTCCCCACTCACGGCAACCCGCACCTGCCCCTCCCTCAGCCACTGCCCCCCCCCCCACTGCCCCTCCCCCATCCGCGGCCATCACCCGCAGCACCTCCCTCCCCCATCCGCACCCCTCCATCCGCAGCATCTACAGACAACCTCCCCCCATCCACGGGGGTTGACATAATGACGTCATTACCAATGCATGTCTTGCATTGCGTGACTGATAACGCCCAAACAGACAATAGGATCAAAATTTGGATTGCACCTCCAGTGTGTAGAATTTAATAAACTACAAAAATGCGAAAGCCCTCACACACTCACACTTAACATAGATATTGTTCAAGTGGGAAATGGGAAAACTAGGTAATTATTTTTGATTTATTACCAGTTACTTATATAGCGGACACATAATCTGCAGCGCTTTACAGGGAATGTTTGCCCAATCACAGCAGTCCCTGTCCCAGTTTAGCTTACAATCTTTATTCCCTATCACATGTACACACAGACACATTCACACTAGGGTTAATTTTGTTGGGAGCCAATTAACCTACAAGTATATTTTTGAATTGTTGGAGGAAACCGGAGTACCCACGCAAGTACGGGGAGAATATACAAACGCTGCACAGTTAGAGCCATGATGGGAATCGAACCCATGACTCTCAGTGCTGTGAGGCAGTATTGCTAACCATTACACCATCCATACTGCCCTTTTAGAATTAGAATTTTAAAAAACTTCCTCAAGGGGGATGAAAAGGGGGTTAACATAATGACGTCATTACCGATGCGTGGCTTGCGTTGTGTGAACGATAATGCTCAAACAGACAATCAGATCAAAAATTTGTATTTTTACCTCCAGTGTGTAGAATTTAATAAAGTACAAAAATGGTCCTGTCACCTTTTACCGTATCTGCTACGGGTGCTCCTCTGGTAACAATGGATTGATATTTACTTACATTAAGACGCCTCAAATTTACAGCTCGATAGATTTACCAAATTTTTAACACTCAATTATATTTACAATTGTGAAAATCATAAAGTCCCATGTGAAGAACGGGTAGAACAGCTAGTTAAACATATAAATGGATTGTGTGTTTAGACTGTGGTCCAATCCCCAAGATATCTCATCATGGTATACAAATAATCCCAAATACTTCTGGTTTCAATTTACATTTTTCAGATATGGTATATTGAACCTGTATTAGCTATAATAAATTTAGTTGAAATACAGTTTTAACGCCTGTTTGCCCGTTATCCCTCTTATTATTAGCCTTTGCTATATAGTCTTTGGCGTGTACAGTTAGGACCTCCCTGGTGATATCTGGCCTGACAATTGTCGGTAAGAAGGAAAAAAACTGTTTACATGCAGATAATTTTGTTCCTGACACACACAAGTATATCACTCCCTGCCCTTCTTGATTTGGTAGAGAAGTATAATATACTCTCTGGTATTCATATTAACTGGGACAAATCTGTGGTTTTCCTTCTCCTATCCACCACCCCCTGATCTTCTGCCATTGACTTCAACTTAGATTATGTGCACAATTTAAATTTCTCTATCGTCCTAGTGGATGCTGGGGTTCCTGAAAGGACCATGGGGAATAGCGGCTCCGCAGGAGACAGGGCACAAAAAGTAAAGCTTTAGGATCAGGTGGTGTGCACTGGCTCCTCCCCCTATGACCCTCCTCCAAGCCTCAGTTAGATTTTTGTGCCCGGCCGAGAAGGGTGCAATCTAGGTGGCTCTCCTAAAGAGCTGCTTAGAAAAGTTTAGCTTAGGTTTTTTTTATTTTACAGTGAGTCCTGCTGGCAACAGGATCACTGCAACGAGGGACTTAGGGGAGAAGAAGTGAACTCACCTGCGTGCAGGATGGATTGGCTTCTTTGGCTACTGGACATTAGCTCCAGAGGGACGATCACAGGTACAGCCTGGATGGTCACCGGAGCCTCGCCGCCGGCCCCCTTGCAGATGCTGAAAAGAGAAGAAGGTCCAGAATCGGCAGCAGAAGACTCCTCAGTCTTCTTAAGGTAGCGCACAGCACTGCAGCTGTGCGCCATTGCTCTCAGCACACTTCACACGGCAGTCACTGAGGGTGCAGGGCGCTGGGAGGGGGGCGCCCTGGGAGGCAATGTAAACCTATTTTTTGGCAAAAAATACCTCACATATAGCCTCCGGGGGCTATATGGAGATATTTAACCCCTGCCAGAATCCGTTGAAGAGCGGGAGACGAGCCCGCCGAAAAAGGGGCGGGGCCTATCTCCTCAGCACACAGCGCCATTTTCCCTCACAGAAAGGCTGGAGGGAAGGCTCCCAGGCTCTCCCCTGCACTGCACTACAGAAACAGGGTTAAAACAGAGAGGGGGGGCACTAATTTGGCGTTAGAAATATATAAAAAGATGCTATAAGGGAAAACACTTATATAAGGTTGTCCCTATATAATTATAGCGTTTTTTGGTGTGTGCTGGCAAACTCTCCCTCTGTCTCTCCAAAGGGCTAGTGGGTCCTGTCCTCTATCAGAGCATTCCCTGTGTGTGTGCTGTGTGTCGGTACGTGTGTGTCGACATGTATGAGGACGATGTTGGTGAGGAGGCGGAGCAATTGCCTGTAATGGTGATGTCACTCTCTAGGGAGTCGACACCGGAATGGATGGCTTATTTAGGGAATTACGTGATAATGTCAACACGCTGCAAGGTCGGTTGACGACATGAGACGGCCGACAAACAATTAGTACCGGTCCAGACGTCTCAAAAACACCGTCAGGGATTTTAAAACGCCCGTTTACCTTAGTCGGTCGACACAGACACGGACACTGAATCCAGTGTCGACGGTGAATAAACAAACGTATTCCTTATTAGGGCCACACGTTAAGGGCAATGAAGGAGGTGTTACATATTTCTGATACTACAAGTACCACAAAAGAGGGTATTATGTGGGATGTGAAAAAACTACCTGTAGTTTTTCCTGAATCAGATAAATTAAATGAAGTGTGTGATGATGCGTGGGTTCCCCCCGATAGAAAATTATTGGCGGTATACCCTTTCCCGCCAGAAGTTAGGGCGCGTTGGGAAACACCCCTTAGGGTGGATAAGGCGCTCACACGCTTATCAAAACAAGTGGCGGTACCGTCTATAGATAGGGCCGTCCTCAAGGAGCCAGCTGACAGGAGGCTGGAAAATATCATATAAAAGTATATACACACATACTGGTGTTATACTGCGACCAGCGATCGCCTCAGCCTGGATGTGCAGAGCTGGGGTGGCTTGGTCGGATTCCCTGACTAAAAATATTGATACCCTTGACAGGGACAGTATTTTATTGACTATAGAGCATTTAAAGGATGCATTTCTATATATGCGAGATGCACAGAGGGATATTTGCACTCTGGCATCAAGAGTAAGTGCGATGTCCATATCTGTCAGAAGATGTTTATGGACACGACAGTGGTCAGGTGATGCAGATTCCAAACGGCACAAAGGTGTATTGCCGTATAAAGGAAGAGGAGTTATTTGGGGTCGGTCCATCGGACCTGGTGGCCACGGCAACTGCTGGAAAATCCACCGTTTTTACCCTAAGTCACATCTCTGCAGAAAAAGACACCGTCTTTTCAGCCTCAGTCCTTTCGTCCCTATAAGAGTCATATTTGCCCAGGGATAGAGGAAAGGGAAGAAGACTGCAGCAGGCAGCCCATTCCCAGGAACAGAAGCCTTCCACCGCTTCTGCCAAGCTCTCAGCATGACGCTGGGACCGTACAGGACCCCTGGATCCTACAAGTAGTATCCCAGGGGTACAGATTGGAATGTCGAAACGTTTCCCCCTCGCAGGCTCCTGAAGTCTGCTTTACCAAGGTATCCCTCCGACAAGGAGGCAGTATGGGAAAAAATTCACAAGCTGTATTCCCAGCAGGTGATAATCAAATTACCCCTCCTACAACAAGGAAAGGGGTATTATTCCACACTATATTGTGGTACTGAAGCCAGAAGGCTAGGTGAGACCTATTCTAAATCTAAAAAAATTTGAACACTTACAAAGGTTCAAATCAAGATGGAGTCACTCAGAGCAGTGATAACGAACAGGAAGAAGGGGACTATATAGTGTCCCGGGACATCAGGGATGCTTACCTCCATGTCCCAAATTTGCCCTTCTCACTAAGGGTACCTCAGGTTCGTGGTATAGAACTGTCACTGTCAGTTTCAGACGCTGCCGTTTGGATTGTCCACGGCACCCCGGGTCTTTACCAAGGTAATGGCCGAAATGATGATTCTTCTTCGAAGAAAAGGCGTCTTAATTACCCCTTACTTGGACGATCTCCTGATAAGGGCAAAGTCCAGGGAACAGTTGGAGGTCGGAGTAGCACTATCTCGGATACTGCTACAACAGCACGGATGGATTCTAAATATTCCAAAATCGCAGCTGATCCTGACGACACGTCTGCTGTGCCTAGGGATGATTCTGGACACAGTCCAGAAAAAGGTGTTTCTCCCGGATGAGAAAGCCAGGGAGTTATCCGAGCTAGTCAAGAACCTCCTAAAACCAGGAAAAGTGTCAGTGCATCATTGCACAAGGGTCCTGGTAAAAATGGTGGCTTCCTACGAAGCAATTCCATTCGGCAGATTTCACGCAAGAACTTTTCAGTGGGATCTGTTGGACAAATGGTCCGGATCGCATCTTCAGATGCATCAGCGGATAACCCTATATCCAAGGACAAGGGTGTCTCTCCTGTGGTGGTTACAGAGTGCTCATCTTCTAGAGGGCCGCAGATTCGGCATTCAGGATTGGATGCTGGTGACCACGGAGGCCAGCCCGAGAGGCTGGGGAGCAGTCACACAAGGAAAAAATTTCCAGAGAGTGTGATCAAGTCTGGAGACTTTTCTCCACATAAATATACTGGAGCTAAGGGTAAATTTATAATGCTCTAAGCTTAGCAAGACCTCTGCTTCAAGGTCAGCCGGTATTGATCCAGTGGGAAAAACATCACGGCAGTCGCCCACGTAAACAGACAGGGCGGCACAAGAAGCAGGAGGGCAATGGCAAAAACTGCAAGGACTTTTCGCTGGGCGGAAAATCATGTGATAGCACTGTCAGCAGTGTTTCATTCCGGGAGTGGAAACTGGGAAGCAGACTTCCTCAGCAGGCACGACCTCCACCCGGGAGAGTGGAAACTTCATCGGGAAGTTTTTCCACATGATGGTGAACCGTTGGGAAATACCAAAGGTGGACATGATGGCGTCCCGTCTGAACAAAAAACGGGACAGGTATTGCGCCAGGTCAAGAGACCCTCAGGCAATAGCTGTGGACGTTCTGGTAACACCGTGGGTGTACCAGTCGGTGTATGTGTTCCCTCCTCTGCTTCTCATACCTAAGGTACTGAGAATTATAAGACGTAGAGGAGTAAGAACTATACTCATGGCTCCGGATTGGCCAAGAAGGACTTGGTACCCGGAACTTCAAGAGATGCTCACAGAGGACTTATGGCCTCTGTCGCTAAGAAGGGACTTGCTTCAGCAAGTACCATGTCTGTTCCAAGACTTACCGCAGCTGCGTTTGACGGCATGGCGGTGGAACGCCGGATCCTAAGGGAAAAAGGCATTCCGGAAGAGGTCATTCCTACCCTGGTCAAAGCCAGGAAGGAGGTGACCGCACAACATTATCACCACATGTGGCGAAAATATGTTGCGTGGTGTGAGGCCAGGAAGGCCCCACGAAGAAATTTCAACTCGGTCGATTCCTGCATTTCCTGCAAACAGGAGTGTCTATGGGCCTCAAATTGGGGCCCATTAAGGTTCAAATTTCGGCCCTGTCGATTTTCTTCCAGAAAGAATTGGCTTCAGTTCCTGAAGTCCAGAAGTTTGTCAAGGGAGTATTGCATATACAACCCCCTTTTGTGCCTCCAGTGGCACTGTGGGATCTCAACGTAGTTCTGGGATTCCTCAAATCACATTGGTTTAAAACCAGTCAAATCTGTGGATTTGAAGCATCTCACATGAAAAGTGACCATGCTCTTGGCCCTGGCCTGGGCCAGGCGAGTGTCAAATTGGTGGGGTTTTTCTCAAAAAAGCCCATATCTGTTTGTCCATTCGGACAGGGCAGAGCTGCGGACTCGTCCCCAGTTCTCTCCCTAAGGTGGTGTCAGTGTTTCACCTGAACCAGCTTATTGTGGTGCCTTGCGCCTACTAGGGACTTGGAGGACTCCAAGTTGCTGGATGTTGTCAGGGCCCTGAAAGTATAGGTTCCAGGACGGCTGGAGTCAGGAAAACTGACTTGCTGTTATCCTGTATGCACCCAACAAACTGGGTGCTCTTGCTTCTAAGCAGACTATTGCTAGTTGGATGTGTAATACAATTCAGCTTGCACATTCTGTGGCAGGCCTGCCACAGCCAAAATATGTAAATGCCCATTCCACAAGGAAGGTGGGCTTATCTTGGGCGGCTGCCCGAGGGGTCTCGGCTTTACAACTTTGCCGAGCGGCTATTTAGTCAGGGGCAAACACGTTTGTAAAATCCTACAAATTTGATACCCTGGCTAAGGAGGACCTGGAGTTCTCTCATTCGGTGCTGCAGAGTCATCCGCACTCTCCCGCCCGTTTGGGAGCTTTGGTATAATCCCCATGGTCCTTTCAGGAACCCCAGCATCCACTAGGACGATAGAGAAAATAAGAATTTACTTACCGATAATTCTATTTCTCGGAGTCCGTAGTGGATGCTGGGCGCCCATCCCAAGTGCGGATTATCTGCATTACTTGTACATAGTTACAAAAATCGGGTTATTATTGTTGTGAGCCATCTTTTCAGAGGCTCCGCTGTTATCATACTGTTAACTGGGTTCAGATCACAGGTTGTACAGTGTGATTGGTGTGGCTGGTATGAGTCTTACCCGGGATTCAAAATCCTTCCTTATTGTGTACGCTCGTCCGGGCACAGTATCCTAACTGAGGCTTGGAGGAGGGTCATAGGGGGAGGAGCCAGTGCACACCACCTGATCCTAAAGCTTTACTTTTTGTGCCCTGTCTCCTGCGGAGCCGCTATTCCCCATGGTCCTTTCAGGAACCCCAGCATCCACTACGGACTACGAGAAATAGAATTATCGGTAAGTAAATTCTTATTATTTTAGCCTACAGATTTCCCATTCCACAGCTGATTTTATGTCCTTAAATCTGGCCGCTCAAATTAAATATTTAAAGATTAAATCTGAGGTGTGGTGGAAACCCTCTTTCAGTCATTGGTCATGTCAATCTTATCAAGATGGTAATGCTGGCCACACTTCTATATATTTTGTTTAACTCTCCAGTTTACATTCCTCTCTCACAGTTTGCAGTTATTACTAGATCTTTTGTTTGGTGGAACAAGAGAGCACGTATTGCTCATAAGACTCTCTAGGTACAGAGGGGAGGGGGGCTTAGATCTGCCTGACCTGCGTCTTTATTATATTGCTTCTCAGCTGAACCAGTTGAAAGAGTCTGGATCACGGAGAACTTCCTATAGCACTCCTTGAGAAGGTGGGTTTACATTTTCCTTCCCTTCATATTTTTTTTATTGGCATGCTGTCCGCTTATTAGTTGTCCTCCTTTACTACAGCAAGCTCATAGAGTTTGGATGGTGGCGGTTAAGGTTTTGGGAGATACTGTTTTAGACTTTTACTCCCCGCTCTGGCATAATTCAGCTTTTTCGGAAATTTGTGAACTTAAGGGCAGTTCTGTATGGTTGTCCTTTGGTGTGGCCTCTATTGGTCAGTTATACCTAGATTTGGTTCTCCATACATTTGCTTATCTGTCCTTCATATATGGTCTTCCGGCACATTTGTTTATTACATACAGTATCTACAACTTCAACATGCTCATTGTGTACAGTGATAGGATTCTTCTCCTGCTTTTTCTGTGTCTCCAGTTTGATTGCAAGTGCATACATTACCTGGGCCCCATTCCATTTCAGTAGCCTACTTCTCTCTCCTGTCTTCTTCCAGAGAGGAACATTTGTGCAACCTTAGGTCTTATTGGGCTGTAAATTTGGGTTCTCTCAGGTGTAGATACTAGGGTAATGAAGCGCAGTGCACAGTGTAGTCAGCATCTTTGCAATTACAGCCTCAAGTCTTTTTGAGTATGATGCCACAAGCTTTGCACACCTATCTTGTTTCGCCCATTCCGTTTTGCAGCACCTCTCAAGCTCCATCAGGTTGGAGGGAAGCGTCCGTGCACAACCATTTTCAGATCTCTCCAGAGATGTTCAATAGGATTGAAGTCTGAGCTCTGGCTGGGCCACTCAAGTACATTCACAGAGTTGTCCTGAAGCCACTCCTTTGATATATTGGCTGTGTGCTTAGGGTCGTTGTCCTGCTGAAAGATGAACCATCGCCCCAGTCTGAGGTCAAGAGCGCTCTGGAGCAGGTTTTCATCCAGGATGTGTCTGTACATTGCTGCATATATCTTTCCCTCTATCCTAACTAGTATCCCAGTTCCTGCCATTGAAAAACATCCCCACAGCATGATGCTGCCACCACCATGCTTCACTGTAGGTATGGTTTTGGCCTGGTGATGAGCGGTGCCTGGTTTCCTCCAAACATGACGCCTAGCATTCACGCCAAAGAGTTCAATCTTTTTCTCATCAGATAAGATAATTTTGTTTCTCATGGTCTGAATCCTTCAGGTGCATTTTGGCAAACTCCAGGCGGGCTGCCATGTACTTTTTACTAAGGAGTGGCTTCCGTCTGCCACTTTACCATACAGGACTGATTGGTGGATTGCTGCAGAGATGGTTGTCCTTCTGGGAGGTTCTCCTCTCTCCACAGGGGAATGCTGTAGCTCTGATAGAGTGATCATCGGGTTCTTGGTCACCTCCCTGACTAGGGCCCTACTTTCCCGATCGCTCGGTTTATATGGCCGGCCAGCTCTAGGAAGAGTCCTGGTGGTTCCAAACTTCTTCCATTTACGGATGATGGAGGCCACTGTGCTCATTTGGACCTTCAAAGCAGCAGTTATTTTTCTGTACCCTTCCCCAGATCTGTGCCTCGAGACAATCCTGTCTCTGAGATCTACAGACAAGTGTGGGACCTTATATAGACAGGCGTGTGCATTTCCAAATCACGTCCAATCAACTGCATTTTCCACAGGTGGACTCCAATTAAGCTGTAAGAACATCTCAAGGATGGTCAGTGGAAACAGGATGCACCCGAGCTCAATTTTGAGCTTTATGGCAAAGGCGGTGAATACTTATGTACAGGTGATTTCTTAGTTTTTTGTTTTTTTTTAATAAATTTGCAAAAATCTCAAACTTTTTTCACGTTGTCATAATGGGGTTTTGTGTGTAGAATTTTTAGGGAAAAAATTAATTTATTCCATTTTGGAATAAGGCTGTAGCATAAAAAATGTGGAAAAAGGATGCACTGTATATATTTTTTTATTTATGTATTATTCTTTTTTCGTCATAGGCAGCATATACGTGCATATGCTCTTGTATTTGTTATTCTATTTCAGTGCTTTTTGTTAGTGTGATTTGGTTTTTCTTTGTTGAAACCTTTAAAAAGTCACTAAACATAATTAAAAAAATAGTTTTAATGTCTCAAATTAGTTTTCTGTGAAGCTACAATGTTTTGGAATTATAACAATCATGCACTTAGAGATAAGTCAATGTTTATAAAATAAAATTAAGGTTATTTTTTGATAATGACACAAAACTAATAAATTAGATAATGCATACATAAAATACATACAAATAGAGAAGATTAATATATGTAGGTTTTTTAATAATAGTAATTATTTTTTATAATGAAAGTGGTGTTCAGCTGAGGAGTATCCAAGGAAACTTACATTCCAGGGCTCTTTAGAACATGCTGGCTTTCATCAGAAAGTATTATCATTTAGTTCTGAGAATCGCATTGTCACATGAAATATTGCCTGACATGCTGTTTGCTTTGGGAAGTTGCTTTACTGTAAGATATACAGTGCTGAGCTAACTTTGCCTTCAGGCCGTGCAGTAGTATTAATATAAATTAATTGTGAAATATTAACATTCATCTGTGGAAGCAGCAAATGATGGTAGTTTTCAAGTGTATCATTTTGTGTTTCTTCAGCTTGTGATTCACATAAACAAATATTTCATTTTTGGGGTGAGTTGCTTTATTTACAATTGCACTGTAGAGATTTACATCTAAACAGTTGCTTAGTTACTGTACACTTTGCAGAAAAACTAAATAAAAAAGATTTGGTCTTTAACTTGCCTATTGTTCCAACATGACAAGACTGAGGATTCAAGTACATTCAATTTATTTAGGAAAATACTTTCTGTACCTGTCGTGTAGTTGGGGAAGCCATTTTACCGATAGGCTACATTCATGGGAATGAATGTGAATTCAATCAACTCTTACACATGGGCAACGCCATGAAAATATGGACATCGGGTGCAAGTCAGTCGAAAGTGATGTTGAATAATACCGGGAATGAATGCCTGGAGCTATTCAGTTGGCAGTGCTGAAAACCCGCAACTAGATGATTTGTGCTTGCACCGTCCTGAGATTTGACCAGAAATCTGACAAAACGAATGCCGCGATTCTAGTTGCGGGCTTAACGCATGCACTAACAGCATCGCTCCCAGCATGTAACTTGGAAAATGCTGTTTATCGTGATTAAACACAGGGCATTAGATGAGGTAAACTACATTTCTCGACATAATTGCTTGGCGCAATGCAGTTAATTGAGCAGCTCTGCATTCAATTGAATCCCGCCCCTCCCCCAATAGAGCTTAAATCAGAAGTCAACACAGTACACAAGGTCGGCATTATTAATCAATTGAAGTGCTCTATGTTGCTAATGGAGGAAAATAAATTTGATATATGATCTAGTACTTCATATTACAGCTCTTTAAACTATTAGTGTTCACTGAATAAAAATAATATCGGTGATCGCGCTATAGCACGTATTTTATGTGCTATAGGCATTAAGGGATTGTTAAAAAATAAGCTGGTCCCACAGGACGCACTGTGATGAGCGCTGTGCATTGCAATCAATGGAATCCTGCTGTCTCCCCTTCCAATCGCTGTGGCGCTGCAGTGTCAGGGAGGGGGCGAAGCATGGTTGGTACCGCCTCTCCTCACACACAGCCGAGCCGACACAGCAGAGAGAGGAGAGGCCATTGTGCATCAGTGATTACTCGGTGCTACGTTATGTATAGCGGCTAGATGTAGGAGGACAATTGAACGCCGGATAAATCGTGGGTGCATCGGCGGGTGTGTGCCAGTAATAGGTCTATGAATGATGTTGCGCCGGCCTTGAAGCACAGCCGACGGCCAATATGTTTGCAGATATATTGGCGCATCGTGCTGTGTGTACGGGTGGTCGGTACATTCGCTGTAGGGACAGATGTCAGTTGGGCTGACAAAACAGAATAGCTGCCCAGCTGCATGATAGGGACCGACATATCGAGTGAATGATCGATAAGTGTGTACACTAATACCCCTTTCACACCGCAGCTTATACCCGGTATTTTGCCGTTTTAGCTGGCTTCCTAAATGGGTCAAGCTGCGATGTGAAAGGGTCCCCTTCAATTTACCGTTTTCAAAATACCTGTATTTTGAAACGGTAAAAAAGAAGGGTCCTACCCGTTTTAGTCCCATTTCACTGTGTAGTGTGAAAGGGTCTGAAACGGTATTTGCAAGCCCCAGCAGGTCATAGGCTGTCTCCATGTGTGATGTCAGCAGCCACAACCAGGAAACAGCTTGGAAAACACAGGAGACACATGTTAGAGTGGCTTTATAAACGTTTAGACTGCAAAGCCATTATAAAATGTCTAATTGGAGTGATGAAGAGGTGAGGGAGCTGCTTTAGGATCAGAGGGGATGAGGAAATCTGCTGCCAAATTACTGGGACAGTCAAGGATACCCTCATATATAAAAACATAGCAAAAATGCTTCAAGCTGCTGGGTTCTATCGTACGACTATCCAAATTATTAATAATTAATTAATTAATGATTATTAATAATGTGTGGGCCAGAAAAGTCCATTTATAATGACAACCACTGTTTTCTATGGGTGAAACGGGTTCAGTGTGAAAGGTACCAAAACGGTAATGAAATGGTAATTTACTGGTTACAACATGAGATGTGAAAGGGGTTTAACTGCTCAGACCCGTTTTAAGAACCGTTTCAAATACCATTTCAAAAGCAGGTTTTGCAATGTGAAAGCAGCATTATATTTCTCTTACGTCCTAGAGGATGCTGGGGACTCCGTAAGGACCATGGGGATAGACGGGCTCCGCAGGAGACATGGGCACTTTAAGATAGACTTTAGATCTGGGTGTGCACTGGCTCCTCCCTCTATGCCCCTCCTCCAGACCTCAGTTTACTACTGTGCCCAGAGGAGACTGGGTGCATTTCAGGGAGCTCTCCTGAGTTTCCTGTCAGAAAGTATATTTGTTAGGTTTTTTATGTTCAGGGAGCACTGCTGGCAACAGACTCCCTGCATCGAGGGACTGAGGGGAGAGAAGCAGACCTACTTCCGTGAGTTTCAAGGCTCTGCTTCTTAGGCTACTGGACACCATTAGCTCCAGAGGGAGTCAGAACACAGGTCTCATCCTGGAGTTCGTCCCGGAGCCGCGCCGCCGTCCCCCTCGCAGAGCCGGAAGATAGAAGCCGGGTGAGTATGAGAAGAAAAGAAGACTTCAGAGGCGGCAGAAGACTTCATGATCTTCACTGAGGTAACGCACAGCACTGCAGCTGTGCGTCATTGCTCCCATACACCTCACACACGGCAGTCACTGTAAGGGTGCAGGGCGCAGGGGGGGGCGCGCCCTGGGCAGCAATATAAACCTCTTTTCTGGCAAAATAGGATATATACAGCTAACCACTGTATATATAAAGAGCCCCCGCCAGTGTACAGTATATTTGAGCGGGACAGAAGCCTGCCGTCGAGGGGGCGGGGCTTCTCCCTCAGCACTCACCAGCGCCATTTTTTCTCCACAGCAACGCTGAGAGGAAGCTCCCAGGACTCTCCCCTGCTTATACCACGGTAGAAAAGAGGGTTTTAAAGAAGAGGGGGGGCACATAATTCGGCGCAGATAATAACAGCACTACTGGGTAAACATTAAATTGCTGTGTTTTTTCCTGGGTCATATAGCGCTGGGGTGTGTGCTGGCATACTCGCTCTCTGTCTCTCCAAAGGGCCTTGTGGGGGAACTGTCTTCCGATAAGAGGGTTCCCTGAGTGTGTGGTGTGTCGGTACGCGTGTCGACATGTCTGAGGTAAAAGGCTCTCCTAAGAAGGAGATGGAGCAAATTGTGTGTGTGTGGTGTCTCCGTCGACAACGCCGACACCTGACTGGATATGTGGAATTAAGTGCTGAGGTAAATTTATTGCACAAAAGATTAGAGAACAGACAGGGAATCTACCCATGTCTGTCCCTATGTCGCAGGGACCTTCAGAGTCTCAAAACGCCCACTATCCAAAATAATAGACACTGATATCGACACGGAGTCTGACTCCAGTGTCGACTACGATAATGCAAAGTTACAGCCAAAACTAGCAGAAAAGTATTCAATATATGATTATTGTAATAAAAGAAGTTTTGCATATCACTGATGACTCATCTGTCCCTGACACGAGGGTACACATGTTTAAGGGGAAGAAAGCTGAGGTAAATTTCCCTCCTCTCATGAAGAAAAAGAGCGGGAATCTCCAGACAAGAAACTGCAGATTCCCAAAAAGAATTCTCAGGGAGTATCCTTTCCCTACTAGGGCCAGGATACGATGGGAATCTTCCCCTAGGGTGGACAAGGCATTGTCACGTTTACCCAAAAGGTAGCGCTGACTTAACAGCTATCCTCAGGGATCCTGCAGATAGCATGCAGTAAAAGTACTTTGAAGTCCATTTATACACATTCTGGTACACTACTCAGACCGGCGATTGTGTTTATAGAGCTGTAGCAGCGTGGGCAGATACCTTATCAGCGGAGATCGACACCCTAGATAAGGATACCATGTTATTGACCCTAGGAGATATATATATATATATATATATGTATATATGTGTGTGTATATATATATATATATATATATAAATAAAATATGCTGTCTTATATATAAGACATGCCCATAGAGACATTGGTCTACTGGGTTCTAGAGTCAACGCTTTGTCGATTTCTGCTAGACGTGTCCTGTGGAACATGCAATGGACAGGTGATGCCGACTAAAAGAGGCATATAGAGGTTTTACCTTACAAGGCTGAGGAATTGTGTGGAGAAGGGCTCTCGGACCTGGTCTCCACAGCTATAGCTGGTAATTCTGATCTTTCGCCTTATATTCCCTCACAGCCTAAGAAAGCACGACATTATCAAATGCAGTCCTTTCGGTCGCAGAAAAACAAGAAAGTACGAGGAGCGTCCTTTCTTACCAGAGGTAGGGCACAGGGCACAGCTAGTTCCCAGGAACAGAAGTCCTGCCCGGCCTCTACTAAATCCACTGCATGACGCTGGTGCTCTGCTAAGGGAGTCCGCCCCAGTGGGAGCACGTCTTCGACTCTTCAGCCACATCTGAATTCACTCACAGGTGGATCCCTGTTCGATAAATCTCAGGGTTACGAGCTGGAATTCGAAGAGGTGCCTCCTCGCCGGTTTTCCTTATCGGACCTACCGGCTTCTCCCCCAGAAAGGGAGATAATATTAAATACAATTCACACATTGTATCTCCAACAGGTGGTGCTCTAGGTTCCCCTCCTGCAACAAGGAAGGGGATATTACTCAACCTTGGCTGTAGTCCCGAAACCGGACGGTTCGGTCAGACCTATTTTAAAATTAAAATCTCTGAACCAATACTTGCAAAAGGTTCAAATTAAAAAAGGAATTGCTCAGAGCGATCATCGCCAGCCTGGAAGGGGGAGATTTTATGGTGTATCTAGACATAAAGGCTGCATACCTTCATGTTCCCATTTATCCACCCCATCAGGCGTACCTGAGAATTGCGGTACAGTATTGTCATTACCAATTGCAGGGTAATTGGCGGAAATGATGGTGCTCCTACGCAAGCAAGGAGTCACAATATCCCATACTTGAACGATCTCCTAATAAGGGCGAGATCAAAAGAGCAGTTGTTGAACAGCGTGTCACTTTCGCTGAAGGTGTCACAGCAACACGGCTGGATTCTCAATATCCTGAAGTCACAGTTGGTTCCTATGACTCGTCTGCCCTTCTTGGGTATGATTCTGGATACAGACCAGAAATGAGTTTACCTTCAGATAGAGAAGGCCCAGGTACTCATGACTCTGGTCAGGAACCTGTTGAAACCAAGACAGGTGTCAGTGCATCACTGCACTCGAGTCCTGGGAAAGATGGTGGCATCATATGAGGCCAATCCCTTCGGCAGGTTCCATGCGAGGACTTTCCAATGGGACCTACTGGACAAGTGGTCCGGGTCACATCTACAGATTCATCAGTTGATCACCCTATCCCCCATGGCCAGGGTATATCTCCTGTGGTGGCCGCAGAGTGCTCACCTTCTAGAGGGCTGCAGGTTTGGCATTCAGGACTGGATCCTGGTGACCACGGACGCGAGCCTCCGATGTTGGGGAGCCAGTCACACAGGGAAGAAATTGCCAAGCTCTTTGGTCAAGTCAAGAGACTTGTCTTCACATCAACATCTTGGAACTAAGGGCCATATACAACGCCCTACGTCAAGCGGAGACCTTACTTCGCGACAAACCGGTTCTGATCCAATCGGACAACGTCACCGCAGTAGCTCATGTAAACTGCCAAGGCGGCACAAGGAGCAGAGTGGCGATGGCGGAAGCCACCAGAATTCTTCGCTGGGCGGAGAATCATGTAAGCGCACTGTCAGCAGTGTTCATTCCGGGAGTGGACAACTGGGAAGGAGACTTCCTCAGCAGACACGACCTACATCCTGGAGAGTGGGGACTTCATCAGGAAGTATTCGCACAGATTCCAAGTCGGTGGGGATTGCCACAGATAGAGATGATGGCGTCCCGCCTCAACAAAAAGCTACCGAGGTATTGCACCAGGTCAAGAGACCCTCAGGCAGTAGCGGTAGATGCCCTAGTGACACAATGGTTGTTTCAGTCAGTCTATGTATTTCCTCCTCTTCCTCTCATACCCAAGGTGTTGAGAATAATAAGGAAAAGAGGAGTGTAAACAATTCTCATTGTTCCAGATTGGCCACGAAGGACCTGGTATCCGGATCTGCAGGAAATGCTTACAGAAGATCCGTGGCCTCTTCCTCTAAGACAGGACCTGTTGCAACAGGGGCCATGTCTGTTCCAAGACTTACCGCGTCTGCGTTTGACGGCATGGCGGTCGAACGCCGGATCCTAGCGGAAAAGGGCATTCCGGATGAGGTCATTCCTACGCTGATAAAGGCTAGGAAGAACGTGACATCTAAACATTATCACCGTATATGGCGAAAATATGTTTCTTGGTGTGAGGCCAGGAGTGCTCCTACGGAAGAATTCCATCTGGGCCGTTTCCTTCACTTCCTACAAACTGGAGTGAATTTGGGCCTAAAATTAGGCTCCATTAAGGTTCAGATTTCGGCCCTATCCATTTTCTTTCAAAAAGAATTGGCTTCTCTCCCACAAGTTCAGACTTTTGGAAAGGGAGTGCTGCATTTTCAGCCTCCTTTTTGTACCTCCGGTGGAGCCTTGGGACCTTAACGTGGTGTTAAGTTTCCTTAAGTCACACTGGTTTGAACCACTTAAAACGGTAGAGTTAAAATATCTTACTTGGAAGGTGGTCATGTTATTAGCCTTGGCTTCGGCTAGGCGAGTGTCGGAATTGGTGGCTTTGTCACATAAAAGCCCCTATCTGATTTTCCATATGGATAGAGCGGAATTGCAGACCCGTCCTTAATTCCTGCTAAAAATGGTTTCATCCTTTCATATGAACCAACCTATTGTGGTGCCTGTGACTGGATTGCCGTTACCAAAATCGGTCAAGGCCCATTCCACTAGGAAAGTGGGCTCTTCTTTGGCGGCTGCCCGAGGGGTCTCGGCACTACAGCTGTGCCGAGCTGCTACTTGGTCGAGGTCAAACTCCTTTGCAAAGTTCTATAAGTTTGATACCCTGGCTGAGGAGGACCTCCTATTTGCTCAGTCGGTGCTGCAGAGTCATCCGCACTCTCCCGCCCGTTTGGGAGCTTTGGTATAATCCACATGGTCCTTACGGAGTCCCCAGCATCCTCTAGGACGTTAGAGAAAAGAAGATTTTAAACCTACCGGTAAATCTTTTTCTCGTAGTCCGTAGAGGATGCTGGACGCCCGTCCCAAGTGCGGACTACTTCTGCAATACTTGTATATAGTTATTGGTTAAATAAGTGTTATGTTTTAGTTGCATCAGTTTTGAACTGATGCTAACTTGTTTCATACTGTTAACTTGGTAGTTTATCACAAGTTATACAGTGTGATTGGTGTGGCTGGTATGAATCTTGCCCTTGGATTAACAAAAATCCTTTCCTCGTACTGTCCGTCTCCTCTGGGCACAGTTTCTCTAACTGAGGTCTGGAGGAGGGGCATAGAGGGAGGAGCCAGTGCACACCCAGATCTAAAGTCTTTCTTAAAGTGCCCATGTCTCCTGCGGAGCCCGCCTATCCCCATGGTCCTTACGGAGTCCCCAGCATCCTCTACGGACTACGAGAAAGATTTACCGGTAGGTTTAAAATCTTATTTTCTCTAACGTCCTAGTGGATACTGGTGTTCTGTACTTTTAGTACCATGGGGTATAGATCGGGTCCACTGGAGCCTGGCACTTTAGAACCTTTAGTGTGTGCTGGCTCCTCCCCTCTATGCCCCTCCTACCAGACTCAGTTTAGAAAAATGTGCCCAAAGGGGTCGGGAGCATTTCTCTGGAGCTCTAGAGAGTTTCATTTTTATTTTTTTTGTATTTTTTTTTAGTTATTTTCAGGTAACCCTGGTTGGCAACCAGGCTACCTGCTTCATAGGACTTAAAAGGGGGACCGAACCAACCTCCTGAGGGTTAATGGTTCGTAATCCCAGGTGACAGGACACAGCTCCTGAGGTGCTGATCACACATCATTAGTGTGTGTGCCCACGCTGGCAGCTTGCCGCCACCCTCTAACAGATGCCAAAGTTCAAGGTGCGGTGAGTGGTACAACGGGGTCCTGGTTAGCGAGTCCCCGGTGCAGTTGGCGGCAGGTCGTGCGGCGGTCGTGTGCTACGACATAACTGGCGCTCCTCAGCAGTTCTTGCTGTCAGGAAAGGCTTTATGTGCACGGTCAGATGTGTGGGGACACTGTACAGTGAAGCGCCGGTCGCCGCTATGTGCGCTGCCCGCCGCTATGTGAGGAGCTTGTGAGCGGATGCCGAACCCGCTCAGTCCCGCCACTAACAGAGCCGCGCCGGCCGCATTTGCTGCACACCATAGACGCTGCTCCCCGACTCCCTCTACCTCGCTCCCCGACTCTCTCTACCTCGCTCCCCGTAATCAGAGCAGATAGCTCAGTCATGTAAGCCCCGGCTCCGTGTACGCGCTCCCCGCTGGAATAGACAGCGGTACACGGAGCACGGGGGGGGGGGGGGGTAGTCTCACCCAAGGGAGGAGAAGTGTGCCCATAAGCAGCAGCAGTATGAACGCTGCATGGGTTATATAACAGCATAGGCTATTAAGTCTTTTTTTAACAAGATTATTCCCTGGTTATATCTGTTTTGCAAAGTTAACCTGTACTGTGATTTTAACTGTAATCATGGCACGGTGGCCATTTTAACCATGCTTCCTGTTCTTCCTGTTGTGAATCCAGAATGTTCCTGTACTACATCTCTACTCCACCGGAGGCGCAGGGATGTTAGTGGGAATTTGGGATCAGATTTCATATAGTACGGGCCACATGCACTGCACTTGGCCAGATATATATATATATATATATATATATATATATATATATAATAGAGAGAGAGAGACACCTTAGTACTATTTTACTGAGTCGTGCAAGTTGTCTGTCTTTGTATATTGTATTGTCTGTCTCCATAATGAGTAAGGCACCAGCAACAGCAATAAAGCAGTTTCACTGCAAGGTCTGTAACAGTGTGTTACCGGATGGATCTACCACTTGTACATTATGTTTTGTGAATTCAGCTACGAATACAATTTTGGCTCCGGTTTTAAAGCCGGTTTCCTCCCGGACCCTCCATGGGCTATGCTAACAAATGTAATGGCTGGGTTGCAATCAGAATTGGCCGCCGCTCGACAAGAGCGGGAAGCGGCAAGAGCTGAGTCTAGCATGAGACCGCCAGAACTACCGGAGGCGTCTCAGCCTTGCCAAAAGTCCAAATCCATTTTGGGTAGACGGGATAAATTTCATATGTCTTATGATTTACCAGTTTCTGCTATGTTGCATTCTGACGATTCCATGCCAGACCTCACTGCGCGAGATGAGGGTGAGGAGGGCGAAGTAGACCAGCAGTCAGATAGTGATGATTTTAACAGCCCAGGTATTGATAATCTCATCAGAGCGGTGCGTCAGTCTCTGAAGTTTACAGAAACTGAGGAGCCTCTGACAAATGATGAGGTCGTCTTTACTAAACGACAGAGATCTCCAATGTGTTTTGCTGTTTCGGAATCTCTTAATAAGATGTTAGTAGAAACACGAAAGAATCCAGATAAACGGTTTTCTATACCTCGCAGATTTAAGTCTAGTTACCCGTTTCCAGAGTCGGTAACATGTACATGGGAGAATCCGTCTGTGTCAAAACTTACAAAGAAATTAACCATACCAGTACCAACTGCTACTACGCTTAAAGACCCTTCAGACCGTAAAATAGAAACTATGCTAAAGTCCATGTATATAGCAGCAGGAGTGCTGTTTAGACCTGGGTTGGTTGGCATTTGGGTCACTAAGGCGCTAATAGTATGGATAACAGAACTCAAGTCTGCCCTACATGACGATCACCTTATACTTCTCGCTGATCAAATCTGTGAAGCTGCTGAGTATCTATGTACAGCTTCTACTGACGTCTGTCAGCTCACTTCTCGTTCTGGCAGCATTCTTAGCAAGCGGAGGCAGAGGTCAAAAGAGGTATAGAGGCATTACATTACGGTGGCGAGAAATTGTTTGGTCCTGAATTGGACAAATGGATTTCTGAGGCCACGGGAGGAAAATCTGTTTTCCTACCATTGCCTCCAACGGTACCTAGACGGAAATACTCTGGCCCGGCGTTCAAATCCTTAAGACCTCAGCCCTTTCGAGGCCGTGGTAGAGGAACAGCCACGCCTGGTAGACGAGGTCGAGGACGTGGTTTCCACCAAACCAACACCAGTCGTCAGGACGCTAAGGTCACCGACAAGCCAGTGGCATGACGGGCTCCCAGCCCATCTCGGATCTCCAATTGTGGGAGCACGCCTTCAGACGTTCCATTTGGCATGGTTCCAGACATCCACAGATGGGTGGATCCACAATTTAGTGTTAAAAGGTTGCAAAATAGAGTTCGACTGTCTCCCGCAACTGCGGTTTTTCAAGACAGGACTGCCTCTGTCGGACGACAAGAGGGCAGTTCTGCAAATTGCCATTCAGTCCCTGCTGGATTCAGCAGTTTTGATTCCGGTCCCTGCACAACAACAAGGTCAGGGTTATTATTCCAGTCTGTTTGTGGTACCAAAGCCGGATGGCTCCGTCAGGCCAATATTGAACCTAAAGGGTCTCATTCAGTATGGCACTTACTACAGATTCAAGATGGAATCTCTGCGGTCAGTAATTGCAGGTTTAGAGCCACAGGAATTCATGATTGCGCTAGATCTCAAGGATGCGTACTTACACATTCCGATTTGGCCACCTCATCAGAGGTTCTTGCATTTTGCGATACGGCAGAACCATTACCAGTTTCAGGCTCTACCGTTTGGCCTCTCGTCAGCGCCTCGGGTATTCACCAAAGTGATGTCTGTGATGATAGCTCATCTCAGATCCCAGGGAGTGATAATAGTTCCGTACTTGGACGATCTGCTCATCAAAGCTCCGTCTCAACAGATGCTCCTCCAACATGCGTTGCCAACGTACAATGTACTAGTTCAGTACGGTTGAATTGTCAACTTCAAGAAATCACATCTAATTCCGTCTCAACGACTTCAATTCCTAGGTATGATTCTCGATACGGTAAATCAAAGAATTTACCTATCAGAACAGAAAGTACAGATTATTCGTCATCTGGTACAATTAGTACTCAAGCCACGCACAGTCTCGGTACATTTGTGCATTCGCCTCTTAGGCACAATGGTGGCGGCTTTCGAAGCGCTTCAGTTCGGAAGATTTCACTCACGTCCTTTTCAACTGGATGTGCTCGCACAGTGGTCGGGCTCGCATCTGCAGATTCACCACAGGGTGAGGTTGTCGCCACGGACCAGGTTATCTCTACTCTGGTGGCTCAAAGTACACAATCTAACCGCAGGGAAACGGTTTGGCGCCTGGAATTGCATAATTCTAACGACGGACGCGAGTCTCAGAGGTTGGGGAGCTGTAGTTCAAAATTGTCAGCTGCAGGGTCTCTGGGCGGATCACAAAAGATTTCTGTCTATAAATGTCCTGGAACTCCGGGCAATTTACAATGCGCTATGACAAGCAGTGCACATGCTTCGGTCTCAGACTGTCCAGGTGCAGTCAGACAACGCGACGGCGGTCGCGTACATCAACAAACAAGGAGGAACGAGAAGCCGCATGGCAATGCGGGAAGTAGCTCGAATCCTCAATTGGGCCGAGCATCACAAAGTGATATTGTCGGCAGTGTTCATTCCGGGAATGGACAACTGGGAGGCGGATTATCTCAGACGTCGGGATTTTCATCCAGGAGAATGGGCATTAAATCCCGAAGTGTTTCACATGTTGGTCCAGAGGTGGGGTTACCCTCAAGTGGACCTGATGGCATCTCGCCACAATCACCAAACGCCTCAGTAGGTGTCCAGAACGCGAGATCCACAGGCAGTGGCGGTGGATGCTCTCACAATCGCGTGGCCGTACAGCCTCGTGTATCTGTTTCCACCGTTTCCGCTGCTCCCTCTGTTGCTAAAACGGATCAAAAGAGAGTCCGCCATAGTCATACTAGTGGCGCCTCATTGGCCTCGGAGAGCTTGGTTCTCGGATCTCCGCGGACTACTCGCAGACGATCCTTGGCCGCTCCCACTACGTCCGGACCTGTTACAACAGGGTCTGTTCCTTTTACCCCGATTTAGCGCGGCTACGTTTGACGGGGTGGCTGTTGAGACCGCCCTCTTAAGAAGAGAGGGCATTCCAGAATCGGTTATACCAACCATGTTACGAGCTAGGAAGCCGGTTACGGCAGCTCATTATTACAGAATTTGGCGTGCCTATATAGGTTGGTGTGAAGCTCAGAAGTTTCCGACATCATCTTTCAAGTTATCCCGTCTTTTGTTATTTCTACAGACGGGGTTAGAGGGAGGACTGCGTTTATCTACACTAAAGGTGCAGGTATATGCTTTGTCAATTTACTTTCAAAGACGATTGGCTCTATTGCCGTCTGTACACACCTTTCTGCAAGGTGTCCTCAAAGTACAGCCTCCATTCATTCCACCTACAGCGCCATGGGACTTGAATCTGGTTTTAGATTTCTTACAGTCTTCATATTTTGAACCCTTACAACAAGTGGATATTAAGTTTCTCACTTGGAAAACAATTTTTCTCCTAGCCTTAGCTTCAGCAAGGCGTGTTTCAGATTTGGGTGCCTTGTCATGCAAGCCACCGTATTTGGTGTTTCATGATGACAGAGCGGAACTTTGGACGAATCCCGAAAGGTAGTGTCATCTTTTCACGTCAATCAACCAATAGTAGTTTCTGTGTTAACAGAACATTCTGGAACTTTGGATGTGGTACTCGCATTACGCGTTTATGTATTCTCTGTGATGCTGCCAAGATGGGTTGGCCAGCTTCTAAGCAGACCTTATCCAGATGGATAAAACTGACCATACGTCAGGCTTACCTTCATGCTAGGTTACAGCCGCCTACATCAGTAACAGCTCATTCCACACATTCTGTGGGAACTTCATGGGCAGCTGGTCGTGGGGCTTCTACGACGCAGCTTTGCCGTGCGGCTACATGGTCATCAGTGCGCTTTTACAAGTTTGATACGTTTGCGGCATCAGCTTCTAGCTTTGGCCGCCTAGTGTTACAGGTGCCAAACAGCTCTCCCGCCCACGGGGGAAGCTTTGGTACGTCCCAAGAGTACTCCAGTGACCCCTAGTGGATTAAAAAGAAAATAGGATTTTGGTACTTACCAGGTAAATCCTTTTCTTTGAATCCATAGGGGGCACTGGACGCCCACCCAGAGCAGTTTTACCTGGTTTGTGGTAAGTTCAGGGGATCTTATGGTAACACACTCTCACCGACTGGTTCAAATTATCAAGTTCTATCGGTTACGGTGTCAACTGTTTAGTTGTCAGTAACGTTATGTGTCAACTTTATTGTTGTCTGTTATGTTATATGTCATTCTCCATTGTCAACCTCTCTATAGCGCCTGTTCGGCTCAGTAAAAAACACTGAGGTACTCTGGGATATGGAGGGGTGGAGAGTTCTAAATTTAAATATTCAGTGCCCTGTTCCTGCGGAAGCCGTCCATATCCCAAGAGTACTCCAGTGCCCCCTATGGATTCAAAGAAAAGGATTTACCTGGTAAGTACCAAAATCCTATTATTCAATAAGTGATTTACAGTCACAAAGTGTGTGTGTGTATGTGGGGTGGCCACCAAATTAAGGCGTATTGTGATTGTTATGGGGGAGTGCCACAGCTTGCGACTGCGATCCTGTATGCAGTTAATAGGACTCCAGCGTTTTACTTCTGATGCACATTCTGCACGACCATAGGGTTCTTCAGAAGGCTGATCGACCGATGTGCATCTGATGGTTGAGTCTTTGTACACAAACGGCAGATCTCCGATGACGCCAGTACGTCTTGGTACAATTCCTGGCAGTTGCGATATTTGGGTTTTTTCGCACAACTGCTGAGTACACGATTGCAGCTTTGACCTCTTATGAATGAGGGCTTGCGTGCAGATTTCATAGCAGGAATATTGCAGCAAGGGTAGATGGAGAACACAGGTGTGTACAGTTCTTCTCAGTGTGCATTGCCAGGCACAGTTATACTCTTATCTGTGTCCAGCCAGCAAGTGTGTAATATCTGCAAACGTCTATCAGTATTCAGCCAGATTACACTGCCTCCCACTCCACTAATTCTTAATATCACCTGGCTGGTAATATTTTCTAGGGAGAACACCGCCACCCCAGAACAGAGCCACAGCCCCCCCGGATCGTCCCTTGTTACTATGCTGTGTTCATTGCCTTGTTGGGATTTCTTCACATACATTATCCATTTTCTCTAAACAGTTTAGCTTCGACCTACTGGATCAGGCTATGCATTTCTAGTCATCTAATGTCCAGTGGCAATGTTCACATGCGCCGGCGATGTGCAGAGCCTTGTGCTGCCGGCTGCTGTACCCTATAGAAGAAAGGGAAGTTACTGGCCAAATGCTGAAATCTCCTTGTGGCTCCAACATTAAGTTTTGCTGTTTTCTGCAGCAATGTCATACACTGGTCTCATGTAATAGTTAGTGCCAGACCATGCTGTCCACGATTGGCCACAGTTTTTCATGAGCCATAATAATGTTGCACGCTGGATGTTTTCCTTGATGTTGTGTAGTTGCAGTACACAATTTTTGCGCATGTGGAAATCCAAATTCCATGTTGATTTTCGGAGGTGAAGTGACCCATCTTTCTGGCACCTACGATCAAGCCTTGATTAAAGTCT